>NC_084579.2:1884145-2036645 GCF_033978685.3 Nerophis lumbriciformis | reverse complement strand
AGAAAGAGGGATGAGGAAGAAGAAGAAGAAAGAGGGATGAGGAAGAAGAAAGAGGGATGAAGAAGAAGAAGAAGAAGTAGTGAACTCACTGTGAGGTTCATGAAGTTGAGGAACTTCTTCAGCATTTCTGTCATGATGGAGAAATCTCCTTGAGGCAGGTTGTCTCTCACAGTAGTAACATTCATCTGGAGGTCACAGGGCAGGTCAAAGGTCACACGCAGAAGGAGGGATGATGAAGAAGAAGAAGAACTCACCGAGCTTCCTTGGCACAGACATCCCAGCAGCAGTGCAGTGTATGATGCAACTATGCTGTCCTCCATGTGTTTACCTGCATGCTGCAGAGCTGCACACACACACACACACACACACACACACACACACACACACACACACACAATAATTAGTAAGGACAGGTGAGGCGCAGGAGAGAGAGAGAGAGAGAGAGAGAGAGAGAGAGAGAGAGAAGCACACCTTTATTGAGGTCCAGCTCGCCATCATCCTCCTCCTCCTTGTCCTTCTTCTTGGCATCGTTGGCACAGTGGTTGTCGTTGGCAACCCACTGGATCTCTCCGCCCGTCTCCTGCCACTCTCCACTCTGGTCCAGCGGCGCTTTGGGCGGCTCCTTGATGAGGTCATCAGTCTGCGCCTCGGCCAGCACGGCGGCTCGCTCTCGCTGCAGGAACAACTGAAGACAACAATGTCTCCTGATCATATTATCTCACTTCTCTACTGCTGCTGTAGCACCATATACATCTAATAGTATTAGTAGTATTAGTATTACTACTACAAAATATAACCCAATATTATATATTGTAGTATTTTCATTATTATTATAACATTAACAGCCATTAATATTTAGCATATTAGGTTTTTTATTTGCAGGAATATAATTTTAAAATATATTTTCCTGCGTGTTTAAAGTAGATTAATATTTCTGCGTGTTTAAAGTAGATTAATATTTCTGTGTGTTTAAAGTAGATTAATATTCCTGCATGTTTAAAGTAGATTAATATTTCTGCGTGTTTAAAGTAGATTAATATTCCTGCATGTTTAAAGTAGATTAATATTTCTGCGTGTTTAAAGTAGATTAATATTCCTGCGTGTATAAAGTAGATTAATATTCCTGCGTGTTTAAAGTAGATTAATATTTCTGTGTGTTTAAAGTAGATTAATATTCCTGTGTGTTTAAAGTAGATTAATATTCCTGCGTGTTTAAAGTAGATTAATATTTCTGTGTGTTTAAAGTAGATTAATATTCCTGCGTGTATAAAGTAGATTAATATTCCTGCGTGTATAAAGTAGATTAATATTCCTGCATGTTTAAAGTAGATTAATATTCCTGCATGTTTAAAGTAGATTAATATTTCTGCGTGTTTAAAGTAGATTAATATTCCTGCATGTTTAAAGTAGATTAATATTTCTGCGTGTTTAAAGTAGATTAATATTCCTGCGTGTATAAAGTAGATTAATATTCCTGCGTGTTTAAAGTAGATTAATATTTCTGTGTGTTTAAAGTAGATTAATATTCCTGTGTGTTTAAAGTAGATTAATATTCCTGCGTGTTTAAAGTAGATTAATATTTCTGTGTGTTTAAAGTAGATTAATATTCCTGCGTGTATAAAGTAGATTAATATTCCTGCGTGTATAAAGTAGATTAATATTCCTGCATGTATAAAGTAGATTAATAGTCCTGCGTGTTTAAAGTAGATTAATATTCCTGCGTGTTTAAAGTAGATTAATATTCCTGTGTGTATAAAGTAGATTAATATTACTGCGTGTATAAAGTAGATTAATATTCCTGCATGTATAAAGTAGATTAATATTCCTGCGTGTATATAGTAGATTAATATTTCTGCGTGTATATAGTAGATTAATATTTCTGCGTGTATAAAGTAGATTAATATTCCTGCGTGTATAAAGTAGATTAATATTCCTGCATGTTTAAAGTAGATTAATATTTCTGCGTGTTTAAAGTAGATTAATATTCCTGCAGAATATGTATAAAGTATAAAGTGTATAAAGTATATTAATATTTCTGCATGTTTAAAGTAGATTAATATTTCTGCATGTTTAAAGTAGATTAATATTCCTGCGTGTATAAAGTAGATTAATATTTCTGCGTGTATAAAGTAGATTAATATTCCTGTGTGTTTAAAGTAGATTAATATTCCTGCGTGTTTAAAGTAGATTAATATTTCTGTGTGTTTAAAGTAGATTAATATTCCTGCGTGTATAAAGTAGATTAATATTTCTGTGTGTTTAAAGTAGATTAATATTCCTGCGTGTTTAAAGTAGATTAATATTTCTGTGTGTTTAAAGTAGATTAATATTCCTGCGTGTTTAAAGTAGATTAATATTCCTGCGTGTTTAAAGTAGATTAATATTTCTGCGTGTTTAAAGTAGATTAATATTCCTGCGTGTATAAAGTAGATTAATATTCCTGCGTGTATAAAGTAGATTAATATTCCTGCATGTATAAAGTAGATTAATATTCCTGCGTGTTTAAAGTAGATTAATATTTCTGCGTGTTTAAAGTAGATTAATATTCCTGCGTGTATAAAGTAGATTAATATTTCTGCGTGTTTAAAGTAGATTAATATTCCTGCATGTATAAAGTAGATTAATATTCCTGCGTGTTTAAAGTAGATTAATATTCCTGCGTGTTTAAAGTAGATTAATATTCCTGCGTGTATAAAGTAGATTAATATTCCGGCGTGTTTAAAGTAGATTAATATTTCTGCGTGTTTAAAGTAGATTAATATTCCTGCATGTATAAAGTAGATTAATATTCCTGCGTGTATAAAGTAGATTAATATTTCTGCGTGTTTAAAGTAGATTAATATTCCTGCGTGTATAAAGTAGATTAATATTCCTGCGTGTTTAAAGTAGATTAATATTCCTGCGTGTTTAAAGTAGATTAATATTCCTGCGTGTATAAAGTAGATTAATATTCCGGCGTGTTTAAAGTAGATTAATATTTCTGCGTGTTTAAAGTAGATTAATATTCCTGCATGTATAAAGTAGATTAATATTCCTGCGTGTATAAAGTAGATTAATATTTCTGCGTGTTTAAAGTAGATTAATATTCCTGCGTGTATAAAGTAGATTAATATTTCTGCATGTTTAAAGTAGATTAATATTCCTGCGTGTATAAAGTAGATTAATATTTCTGCGTGTTTAAAGTAGATTAATATTTCTGTGTGTTTAAAGTAGATTAATATTTCTGCGTGTTTAAAGTAGATTAATATTTCTGCGTGTTTAAAGTAGATTAATATTTCAGTGTGTATAAAGTAGATTAATATTCCTGCGTGTATAAAGTAGATTAATATTCCTGCATGTATAAAGTAGATTAATATTCCTGCGTGTTTAAAGTAGATTAATATTTCTGCGTGTTTAAAGTAGATTAATATTCCTGCGTGTATAAAGTAGATTAATATTTCTGCGTGTATAAAGTAGATTAATATTCCTGCAGAATATGTATAAAGTATAAAGTGTATAAAGTAGATTAATATTTCTGCGTGTATATAGTAGATTAATATTCCTGCGTGTATAAAGTAGATTAATATTCCTGCGTGTATAAAGTAGATTAATATTCCTGCGTGTATAAAGTAGATTAATATTCCTGCGTGTTTAAAGTAGATTAATATTCCTGCGTGTATAAAGTAGATTAATATTCCTGCGTGTATAAAGTAGATTAATATTCCTGCATGTTTAAAGTAGATTCATATTCCTGCGTGTTTAAAGTAGATTCATATTTCTGTGTGTTTAAAGTAGATTAATATTCCTGCGTGTATAAAGTAGATTAATATTCCTGCATGTATAAAGTAGATTAATATTCCTGCGTGTTTAAAGTAGATTAATATTTCTGCGTGTTTAAAGTAGATTAATATTCCTGCGTGTATAAAGTAGATTAATATTTCTGCGTGTATAAAGTAGATTAATATTCCTGCAGAATATGTATAAAGTATAAAGTGTATAAAGTAGATTAATATTTCTGCGTGTATATAGTAGATTAATATTCCTGCGTGTATAAAGTAGATTAATATTCCTGCGTGTATAAAGTAGATTAATATTCCTGCGTGTATAAAGTAGATTAATATTCCTGCATGTTTAAAGTAGATTCATATTCCTGCGTGTTTAAAGTAGATTCATATTTCTGTGTGTTTAAAGTAGATTAATATTCCTGCGTGTATAAAGTAGATTAATATTCCTGCATGTATAAAGTAGATTAATATTCCTGCGTGTTTAAAGTAGATTAATATTTCTGCGTGTTTAAAGTAGATTAATATTCCTGCGTGTATAAAGTAGATTAATATTTCTGCGTGTATAAAGTAGATTAATATTCCTGCAGAATATGTATAAAGTATAAAGTGTATAAAGTAGATTAATATTTCTGCGTGTATATAGTAGATTAATATTCCTGCGTGTATAAAGTAGATTAATATTCCTGCGTGTATAAAGTAGATTAATATTCCTGCGTGTATAAAGTAGATTAATATTCCTGCGTGTTTAAAGTAGATTAATATTCCTGCGTGTATAAAGTAGATTAATATTCCTGCGTGTATAAAGTAGATTAATATTCCTGCATGTATAAAGTAGATTAATATTTCTGCGTGTTTAAAGTAGATTAATATTCCTGCATGTTTAAAGTAGATTAATATTTCTGCGTGTTTAAAGTAGATTAATATTCCTGTGTGTATAAAGTAGATTAATATTACTGCGTGTATAAAGTAGATTAATATTCCTGCATGTATAAAGTAGATTAATATTCCTGCGTGTATATAGTAGATTAATATTTCTGCGTGTATATAGTAGATTAATATTTCTGCGTGTATAAAGTAGATTAATATTCCTGCGTGTATAAAGTAGATTAATATTCCTGCATGTTTAAAGTAGATTAATATTTCTGCGTGTTTAAAGTAGATTAATATTCCTGCAGAATATGTATAAAGTATAAAGTGTATAAAGTATATTAATATTTCTGCATGTTTAAAGTAGATTAATATTTCTGCATGTTTAAAGTAGATTAATATTCCTGCGTGTATAAAGTAGATTAATATTTCTGCGTGTATAAAGTAGATTAATATTCCTGTGTGTTTAAAGTAGATTAATATTCCTGCGTGTTTAAAGTAGATTAATATTTCTGTGTGTTTAAAGTAGATTAATATTCCTGCGTGTATAAAGTAGATTAATATTTCTGTGTGTTTAAAGTAGATTAATATTCCTGCGTGTTTAAAGTAGATTAATATTTCTGTGTGTTTAAAGTAGATTAATATTCCTGCGTGTTTAAAGTAGATTAATATTCCTGCGTGTTTAAAGTAGATTAATATTTCTGCGTGTTTAAAGTAGATTAATATTCCTGCGTGTATAAAGTAGATTAATATTCCTGCGTGTATAAAGTAGATTAATATTCCTGCATGTATAAAGTAGATTAATATTCCTGCGTGTTTAAAGTAGATTAATATTTCTGCGTGTTTAAAGTAGATTAATATTCCTGCGTGTATAAAGTAGATTAATATTTCTGCGTGTTTAAAGTAGATTAATATTCCTGCATGTATAAAGTAGATTAATATTCCTGCGTGTTTAAAGTAGATTAATATTCCTGCGTGTTTAAAGTAGATTAATATTCCTGCGTGTATAAAGTAGATTAATATTCCGGCGTGTTTAAAGTAGATTAATATTTCTGCGTGTTTAAA
The DNA here is from genome assembly GCF_033978685.3 of Nerophis lumbriciformis. Lineage (NCBI taxonomy): Eukaryota > Metazoa > Chordata > Actinopteri > Syngnathiformes > Syngnathidae > Nerophis > Nerophis lumbriciformis. The sequence continues at coordinate 2,030,949 of NC_084579.2, read as the reverse complement.
GTAGATTAATATTCCTGCATGTATAAAGTAGATTAATATTCCTGCGTGTATAAAGTAGATTAATATTTCTGCGTGTTTAAAGTAGATTAATATTCCTGCGTGTATAAAGTAGATTAATATTCCTGCGTGTTTAAAGTAGATTAATATTCCTGCGTGTTTAAAGTAGATTAATATTCCTGCGTGTATAAAGTAGATTAATATTCCGGCGTGTTTAAAGTAGATTAATATTTCTGCGTGTTTAAAGTAGATTAATATTCCTGCATGTATAAAGTAGATTAATATTCCTGCGTGTATAAAGTAGATTAATATTTCTGCGTGTTTAAAGTAGATTAATATTCCTGCGTGTATAAAGTAGATTAATATTTCTGCATGTTTAAAGTAGATTAATATTCCTGCGTGTATAAAGTAGATTAATATTTCTGCGTGTTTAAAGTAGATTAATATTTCTGTGTGTTTAAAGTAGATTAATATTTCTGCGTGTTTAAAGTAGATTAATATTTCTGCGTGTTTAAAGTAGATTAATATTTCAGTGTGTATAAAGTAGATTAATATTCCTGCGTGTATAAAGTAGATTAATATTCCTGCATGTATAAAGTAGATTAATATTCCTGCGTGTTTAAAGTAGATTAATATTTCTGCGTGTTTAAAGTAGATTAATATTCCTGCGTGTATAAAGTAGATTAATATTTCTGCGTGTATAAAGTAGATTAATATTCCTGCAGAATATGTATAAAGTATAAAGTGTATAAAGTAGATTAATATTTCTGCGTGTATATAGTAGATTAATATTCCTGCGTGTATAAAGTAGATTAATATTCCTGCGTGTATAAAGTAGATTAATATTCCTGCGTGTATAAAGTAGATTAATATTCCTGCGTGTTTAAAGTAGATTAATATTCCTGCGTGTATAAAGTAGATTAATATTCCTGCGTGTATAAAGTAGATTAATATTCCTGCGTGTTTAAAGTAGATTAATATTCCTGCGTGTTTAAAGTAGATTAATATTCCTGCGTGTATAAAGTAGATTAATATTCCTGCGTGTTTAAAGTAGATTAATATTCCTGCGTGTATAAAGTAGATTAATATTCCGGCGTGTTTAAAGTAGATTAATATTTCTGCGTGTTTAAAGTAGATTAATATTCCTGCATGTATAAAGTAGATTAATATTCCTGCGTGTATAAAGTAGATTAATATTTCTGCGTGTTTAAAGTAGATTAATATTCCTGCGTGTATAAAGTAGATTAATATTTCTGCATGTTTAAAGTAGATTAATATTCCTGCGTGTATAAAGTAGATTAATATTTCTGCGTGTTTAAAGTAGATTAATATTTCTGTGTGTTTAAAGTAGATTAATATTTCTGCGTGTTTAAAGTAGATTAATATTTCTGCGTGTTTAAAGTAGATTAATATTTCAGTGTGTATAAAGTAGATTAATATTCCTGCGTGTATAAAGTAGATTAATATTCCTGCATGTATAAAGTAGATTAATATTCCTGCGTGTTTAAAGTAGATTAATATTTCTGCGTGTTTAAAGTAGATTAATATTCCTGCGTGTATAAAGTAGATTAATATTTCTGCGTGTATAAAGTAGATTAATATTCCTGCAGAATATGTATAAAGTATAAAGTGTATAAAGTAGATTAATATTTCTGCGTGTATATAGTAGATTAATATTCCTGCGTGTATAAAGTAGATTAATATTCCTGCGTGTATAAAGTAGATTAATATTCCTGCGTGTATAAAGTAGATTAATATTCCTGCGTGTTTAAAGTAGATTAATATTCCTGCGTGTATAAAGTAGATTAATATTCCTGCGTGTATAAAGTAGATTAATATTCCTGCATGTTTAAAGTAGATTCATATTCCTGCGTGTTTAAAGTAGATTCATATTTCTGTGTGTTTAAAGTAGATTAATATTCCTGCGTGTATAAAGTAGATTAATATTCCTGCATGTATAAAGTAGATTAATATTCCTGCGTGTTTAAAGTAGATTAATATTTCTGCGTGTTTAAAGTAGATTAATATTCCTGCGTGTATAAAGTAGATTAATATTTCTGCGTGTATAAAGTAGATTAATATTCCTGCAGAATATGTATAAAGTATAAAGTGTATAAAGTAGATTAATATTTCTGCGTGTATATAGTAGATTAATATTCCTGCGTGTATAAAGTAGATTAATATTCCTGCGTGTATAAAGTAGATTAATATTCCTGCGTGTATAAAGTAGATTAATATTCCTGCATGTTTAAAGTAGATTCATATTCCTGCGTGTTTAAAGTAGATTCATATTTCTGTGTGTTTAAAGTAGATTAATATTCCTGCGTGTATAAAGTAGATTAATATTCCTGCATGTATAAAGTAGATTAATATTCCTGCGTGTTTAAAGTAGATTAATATTTCTGCGTGTTTAAAGTAGATTAATATTCCTGCGTGTATAAAGTAGATTAATATTTCTGCGTGTATAAAGTAGATTAATATTCCTGCAGAATATGTATAAAGTATAAAGTGTATAAAGTAGATTAATATTTCTGCGTGTATATAGTAGATTAATATTCCTGCGTGTATAAAGTAGATTAATATTCCTGCGTGTATAAAGTAGATTAATATTCCTGCGTGTATAAAGTAGATTAATATTCCTGCGTGTTTAAAGTAGATTAATATTCCTGCGTGTATAAAGTAGATTAATATTCCTGCGTGTATAAAGTAGATTAATATTCCTGCATGTATAAAGTAGATTAATATTTCTGCGTGTTTAAAGTAGATTAATATTCCTGCATGTTTAAAGTAGATTAATATTTCTGCGTGTTTAAAGTAGATTAATATTCCTGCATGTATAAAGTAGATTAATATTCCTGCGTGTATAAAGTAGATTAATATTCCTGCGTGTTTAAAGTAGATTCATATTCCTGCGTGTTTAAAGTAGATTCATATTTCTGTGTGTTTAAAGTAGATTAATATTCCTGCGTGTATAAAGTAGATTAATATTCCTGCGTGTATAAAGTAGATTAATATTCCTGCGTGTTTAAAGTAGATTCATATTTCTGCGTGTATAAAGTAGATTAATATTCCTGCATGTATAAAGTAGATTAATATTCCTGCGTGTATAAAGTACATTAATATTGCTTTTTTGTAAGTTTAATGTACAACATTCATATTTTAAAGTTGTTCAGACAGTAATGTGTTTATTTAAGTCTATATTGTATGTCCTTTTTTAACGGGGAAAGATGTTAATGTTTTTAAGGGTTTGGAGCTAGTACAGTAATCCTAACTCTCATTTAGCATATTCTACTGTACCGTATTTTCCGCACTATAAGGCGCACCGGATTATTAGCCGCACCTTCTATGAATTACATATTTCATAATTTTGTCCACCAATAAGCCGCCCCGGACTAAAAGCCGCGCCTACGCTGCGCTAAAGTGAATGTCAAAAAAAACGCTGCGCTAAAGTGAATGTCAAAAAAACAGTCAGATAGTTCAGTCAAACTTTAATAATATATTGAAAACCAGCGTTCTAACAACTCTGTCCCAAAATGTACGCAAATGTGCAATCACAAACATAGTAAAATTCAAAATGGTGTAGAACAATAGCAACATAATGTTGCTCGAACGTTAATGTCACAACACACAAAATAAACATAGCGCTCACCTTCTGAAGTTATTCTTCATTCGTAAATCCTTCGAATTCTTCGTCTTCGGTGTCCGAATTGAAAAGTTGGGCGAATACGGGATCCAAAATGGCCGGTTCCGTCTCGTCGAAGTCACCGGAGTCAGTGTCACTGTTGTCCAGCAGTTCTGTGAATCCTGCCTTCCGGAAAGGTCGGACCACAGTTGTGACCGAAACTATCTGCCCAGGCATTTACGATCCACTGGCAGATGTTGGCGTATGTCGACCGGCGCTATCTGCCCGTCTTAGTGAAGGTGTGTTCGCCTTCGGAGCTGTGTGAAAAAAGCCACCCGGCGTCTTCGCGTAAACTTCCCTTAACCACTCGCTCATCTTTTCTTCATCCATCCATCCCTTCGAGTTAGCTTTTATGATGACGCCGGCTGGAAAGGTCTCTTTTGGATGGGTGGAAGTTAGCATGGCAAGCTAGAACCACAGTGAAGGATGACTTCTCATTCCCTGTGGAGCGAATATTCACCGTACGTGCTCCCGTTCCACAGTGCGGTTCAGTTGCTGTGAAATACGGTAGTAATCCGTGTGCGGATGGAGAGATTGCGTCTTTTTATGAACCGGATCGTTTTGTAGGAGCCATTTTGTGGTCTTTACAGATGTAAACAGGAAATGAAACGTACGGTGATATCCGCGCGTTTTTTCTTCTTCTTCTTCCGGGGGCGGGTGAAGCGCTTCCTGTTCTATGGGGGCGGGTGAAGCGCTTCCTGTTCTATGGGGGCGAGTGCTTTCCTTGGCGGTTGCTTGCGTAGAAGAAGAAGCGCTTCCTGTTCTACCGGGAAAAAAGATGGCGGCTGTTTACCGAAGTTGCGAGACCGAAACTTTATGAAAATGAATCGTAATAAAGCGCACCGGGTTATTAGGCGCACTGTCAGCTTTTGAGAAAAATTGTGGTTTTTAGGTGCGCCTTATAGTGCGGAAAATACGGTAATTTACAGTACTGTCATTTTATCTTGTCCAAAACAGACTAGAAGCAACAATTTCAATACTTGCTTTAGTACTTTTCAGTGTTTTGTTAACTCCTCTATTATTATGTTGTATTTGAGTACATGGCAGTGTGTGAAAAACAATAAATGACTTCATGAAGCCACTTTTTTTAATGTGTTGATCTGCCACAATAATGTATTGCATTGGAATGAAAATACCTCAAGTGGAGGGCTTTTTCAGCTTTTCCTTAGGTGAGATTAAGGCTGAAACGACGCGTCGACGTCATCGGTTAAGTAAATACGTCGACGCCGTTTTTGTGCGTCGGCGCGTCGCATATTTACGTCACACTACTTTACTGTCATGGCGGAGCGCAAAGCAGACGATGCGAGCGAGGGGAAAAAAGCACGCCAAAAGTCGTCAAAAGTGTGGGAGTATTTCAATAAACGGCCTAATAATGTTGTTGTATGCACACTGTGTCGAGCGGAAATGGCCTATCATAGCAGCACAACGGCTATGAACGAACATTTGAAAAGAAAACCCCCGACAGCGTTCTTGCCATCACCATCAACAAGTCAATCGTCCGCGTGCGTATACGTTGTCATTATTACACAAAAACATGAATGTGTCATTTGTATCTGCGTTGTAAATTCATAAACTAAAGCACCGTTTCGCTCTGAGAGGCGCGTTTGGCGTGCCTGTTCAGTGTTTACAAAGACGCGCTCCTCTTTAACGCTGTGGAGAGGCGGCGGCGGCGAGCGAGCGGCGAGGCGGGGCGCGCCGGGAGCGACGCCGCAATCGTGCCCAGGTGCGCGATCCGCGCAGTTGGAAGAGAAAAGACTTTGTGTAAAATTAAAAGATTGTAAACCTGGCAAAGCCGTCTGCCGTTCAGTCTGTCGGTCCTGAAAGAACCCCACGGCACAAGACGTGTCACAAACGCTAACGTTAATTAGTTGTGCAAATACCTTTTACAACATTAACAGTTACATATACTATGTACAAACCAACAATTAACTTTCACTTTAATCATACTATCATTGTTGTGTTATTAAGCAAAATAAGCAATACTTTTACTTTTGTTGAAATGTTTACACTGTACACTTTTTTGTATTGGATGTTTAGCTTTATTTTTGCACATTTTAGCAAATAAGCAATACTTTTACTTTTGTTGAAATGTTTACACTTGTTACAGAATATTTCCGTTTTGCACTTTTTTGTATTGGATGTTTATCTTTATTTTTGCACATTTTAAAGCAAAATAAGCAATACTTTTACTTTTGAAATGCTTATACTATTGCAGAATATTAAGATTTGCACTGGATGTTTACTTTTATATTTGCACATTAAAAAGCAAATAAGCTACTTTTAATTTTGTTAAATGTTAAAAGTTTTAAATGTTTACATTGTTACAGAATATTTTGTCATGTTGTTGTCAATGTTGACTGAGTGGCCATACTTTTTTTTTTGTAAATAAAAGCCATGCCTTTTGAAAAAACTGGCCTACATTTATTTTTTCCTCTTCATTTTAAATTAAAAAAAAAATCGGTAAAAGGAAAAATAATCTATAGATTAATCGAAAAAAGAATCTATAGATTAACCGATTAATCGAAAAAATAATCTATAGATTAATCGATAGAAAAATAATCGTTAGCTGCAGCCCTAGGTGAGATCAATTCATTACGGATCCTAATTAATGACAAGAGTTGTGACGAGCGTACCTGCACCAGAGCGGCGATTGCGCTGAGCGGGCCGCCGCTGCAGGCGTCCTGATGCTGCGGGAGGTTGAGGAGCACCGTGGAGTCGCAGGGACCCTGACCTCTCTCCATCTCCATCTCCATCAGGCAGTAACGGTTCCTGGCGCTGTACTCCACCAGGTTGATCAACAAGCCCAGACCCTGCAGCGCACACACACACACACACACACACACACACACACACACACACCATCACAACATGCACAAATGTGTGTGTGTGAGGTGTTTACTTACCAGAACACGGATGTCAAACCTCTGCTCCTGAGGAAAGTACTGAGGAACCCGGAGAACACAGTTGAGTGCCGTCACTATCAAGTCCTCCTGCTCGCCTGTTTTGGTGCTGCCCCACTCTGCACACACGCACACAATCACTATCCGTCTGTGTGTGTGTGTGTGTGTGTGTGTGTGTGTGTGTGTGTGTGTGTGTGTGTGTGTGTGTGTGTGTGTGTGTGTGCTAACCATTGTCGTGTGTCAGGTTGAGCAGGACTCCAATGATGGCTCTCATGCAGTTCTCCACAGCCTTGCCGACCACCGCATGCCGACCACCGGCGTTCACCTCCCTGCTGTAACGCCTGATCATATCCTCGCAGCGCCTCAGTGCCCTGCAGGGGGCGCACTAAGTCACCATCATCCACAACAATGACCCACTTTTATTTTGTAAACGACAGGAAGTCCTAAATTACAACACTAACGCTGGACACTCACAATTTTTGAGTAACCTGCTAGACGTGCTCCACTGTTTGTAAACTCACTTAGGGGGAAGTGTGTGTGTGTGTGTGTGTGTGTGTGTGTGTGTGTGTGTGTGTGTGTGTGTGTGTGTGTGTGTGTGTGTGTGTGTGTGTGTGTGTGTGTGCGACTTACTTTGCACAAGAGACGATGAGTGAGGAGTCTTTGTAGGCAATCAAGTAGCTCTGATTCTCCGCGTTGTGCACGGTCACCTACACACAAGGTCAAGGTTAATGCTGTGGTTGGCGACGTGACATGAAAAAGTCGTGATTCAAAATGTATACCAAGTACCGGTGTTCTTAGGTACCGGTTCCGAACGGGTCCGTTTCAAGCGGACCGTTAAAATTCTGGACTATCTGCACTTTTTTTTTTTAATCCAGCTGATTGCCGTAATTAAGTCACATTCATTCAGGTGCCGCTGTGAGGCATTCAAAAAAAAAAGACACGGCGAATTAGCCAAACTTTTAACGTCCCACTTCCGGTTACACGAAAGTAAACAGAATCATACATTTACACGTCATCGGAATCTCGGAACGAATCAATGTTCGCTACAAACAGACTCTAAATGCAAAAAAAAAGTCGCGGAAAATGTGGTAATGTGACGGAGATGTTGTCATCGAGAGGAAAAGAGGAAATCATGTTTACCACAAACACCTCCATGCAGCCCTGACAGCTCTCTATACACAGCCCAGCACGATGCACCCTTCTGGGGCAGACAGCACCAATTAAACATCTTCATTGGTAAGTTAATGATAACTTGACCACCAATTAAACATCTTCATTGGTAAGTTAATGATACCTTGACCACCAATTAAACATCTTCATTGGTAAGTTAATGATACCTTGACCACCAATTACACATCTTCATTGGTAAGTTAATGATACCTTGACCACCAATTAAACATCTTCATTGGTAAGTTAATGATACCTTGACCACCAATTACACATCGTCATTGGTAAGTTAATGATACCTTGACCACCAATTAAACATCTTCATTGGTAAGTTAATGATACCTTGACCACCAATTAAACATCTTCATTGGTAAGTTAATGATACTTTGACCACCAATTACACATCTTCATTGGTAAGTTAATGATAACTTGACCACCAATTAAACATCTTCATTGGTAAGTTAATGATACCTTGACCACCAATTAAACATCTTCATTGGTAAGTTAATGATACCTTGACCACCAATTACGCATCTTCATTGGTAAGTTAATGATACCTTGACCACAAATTAAACATCTTCATTGGTAAGTTAATGATACCTTGACCACAAATTAAACATCTTCATTGGTAAGTTAATGATACCTTCACCACCAATTAAACATCTTCATTGGTAAGTTAATGATACCTTGACCACCAATTACACATCTTCATTGGTAAGTTAATCATACCTTGACCACCAATTAAACATCTTCATTGGTAAGTTAATGATACCTTGACCACCAATTAAACATCTTCATTGGTAAGTTAATGATACCTTGACCACCAATTAAACATCTTCATTGGTAAGTTAATGATACCTTGACCACCAATTAAACATCTTCATTGGTAAGTTAATGATACCTTGACCACCAATTAAATATTTTCATTGGTAAGTTGATGACAACTTGACCACCAATGAAACATCTTTATTGGGAAGTTGGTAACTTGACAACAAATTAAACATCTTCATTGGTAAGTTGATGACAACTTGGCCACCAATTAAACATCTTCATTGGGAAGCTGATTTTAACTTGACCACCAATAAAACATCTTCATTGGTAGGTTGATGTTAACTTGACCACCGATTAAACGTATTCATCATTAAGTTGATAATAACTTGACCACCAATTAAACATCTTCATTGGTAAGTTAATGAAACCTTGACCACCAATTAAACATCTTCATTGGTAAATTAATGATACCTTGACCACCAATTACACATCTTCATTGGTAAGTTAATGATACCTTGACCACCAATTAAACATCTTCATTGGTAAGTTAATGATACCTTGACCACCAATTAAACATCTTCATTGGTAAGTTAATGATACCTTGACCACCAATTAAACATAGTCATTGGTAAGTTAATGAAACCTTGACCACCAATTAAACATCTTCATTGGTAAGTTAATGATACCTTGACCACCAATTAAACATCTTCATTGGTAAGTTAATGATACCTTGACCACCAATTACGCATCTTCATTGGTAAGTTAATGATACCTTGACCACAAATTAAACATCTTCATTGGTAAGTTAATGATACCTTGACCACAAATTAAACATCTTCATTGGTAAGTTAATGATACCTTCACCACCAATTAAACATCTTCATTGGTAAGTTAATGATACCTTGACCACCAATTACACATCTTCATTGGTAAGTTAATCATACCTTGACCACCAATTAAACATCTTCATTGGTAAGTTAATGATACCTTGACCACCAATTAAACATCTTCATTGGTAAGTTAATGATACCTTGACCACCAATTAAACATCTTCATTGGTAAGTTAATGATACCTTGACCACCAATTAAACATCTTCATTGGTAAGTTAATGATACCTTGACCACCAATTAAATATTTTCATTGGTAAGTTGATGACAACTTGACCACCAATGAAACATCTTTATTGGGAAGTTGGTAACTTGACAACAAATTAAACATCTTCATTGGTAAGTTGATGACAACTTGGCCACCAATTAAACATCTTCATTGGGAAGCTGATTTTAACTTGACCACCAATAAAACATCTTCATTGGTAGGTTGATGTTAACTTGACCACCGATTAAACGTATTCATCATTAAGTTGATAATAACTTGACCACCAATTAAACATCTTCATTGGTAAGTTAATGAAACCTTGACCACCAATTAAACATCTTCATTGGTAAATTAATGATACCTTGACCACCAATTACACATCTTCATTGGTAAGTTAATGATACCTTGACCACCAATTAAACATCTTCATTGGTAAGTTAATGATACCTTGACCACCAATTAAACATCTTCATTGGTAAGTTAATGATACCTTGACCACCAATTAAACATAGTCATTGGTAAGTTAATGAAACCTTGACCACCAATTAAACATCTTCATTGGTAAGTTAATGATACCTTGACCACCAATTAAACATCTTCATTGGTAAGTTAATGATACCTTGACCACCAATTAAACATCGTCATTGGTAAGTTAATTATACCTTCACCACCAATTAAACATCTTCATTGGTAAGTTAATGATACCTTGACCATCAATTAAACATCTTCATTGGTAAGTTAATGATACCTTGACCACCAATTAAACATCTTCATTGGTAAGTTAATGATACCTTGACCACCAATTAAACATCTTCATTGGTAAGTTAATGATACCTTCACCACCAATTAAACATCTTCATTGGTAAGTTAATGATACCTTGACCAACAATTAAACATCTTCATTGGTAAGTTAATGATACCTTGACCACCAATTAAACATCTTCATTGGTAAGTTGATGATAACTTGACCACCAATTAAACATCTTCATTGGTAAGTTGATGATAACTTGACAACCAGGTGTTGATAAAAGACTTCCCTGCTGTGAGATGTTACATCATGTCTTCTGCCAATAAAACTTTTAATTAAAATGCATTTTTATCATCTTTATATACACCAATTATATATAGTGCTGATAAAAGTACCAGTATTGATAAAGGAATATCGATAAAGGTATCATATTAATAAAACCCTAACGATATTCATCACTCCAAGCAACGTTTGTAAGTTTTCCAATATAACTAAAACAATTCTTACTTACTAAAGCGTCCCATGTGTGATGTCTGTAGGAGTGTTTTCATGCATATTTCTACCTGCTATCGTAATGTAATCAAGCTAGCGTCGTTAGCATGAGCTAATATGCTAACACGTTTACGAGTGTCTGTGTTAGTATTACTAATTTACAATAACATTCTTTTTGTATTGTTTCACTTTCACAAATTCCTCAGTAAATTCCCCAACACGTCACCGTGGAGTTATTGAGTCTGTTTAGCTGATTGGAGAGCTAGCTTGCGCGGCTAGTGGGTCCATGACCATGACTTCTGTTTTGCTTGATCGGCCGTTTTACTTTGTTTGGAAACAATTAAGGTATGTAAATAAACATTTATGGAATATTTCTGTGTAAATAACTCATTTCAACACGTACCGGTATATATCTGCGGCTAATATATGGAAGAAAAATAAATGTTTCTAAAATGTTTTGGTGGGTGAGGCTTATAGACCGAAAAATACGGTATTTTTAGGGCCCGCATGGCCCATTGCATAAGGACTCCCACTAGGAAGGTCGGAGAGACATGAAACAAAAACCTCTATGTAGGTCTGACTCAGATCTAGATTTCATAATAGTACATTCTCGGGCTAAAATCAACAGGAAGTTGGCAATTCCCCCTTCAAGACAAAAAAAGTACTAAAAACAGTCACTTTTGCCTCTTTGAGCTGTAATTTGACCCCCTTAACATGCTTCAAAACTCACCAAACTGAACGCACACATAAGGACTGGCAAACATTGCGATCTAAAAAAAAAACCTAACCCCAAATCTCAAAATTGCGCTCTACTGCAATTTTTTAATAAAACACAAAAAAAACTGCTCCTCGGAAGAAAAAAAATGACAAAACTGCCTGTAACTCCCACTGGGAAGGTCAGAGAGGCATGAAACAAAAACCTCTATGTAGGTCTCACTTAGACCTACATTTCATACATTGACAACCCCCAAAATCAACAGGAAGTTTGCTATTCCCCCTTCAAAACAATTTTTTTGTAAAAACCGGTCACCTTCCTTCAAAAATGAACTCCTCTGAGCGCGTTTGTCGTTTCGCCTTCAAACTAACACAGGAGAGAGATTGAACCCTTGTGATTACAATGACAGAAGTGCTTTTTTTCTAACTGCTCCGGTTTTGATTTTATGACCCTTCAAAGACCCGCTGCGCTGATGCTGCTGTGCTGCTGTTTTTTTAAGATGGCTGCTTAAAAGCAGGAAGCACCAACGTGCCCACACAATGCAGACAAGGTAGGTACACTAGACAAAAGTCTTGGGACACTTCAGACTAAAAGTAGACAAAAGTATTGGGACACTTAGGACTAGCACCTGCCAAATACGCGGGCCCGACCAATGCTGCTTGCAGCTTTAATATATACTTACCGGTACATTTTTATTTAACTTCATAAGAAATGCAACTGTGCCAAGGACCTCCCTGCACTTTTTGTTGTTTTGCTTATTTTTGTTTACTTGTTTTTTTTTTAATAAACATGCTCCTTGCATTTGTACTATTCTAAATTCTGACGCCAATATGACACTTTTACTGGAAATGAATATGGGCTCCAAATGTGGCTTAACGGCCTCCTTGGCTACTAATAATCTGTATCGTCCTTGAAAAAACCGTATGAGTGGATCTCTACATAGGACATAAAAGGACACGAGGTGACACTTACACTATCTAGCACACGTAAACATCTCTCCGCTCCCCACAAGGATGAGCCCAGCTTGTCCTTGTCCTCCTCCTGGTCCAGGTTGTCCACATACTCCTTCACTGCAGAGCCAGAGTAGTTATGTCAGAACCACACACACACTTGGACAGGTGATGTGTGACATTAACCTTTGTCCACAATGTGGTCCAGTCCTCCCAGGAGGCGGAGCTCCTCTTTGAACCAGTCTCCTGCTCGCTTGGACGTCAAAGACAACAGCGTCTCCATGGCCAGGTGACCCGTCTACAGAAGGTTGGGTTCTGAATCGTGTTCTGCTCTCCACCTCACACACACACACACACACACACACACGTACCGTGATGTTCTGCAGGTCCAGGTGCTTGTTGTGCACCGTGTCACACAGCTTCCTGATCTTCTCCTTCATCTTGCAGATCTCTCTGGCACTCAGCTGGGAGGAGTCCGCCACGGAGCCGCTCCATTGGTCCTGGTCCATTTCCAGCAGCCGGATCATCAGGTCCAGACAGGAGCGGTCCAGGTCCATGTTCAAGCGGTCGCGGCTGAGGATGTACATGAGGGAGGCGGTGCACATGGCCAGGTTCTGCAGACATCACAAAAATCACACGCCATCCATCGTTCCTTCATGTCCAAGTGCTACTTACGTGGTGCTGGGGGGCGTCAATGAGCGTTTTGAAGACCTGCGCCACCTTCCCCCGGGCCCGCAGGTGCATCCTGAAGCTGGGCATGGCACAGCGCGTGGCCAGGCCGATCACACTGCGCGCACACACAAGATGGAGTGGCACGCCAAGACAAGGGCTGTACACAAAAGGAGGCCACGCCCCCTCCTACCTGAGGCAGCGAGTGTTCAGAGGTTGTCCGCTCTTCAGCCCGGCAGCCAAATACTCAAAGTCGTCGGTGAACTCCTGGTTCTCTCCAAACTCCACCACGTCGTTGAAGTGCTTCACGTGCTGGACCACCGTGTACAGCTGCAAGCGGCGAAGAGGGCGGGGTTAGCGTTGCTCTGAGCGAAAGGGGGGCGGAGTCAGACCGCCGCAGGTACCTCCTTGTGCTCTTTGCGGCACTTGAGCGCGGTGACCGTGTCCTGGTAGGGGTCGCTGGGGACGCTGACACACTTGGTGACTTTGGGGGGAGGAGGCGGGGCCTTGAAGACGCCGTCGTCCTTCTGAACGCCCGGCGGCTCGTTACTCGGCGCTCCTGCAGAGCGTGTCGCCTGCGGTGGGGTGGATTAGTGGGACATGGGTCAGGCAGGCCAGGTTGGACAGGTATGGAAGGATTATTGTAGCAAAACTATTTTCTATCTCTTTGTGTCTATAGTCCCATTCACATGTCTCTGTACTCATTTGTGTGTCTGTACCTCAATATATGTGTGTGTAATCAAATCTGTGGATGTGTGTACTAATTTGTGTGTCTGGAACTCAATATGTGTGTGTGTGTGTGCGTGTTTGTGTAATCAGATCAGTGCGTGTACTAATTTGTGTGTCTGTACATCAATATATGTGTGTGTAATCAAATATGTGGATGGGTGTACTAATTTGTGTGTTTGGAACTCAATATGTGTGTGTGTGTGTGTGTGTTTGTGTAATCAGATCAGTGCGTGTACTAATTTGTGTGTCTGTACATCAATATATGTGTGTGTAATCAAATCTGTGGAAGGGTGTATTAATTTGTGTGAGTGCAATCAGATCTGCATGTCAGTGTTCTAATTTGTGTGTTGGTATCTCAATATACAGGTAAAAGCCAGTAAATTAGAATATTTTGAAAAACTTGATTTATTTCAGTAATTGCATTCAAAAGGTGTAACTTGTACATTATATTTATTCATTGCACACAGACTGATGCATTCAAATGTTTATTTCATTTAATTTTGATGATTTGAAGTGGCAACAAATGAAAATCCAAAATTCCGTGTGTCACAAAATTAGAATATTACTTAAGGCTAATACAAAAAAGGGATTTTTAGAAATGTTGGCCAAGTGAAAAGTATGAAAATGAAAAATATGAGCATGTACAATACTCAATACTTGGTTGGAGCTCCTTTTGCCTCAATTACTGCGTTAATGCGGCGTGGCATGGAGTCGATGAGTTTCTGGCACTGCTCAGGTGTTATGAGAGCCCAGGTTGCTCTGATAGTGGCCTTCAACTCTTCTGCGTTTTTGGGTCTGGCATTCTGCATCTTCCTTTTCACAATACCCCACAGATTTTCTATGGGGCTAAGGTCAGGGGAGTTGGCGGGCCAATTTAGAACAGAAATACCATGGTCCGTAAACCAGGCACGGGTAGATTTTGCGCTGTGTGCAGGCGCCAAGTCCTGTTGGAACTTGAAATCTCCATCTCCATAGAGCAGGTCAGCAGCAGGAAGCATGAAGTGCTCTAAAACTTGCTGGTAGACGGCTGCGTTGACCCTGGATCTCAGGAAACAGAGTGGACCGACACCAGCAGATGACATGGCACCCCAAACCATCACTGATGGTGGAAACTTTACACTAGACTTCAGGCAACGTGGATCCTGTGCCTCTCCTGTCTTCCTCCAGACTCTGGGACCTCGATTTCCAAAGGAAATGCAAAATTTGCTTTCGTCAGAAAACATGACTTTGGACCACTCAGCAGCATTCCAGCTCTTTTTTTCCTTAGCCCAGGTGAGACGCTTTTCGCGCTGTTTCTTGGTCAACAGTGGCTTGACACGAGGTATGCGGCAGTTGAAACCCATGTCTTTCAAGCGTCTCTTGGTGGTGGATCTTGAAGCACTGACTCCAGCAGCTGTCCACTCCTTCTGAATCTCCCCCACATTTTTGAATGGGTTTTTTTTTCACAATCTTGACCAGGGCGCGGTGCGCCCTATCGCTTGTACACTTTTTCTGACCACAGTTTTTCCTTCCCTGTGCCTCTCCATTAATGTGTTTGGACACAGAGCTCTGAGAACAGCCAGCCTCTTCAGCAATAACCTTTTGTGTCTTTCCCTCCTTGTGCAATGTGTCGATGGTTGCCTTTTGGACAGCTGTCAAATCTGAAGTCTTCCCCATGTTTGTGTAGGCTTCAGAACTGGACTGAGAGACCATTTAAAGCCCTTTGCAGGTGTTTTGAGTTAATCAGCTGATTAGTTTGTGGCACCAGGTGTCTTCAAAATTTAACCCTTACACAATATTCTAATTTTGTGACACACGGAATTTTGGATTTTCATTTGTTGCCACTTCAAATCATCAAAATTAAATGAAATAAACATTTGAATGCATCAGTCTGTGTGCAATGAATAAATATAATGTACAAGTTACACCTTTTGAATGCAATTACTGAAATAAATCAAGTTTTTCAAAATATTCTAATTTACTGGCTTTTACCTGTATGTGTGTGTGTGTGTGTAATCAGTTTCTGTGTGTCAGTGTACTAATGTGTGTCTGTATCTCAATATTGTGTGTCAGTAATCAGATCCGTGTGTCAGTGTACTAATTTGTGTGTCTGTATCTCAATATATGTTTGTGTGTAATCAGGTCTGCGTATGCGTGTATTAATTTGTGTGTCTGTATCTCAATATATGTGTGTGTGTAATCATATCTGTGTGTGTGTGCACTAATTTGTGTGTCTGTACCGCAATTTGGGTGTGTGTAATCAGATCCGTGTGTGTGTGTTGTTAAATTTGTGTGTCTGTATCGCAACCGTGAGTATGTAATAAATCTGCCGAAACGTGTATTAATTTGTGCGTCCGTATAGCAATTTGTGCGTGTGTGTGTGTAATCAGATCCGCGTTTTATTTTGCGTGTCCATATTTTGATTTGTGTGATTTGATCTGCATGTCTGTGTTCTAATTTATGTGTCTGTATCTCATTCTCTATGTGTGTAATCAGATTCGTGTGTGCGTGTTTACATTTTTCGTGTCTATATTTCTGTTTGAGTGTGTGTGTGTGTGTGTGTGTAATCAGATCCGCATTTTTTTGTACTAATTTGTGTGTCTGTATTTCAATCTCTGCGTGTGTAATCAAATCTGCATGTGTGTGTGTTTTAATTGGGTGGCTGTATTTCAATGTGTGTGTGTAATTAAAATCTGCGTGTGCGTGTTTTAATTTGTGTCCGTATAGCAATTTGTGTGTGTGTGTGTGTAATCAGATCCACATGTCTGTGTACTAATTTGTGTGTCTGTATTTCAATCTGTTTGTGTGTGTATAATCAATTCCGCGTGTGTGTTTTAATTTCTGTGTCCTTATTTGGATTTGTGTGTCTGTATCTCAATCGTGTGTGTGTGTAATGAAATCTGCGCATGGGCGTTTTAATTTGTGCGTCCGTGTTTTGATTTGTGTGCGTGTAATCAGATCTACTTGTCCGTGTACTTATTTGTGTGTCTGTATCTCAATCTCTCTGTGTGTAATCAGATCCACGTGTGCGTGTTTGAATTTTTGTAACTGTATTTCGATTTGTGTATAAAAAAAAAATAAAAATCTGTCTATTTCAATCTATGTTTGTGTGTAAAAATGTGTGTCTGTATCCAGATGTGTGTGAAGCAGGGATCCTGACTTTTGCAACACTTCTGCCGTTTAAGATTTGTGTGTCCGTGCAGCGATGTGAACGTGCAAAAAGACGTGTGTGTCTGCAACTTGACATTTAACTGACCTACACTCACCACTAGTGGGCGCCGTGCACCCACTCATGTTATTATGTGTTGAAGCATACAAAAAAAGGACTTTGGATCATTGGCTTTAAGTAAAAGTTGATGTTTTAGCAATCATTTGTATTTTTGTCTTCTTTAAATAAGTCATCAGTAATGTGAGTCACTAACTTCAACACGTAATAACATGAGTGGGTGCACGGCGCCCACTAGTGGTGAGTATAGGGAAAGGACACACACGCCTTTTTACACGTTCAGATCACTGCACGGACACACAAATCTTACACAGCAGAAGTGTCGCAAAAGTCTTGTGTAGAAAGACAACCGATCAGGGTTCCTGCTTCACACACATCTGAAAACACAAACACACACTTCACACACAGATCAAAATACGAACTTTTTTTTTTTTTTTTACACACACAGATTGAGAAACACACACATCTGAATACACAGACACATTATTTTTACAAACACACATCGAAATACGGACAGATTTTTAAAAATTTTTTACACACAAATCGAAACTAGGATCTGATTTCACAAACACAGATTGAGATAGACACACAAATGTGAATACACAAACACACACACTTTTTACAAACACATCGAAATACGAGCAGACAGATTTTTTTTGCAAACACACCAATTTAAACACAGATCTGATTACACACACACACACACAGATTGAGATACAGACACACAAATCTGAATACACACACACATTTTTTACAAACACACCGACATACGAGCAGACAATTTTTTTTACATACAAATCCAAACAGGGAATTGATTACACACACACAGATTAAGACACAGACACACACATGAGTACACTGACACATGAATCAGATTACAGACACACAGATTGAGATACGTGTTTGCAAATGGTTTTGTTACAACACTTCCATAGACAGGAAGTTCAAATCATTATTTTGAACATAAAAGAAAACATGTTGAAGTCTTACGGGGGCCGACTGTGAGCGGGACGACGAGCAGGAGGGGTGGGGCTCCTCTTCGCTCGCCAAAGCCCAGTGTCGGGCGTTGTACACCGCTTTGGTGGGAGACTAACACACACAAACAAGAAAATGACCCAACTGAAGCAGCCATCAAAGCCCACCCCAGCATCAAGTGCCAAGCTTTCATACTTGGCTGCTCTCTCTGTGTTTGTGCCAAACCTGCGCTTGCTGACTGTGGGCTATTCATCATAAAAACAAAGGAGGGGCTGATGGCGCCGCAGGGTTAATAAACAGGAGACAAAAAGCAAAGTTTGAGCTGGAACATCACCGTGCTGCATTAAAGTGTCCCACAGGGACATGGAGCCCCAATCCAGGCAGAATGCAGAGACACATTGTCTCACTTGTTTCCATGGCGATAAGAAAGAGGCTGACGTGAAAGGCCAGAAACCGCGTCCTCACAAAAGCCCACACGATACATGGCTCATCATAACATTGATATCATAGTGGAAACTACAGATCAGCCCATATGTTTTTTCAGGGACGATACTGATACTGATACTGATTTTTCATTGTCAAGGAGGCCTATAAGCGATATTTGGAGGTGATATTAATTTGCAGTAAGATTTATTTAAAGAGGAATATTATACGTCAGTCTGGACAACGCTTTAATTATTTTGACTCGGGGGGCCAAATTTAGAGAAAAAAGTGTGTCTAGGGGCCGGTATATCTATTTTTAGGAACACTAATACAAAACCCCACAATAATGTCTGATTGAATGCTAAAAACGTTATAACAGACCATCTTAAAAAACGGAATGGAATTAAAACATTTTTTTACTGAATGACACACCCAGAATGTACCGTATTTTCCGCACTATAAGGCGCACCTAAAAACCACAAATTTTCTCAAAAGCTGACAGTGCGCCTTATAACCCGGTGCGCTTTATATATGGATAAATATTAAGATTCATTTTCATAAAGTTTCGGTCTCGCAACTTCGGTAAACAGCCGCCGTCTTTTTTCCCGGTAGAACAGGAAGCGCTTCTTCTTCTACGCAAGCAACCGCCAAGGTAAGCACCCGCCCCCATAGAACAGGAAGCGCTTCTTCTTCTACTGTAAGCAACCACCCGCCCGCGTAGAAGAAGAAAAAGCGCGCGTTTCATTTCCTTTGTGTGTTTACATCTGTAAAGACCACAAAATGGCTCCTACTAAGCGACAGGTATCCGGTTCATGAAAAGACGCAATCTCTCCATCCGCACACGGATTACTATTTCACAGCAACTGATATTCCTGTGAAGCGCACTGTGGATACAACGGGAGCACATACGGTGAATATTCGCACCACAGGGAATGAGAAGTCATCCTTCACTGTGGTTCTAGCTTGCCATGCTAATGGCCAGAAACTTCCACCCATGGTGATATTCAAAAGGAAGACCTTGCCAAAAGAGACCTTTCCAGCCGGCGTCATCATAAAAGCTAACTCGAAGGGATGGATGAAGAAAAGATGAGCGAGTGGTTAAGGTAAGTTTAAGTTTACGCGAAGAGGCCGGGTGGCTTTTTTCACGCAGCTCTGTCCATGTTGATATACGTATGTTTGTGATTGCACATTTGCGTACATTTTGGGAGTGAACAGAGTTGTTAGAACGCTGGTTTTTAATATATTATTAAAGTTTGACTGACCTATCTGACTGTTTTTTTGACATTCCTTTAGCGCAGTTAGATGCGGCTTACAACACGGGGCGGCTTATAGGTGGACAAAGTTTTGAAATATGCCGTTCATTGAAGGCGCGGCTTATAACCCAGGGCGCCTTATGGTGCGGAAAATACGGTACATGAAAATAAAGAATGTGGGATTTACAATATAAACTATGAAGGATAAAACACTGAATATTGACAACATATGAACGTCACACCCCCTCTCCATCCACATATTTTACAATCAAGCGAAACACAATAAAAATGCAACAAACACAGCCAAATATGAATGCGAAGTGTAATAAAAAAACACATACAATCTGATATATCAATACGTTTTAGAACTTTGTTGTCAAAATCTCCTTCCGCGTCTTTCCCCGACACCCACATTTCAGGCTGGCCGCTCTGGAAACACTCTGTGGAAACGCTCCCCACCCACACTTCTCGGTGCCTCGTCTGAGCTGCTGTGACTTAATTACCGTATTTTTCGGAGTATAAGTCGCACCGGAGTATAAGTCGCACCTGCCGAAAATGCATAATAAAGAAGGAAAAAAACATATAAATCGCACTATGAAAAAAACTGCGACTTATAGTCCGAAAAATACGGTACTATAGTAACTAATTAGATTACCATAGTAACTAGTATATCATGCAAAATTGCAGATTCCAACCATTGAAATACTTTGTATAGTTCAAGACTTACGGTCATTTGAAAACATCTTAAAGATGTAAAAGAAATTATTTGGGAATGTCCGGCGGGCCAGATTGAAAAGTTTAACGGGCCACATGTGGCCCCGGGGCCTTCATTTTCCCAGGCCTGCTTTAAGTTGTTTTTTAACATAATTTTTTAGTAATAGTGAGACCAGTAGTGTGACATAATGTTTGATGTTACAGGGCTCGAATTTAACCGCAGCATTTGCCGCGACCGCCCTTGTGATTTGCAGTAATGCCCTAAAAATGTACCAACATTTACGGCGATAACATGCCGTGACCGTCCTTGACTCTTTACTTGTTAATGGATTAGGGACGTAACGATAAACGGTATAATGATAGACAGCGGTAAAATTCCAGACGGTTAGTAACACCTTTAAAAATTGTATTTACCGTAAAGCTGTCATTTAGTAATTTAGTAATGCATTTTAGGCAACTGCTTACTTCCTGAATACTGAAGAACCATATATATATATATATATATATATATATATATATATATATCAGTGTTTCCCACACATTCATTTATTTGTGGCGGCCCGCCACGAAAGAATTACGTCCGCCACAAATGGATTTTTCGGCTTTTGACTCGCTCGACCGCTCATAAAAGCAATGGGACTGTCTGTGAATGTTGCTTGTAGTTACACCTCCGGTGCAGTAGGTGGCGGTAGCCTACTATGCATTGTAACTCCGCCAATAGCAGTTAATTCACCTGGTGGGCCAGAAGAAGAAGAAGAAGAAGAAGAAGAAGAAGAAGAAGAGGGACGGACGGGATCAAAATACTCGCCGGCTACTTTTCATAATGATGGCGCTTCCTACGTTTCTACCTCAAACGTCCAAAAGCTGCTGAAAGCCTTGATCCAGGATGCCATGGGGAAAAAAACTTAAATGGTGCCTTTTGGCGATAGTTAGCAGCTTGGTGGCTCATAGCCGGCTAGCTAACGCTTGCTAGCGTGGTAGCATTGCTTCATTTTTACAGGTGTTATAGGTAGATAGGTTATAGCTGCATCGCTCGCGGCTCGTCATATATTTAACGTTAATCCGCGATTTCACCGAGCGTTTCACTGACGGTGAGCAGCCTGACGCTGCTTCATTAAAACCGCCGCCGTTTGACTCGGTCACCTGTTTTCATACCGATGAGCTAACGTGTCCAGGTTATAACCCTGTTGTCAATAAACACACGTGGACTGAAGCTAAATTGTCCACTGTCCACTGCAGCATGTGAATGCAATGAAAAGAATAAAATCTGAGCCAACCAGCTGTTAAAATGTTGTCCAGGTTAATGTTTTGGCCATTAAAAGGCCCTTCATTTCAAGATTTCAACTGTGATCGGGCTTTAAACAGGTGGCTGACCTGTTCAGATGAGTGTAACTGCTACTGGTCAAATAATGTGAAATAGCATTTAATTTTACATGTATGCAATGCCATTTAAATGTAATTATAGATAATAATAATAATAATAAATACTGTGTAGTGTTGTAAATAGTCAACGGGAAGAATTTTAGCAAGATATAAGCCATGAGCACTACACAGCCAGAAAAAAACCTAGGCAGGACAAGTAAAAATATTGGGGCAAGTAGATTTGAGAAGTCAGGCAAGTAGAAAAAAACCTTAATGTTGAACCCTGCATGTGTTGAGCTGCTGCCGCTTAAGGTTAGACAGCACTGTACATAGAGCGGTTTTGCTCGTTAGTAATAAATTCTAATGTTGGATGTTCACTCCTTCACACAGATGAGTATAGAAAAATATTTTCAACGGCCGAAAAGGGCTCGACTTGGAGAGGAGGTAGGCCTACAGTCCGGACCACAGGTGCGACCTGTTCAGCAGCAGCAGGAGGAGGAGGAGGAGGTTGACTGACTGTGGCAGGACACCTCTGCCTCTGTTTCACTTCATGTTGCTGGTAAATAATATGGTTGTAGTAGTAGGCTAAAGTTAAATGATTTAGTATTCACTAATTAAAGGGGCAGAGCTTTAAGAGACATTTTAGCTTTTATATTTTATAAGATATATTTTTTGTAAGAACCACAATTAATAAATATATTTCCGTGAATCACTAATTGTTCAAATCTGTATATAAATATGTACATAAAATGTTGTAATTATATTCCAACTCCGCGTTCTTCTTGGTCATCGCCGCTGCCACCCCCCCCCCGCCACCCGACCTCACCATCACAAATAGATGCCTGTCCTGTGGGAAACACTGTATATATATGACGTTTAATATTGCAATAGTTTTCCATATATGGTCACTCCTAACATCCAATATGAGAAACACGGCCGCCATGTTTGCTTGACCACACGGATAATTAGACCGGTACCTCAACTTAAGAGTGTTTTAAGATAAGAGCTGTCTGTGGGCTAATTGTTATGCTTTAAATTGCAAGCACATGCGCGATCTACAAGTCTTCCCACCACTCGTGGGCGAAGCGAATGTCACCCCGCAAAACACCCGGTCGTACGTGCGAGCAGCAGCTCACAGCAACAGATGGACATCACTTTGTTTTTTCCCAAGCGTGGTGGTGAAGAAAGTGAGTGTGGAGGACAGCGCTGAAAAGAAGAAGTGGACGATATTCATGGAATGAAAGAAAGATGAGAGAGCGTGTAGCTGGCTAACTTGGTGGAGCGTAGCACTGCTGGTCTACACCATACTGAAGCACGATGAGTCCATAACGCCAGCCCAGGAGGTTTCAATCATATCTAAACATTTATCCAGGAAAATATGGAGAAGCTGCTGGAGGGACATAACGTAGAAGTCCACTCATCAAAGTAAATATTATTACTTTATAAAACTTCTGTACTTGTTTGTAGTTACATGTTGAAATTGTACTGTGATGGAGGAGCACCTTTTCAATTCATTTCAATGGACGACCTTCATTTGAGGGGTTTTCAGTTAAGAATTCCAATGAAGCTGCTAAGGTATGTACTACTGTCCAAGTCTCACCTTCTTTAGTGCACTGAAGATCCTGCGGTGGGTGTCCTGGTTCTTGTCGCAGGGTTTGTCCTGAGGGGGTCTGACGGGACCTGCAGCCACCACCATGAGGTCGTCCTCACAGAAGCTCAGGACGTCTGCAGACATGGCGGTGTGTTTACATCCTGACATGCTCCTGACGTGTTCCTTGGTGCTCACCTGTCCTGCTCTCCTGCTTCTGATGGTTGACTTTGCTGCGCTTGGCGGGCGGTCTCTCCTGCCCGTCGCAGTCGGCAGTGGGCGGAGAGTCGTGCGACTCCTCCACGGCGACCAGCAGCGACTCCATGGCCTTCTTCACCTTCCTCCTGGCTTTGGGCCGGCAGTCGTCGTCGCTGTTGGCGGCCCCGTCGCCGTCGCTCATGTCGTCGAAACCAAAGTACTGGATTTTGTAATGGGACGAGCCGTCTGAGGCGTCGTCTTCCTGATGGGCGTCCGCGTCTTCGAAGCCAAACATGTCCACGCTGCATGTCTTCTTTGGTCTGGACTGGTCCTGGCTAAAAGTGCGGAGAAACAAGTGCATGGCATTATTCCAGAACCATGACTCTCAAACGCCATCGAAGAAGTCTGTAATGTTACAGTAGCCAAACATACTCCGCCTTGTTAATGAATACTTTGGCCTACTACGCTACCGGAGAGCCAAGTGTTTTCTGAGAAGCACTGTTGGAGAACACAGACATAACAGGCCTGCAATCAGTGTTCCCTCAAATGTTTCATGTGTCCGAGCTCGGGTTGCAAAGTTTCCGGAAATTTACCACGGGAAGTTAAGCTCGGGAAGTTTGGAAATTTTGACCATTTTTGGATTATTCAAAGTTGGACAGCGTCCATGGGAATGAATGTGAATATCCATCCATCCATCCATCCATCTTCTTCCGCTTATCCGAGGTCGAGTCGCGGGGGCAGCACCCTAAGCAGGGAAGCCCAGACTTCCCTCTCCCCAGCCACTTCGTCCAGCTCTTCCTGTGGGACCCCGAGGCGTTCCCAGGCCAGCCGGGAGACATAGTCTTCCCAACGTGTCCTGGGTCTTCCCCGCGGCCTCCTACCGGTCGGACGTGCCCTAAACACCTCCCTAGGGAGGCGTTCGGGTGGCATCCTGACCAGATGCCCGAACCACCTCATCTGGCTCCTCTCGATGTGGAGGAGCAGCGGCTTTACTTTGAGCTCCCCCCGGATGGCAGAGCTTCTCACCCTATCTCTAAGGGAGAGCCCCGCCACCCGGCGGAGGAAACTCATTTCGGCCGCTTGTACCCGTGATCGTGTCCTTTCGGTCATAACCCAAAGCTCATGACCATAGGTGAGGATGGGAACGTAGATCGACCGCTAAATTGAGAGCTTTGCCTTCCGGCTCAGCTCCTTCTTCACCACAACAGATCGATACAGTGTCCGCATTACTGAAGACGCCGCACCGATCCGCCTGTCGATCTCACCATCCACTCTTCCCTCACTCGTGAACAAGACTCCGAGGTACTTGAACTCCTCCACTTGGGGCAAGATCTCCTCCCCAAGCCGGAGATGGCACTCCACCCTTTTCCGGGCGAGAACCATGGACTCGGACTTGGAGGTGCCGATTCTCATCCCAGTCGCTTCACACTCGGCTGCGAACCGATCCAGTGAGAGCTGAAGATCCTGGCCAGATGAAGCCATCAGGACCACATCATCTGCAAAAAGCAGAGACCTAATCTTGCAGCCACCAAACCAGAACCAACGCCTTGACTGCGCCTAGAAATTCTGTCCATAAAGGTTATGAACAGAATGGGTGACAAAGGGCAGCCTTGGCGGAGTCCAACCCTCACTGGAAACGTGTCCGACTTACTGCCGGCAATGCGGACCAAGCTCTGACACTGATCATACAGGGAGCGAACTGCCACAATAAGACAGTCCGTTACCCCATACTCTCTGAGCACTCCCCACAGGACTTCCCGGGGTACACGGTCGAATGCCTTCTCCAAGTCCACAAAGCACATGTAGACTGGTTGGGCAAACTCCCATGCACCCTCAAGGACCCTGCCGAGAGTATAGAGCTGGTCCACAGTTCCACGACCAGGACGAAAACCACACTGTTCCTCCTGAATCCGAGGTTCGACTATCCGGCGTAGCCTCCTCTCCAGTACACCTGAATAGACCTTACCGGGAAGGCTGAGGAGTGTGATCCCACGATAGTTGGAACACACCCTCCGGTTCCCCTTCTTAAAGAGAGGAACCACCACCCCGGTCTGCCAATCCAGAGGTACCGCCCCCGATGTCCACGCGATGTTGCAGAGTCTTGTCAACCAAGACAGCCCCACAACATCCAGAGCCTTAAGGAACTCCGGGCGGATCTCATCCACCCCCGGGGCCTTGCCACCGAGGAGCTTTTTAACTACCTCAGCAACCTCAGCCCCAGAAATAGGAGAGCCCACCACAGATTCCCCAGGCCCTGCTTCCTCATAGGAAGACGTGCTGGTAGGATTGAGGAGGTCTTCGAAGTATTCCCTCCACCGATCCACAACATCCGCAGTCGAGGTCAGCAGAGCACCATCCCCACCATACACGGTGTTGACACTGCACTGCTTCCCCTTCCTGAGGCGGCGGGAATTCCAATAATGATATATTATTGGGCACTTGTCTATATGCTGCTGCATCTTTGTGGCATACCTGACGTAGCTCTTTGCACAGTATTTGCAAATGTACACCGCCTTTCCGCCTACATTGGTTGGGGTGAAATGTCTCCACACATCATACGTGGCATTATTCTCTTTGTATTGATTTATTCTTGTAAAAGACTAATGCAATGCCACACACAGATATAAATAGTCAGCTAAACAATTGGAGTAGTCTTTAAAAATATCTTACTGATGGACACATGAATAGAAATAGGCTAGATGAATAAATGAACATGCTAAATCAAACTATAAGCTGCATTCTTGTATGACAACGGAATGGCTAGCAGAACAGAAGGCAGAGGAAACTACACCTTTTCATTTACTATTTGCTAGTTGGACTTTACAGATCGCAAAAAAGGTAAATTCAGATTGCTAACGTTGTTAGCATAAATGAATGGGATTTAACATAGAGAAAATTAGCATCACGGCTAACGGAGAAATATTTTGGGTTCATTATGAGACTGTGGTGGTACATAAACCTAGCTAGCTAGAGATATTGGCCCCAAAATCATTGAACAAGTATAGGAACAGCTAGTCTGCTGAAGTAGTCTACAGTCATACAGTAACAAGCAATTACACTTAAATACCATAGATCAGTGTTTTTCAACCTTTTTTGAGCCAAGGCACATTTTTTTCATAAAACAAATACGGAGGCACACCGCCAGCAGAAAAGGTGAAAAAATTAAACTCCACCAAGTTGTCGTGCCTTATTTTGAGTTGGTTGTTGTTTCCCCTGTGTACAGGTAAAAGCCAGTAAATTAGAATATTTTGAAAAACTTGATTTATTTCAGTAATTGCATTCAAAAGGTGTAACTTGTACATTATATTTATTCATTGCACACAGACTGATGCATTCAAATCAATTTAATTTTGATGATTTGAAGTGGCAACAAATGAAAATCCAAAATTCCGTGTGTCACAAAATTAGAATATTACTTAAGGCTAATACAAAAAAGGGATTTTTAGAAATGTTGGCCAGCTGAAAAGTATGAAAATGAAAAATATGAGCATGTACAATACTCAATACTTGGTTGGAGCTCCTTTTGCCTCAATTACTGCGTGAATGCGGCGTGGCATGGAGTCGATGAGTTTCTGGCACTGCTCAGGTGTTATGAGAGCCCAGGTTGCTCTGATAGTGGCCTTCAACTCTTCTGCGTTTTTGGGTCTGGCATTCTGCATCTTCCTTTTCACAATACCCCACAGATTTTCTATGGGGCTAAGGTCAGGGGAGTTGGCGGGCCAATTTAGAACAGAAATACCATGGTCCGTAAACCAGGCACGGGTAGATTTTGCGCTGTGTGCAGGCGCCAAGTCCTGTTGGAACTTGAAATCTCCATCTCCATAGAGCAGGTCAGCAGCAGGAAGCATGAAGTGCTCTAAAACTTGCTGGTAGACGGCTGCGTTGACCCTGGATCTCAGGAAACAGAGTGGACCGACACCAGCAGATGACATGGCACCCCAAACCATCACCCAACCATGCAAATTTTGCATTTCCTTTGGAAATCGAGGTCCCAGAGTCTGGAGGAAGACATGAGAGGCACAGGATCCACGTTGCCTGAAGTCTAGTGTAAAGTTTCCACCATCAATTCAGCTCATTCACGCTCCTAATCTTTTCTTTTCTTTTTTAAATCCCGCTTTTCCCAAAATTCCAGGAAGTTCCCATTGAATTTGAATGGGACATTTTTTAAGTTGCACAATTCCTACATTTTTTAACCTATTCAAACCACTCCAACATCAACACATTCCACTCATCCAACTAACACTTTCCCAAGTTCCAAACCTAATTCTGGTTTTCCTGGAAATTCAAACTCTTCAACATTCAAACTATTCCTACATTCAAACTACATTCTGTCAGCATTTCAGTTCCACTTCAGCATTGGAGCATTCACACACAATTCCTTCAGGTATTGCCTCAACTAGTTTCTTTTTCAGTTCAGATTGGATTTTATTTTGTGCGCGGCTCAGATTTGATATGTGCATCAGCAGTGTGCAATTGCCTTAGAGGGAACATTGACTGCAATCTATCTGTGGTGTTGGCTCGATGACATCATGTACAAAGTACAAATTAGCTAAAATGTTAGCATGCTAACATTAGCATGGTAACAGTAAAACAGCTAGCATACTTTTAAGATGGCACCAAGTAACAGAATCCATGGTTATTAGGCTAAAAAGTAAGAAATTAGCTAAAATGATAGCATGGTAACGTTGGCATGGCAACAGTGACACAGCTTGCATACTTTCAAGATGGCACCAGGTAATAGAATTCATGGTTATTAGGTTAAAAAAGTATGAAATTAGCTAAACTGCTTGCATAAAACGTTAGCATGCTAATATTAACATGCTAAAATTAGCATGCTAACATTAGCACGGTGTATATATATATATATATATATATATATATATACACACACATATATATATATTAGGGGTGTAACGGTACACAAAAATTTCGGTTCGATACATACTTCGGTTCGGTTCATTTTCGGTACAGTAAGAAAACAACAAAATACCGTATTTTCCGCACTATTAGCCGCACCTAAAAACCACAAATTTACTCAAAAGCTGACAGTGCGGCTTATAACCGCTTTATATATGGATTAATATTAAGATTCATTTTCATAAAGTTTCGGTCTCGCAACTACGGTAAACAGCCGCCATCTTTTTTCCCCGTAGAAGAGGAAGTGCTTCTTCTTCTACGCAAGCAACCGCCAAGGTAAGCACCCGCCCCCATAGAACAGGAAGCGCTTCTTCTTCTACTGTAAGCAACCACCCGCCCGCGTAGAAGAAGAAGAAGCGCGCGGATATTACGTTTCATTTCCTTTGTGTGTTTACATCTGTAAAGATCACAAAATGGCTCCTACTAAGCGACAGGTTTCCAAGACGCAATCTCTCCATCCGCACACGGACTACTATTTCACAGCAACTGCCTAAAGACTTTCAAGAAAAGCTGGCTACTTTCCGTGCATATTGTAAAAACAAGATAGCTGAAAAAAAGATCCGGCCAGAGAACATTATCAACATGCACGAGGTTCCACTGACTTTTGATATTCCTGTGAACCGCACTGTGGATACAACGGGAGCACGTACGGTGAATATTCGCACCACAGGGAATGAGAAGTCATCCTTCACTGTGGTTCTAGCTTGCCATGCTAATGGCCAGAAACTTCCACCCATGGTGATATTCAAAAGGAAGACCTTGCCAAAAGAGACCTTTCCAGCCGGCGTCATCATAAAAGCTAACTCGAAAGGATGGATGGATGAAGAAAAGATGAGCGAGTGGTTAAGGTAAGTTTACGCGAAGAGGCCGGGTGGCTTTTTTCACGCAGCTCCGTCCATGTTGATATACGACTCCATGCGCGCCCACATCACGCTGGTTTTTAATATATTATTAAAGTTTGACTGACCTATCTGACTGTTTTTTTGACATTCCTTTAGCGCAGTTAGATGCGGCTTATAACACGGGGCGGCTTATAGGTGGACAAAGTTTTGAAATATGCCGTTCATTGAAGGCGCGGCTTATAACCCAGGGCGCCTTATGGTGCGGAAAATACGGTATACATTTTTTGGTTATTTACCAAATTTGCAAAATCTTCCACCAAAAATATTTTTCTTAGTGGAATATTTGATGTGAAGTAATGGGAACCTTGGATAGGTCAATAATTCATAATAACATTGATTTTGATTCAATATTATGTTTTGAGCAATGACAGTTTGAAGGGAAAAAAAACAGCTTTGTTTTATTAGTCAACATTGCAACTTTTTCTAAATTACATTTAACCTTTAAGCTTTTTTATTTCACTTTTGTTATGTTTTTGTTTATTTGAATAGTATTTTTAGAATGTGCCGTGGGCCTTTAAAACATTAGCTGTGGGCTGCAAATGGCCTCCGGGGCACACTTTTGACACCCCTGCTATAGATAATAAAAAATTAAATGTGATAAATCTATGGATAAAAAGCATGCGCGTTTATCATAACTCTCTCGCTCGCGCTCTCTCTGTCTGTCCCCCTCCATCACCAATGCTTCTGCGCACCTTCACAATTTGTTTTGTTTTTAACCTTCTTAACGCTGAACGTACATTGTTAATAAACGCAACCATAGCTCGGGGTGCCGGACATTTGGGGGTGAGTGGTAGTACCTGATGGTTTGTTGCTCCATCTTCTTGCGCTGCCATGCCGCGTCCACCTGCTCCGTGGCACCGCCGCCGCCACTAGAGGGCGCCGCCTCCTCCCTGCTGCCGCCCTGAATGGTGACGGTGCACATGGAGACGGAGGACGGGTGGAGCACGGTGTAGTCCCTGGTCCTGGTCTTGTCAGCGCTGCTAGAGAGAGCGTCTGGAGCCACAATGCTGCTGGCAAAGGGGGCAGAGTCTTTGGAGGAGGGCTGCTTGCTGGGCCTCCTGTACGTCCGACAGTTTGAGTTCCTCACAAGCGACGACGGCGTCTGAGAATAATCGGACGTCTCCAAGCCGAACAGAAGGTCGCTGTCCAGACCCTGGCTCCCTGCGGGGCTGCGCAGTCCAGGAGGCGAGGGCAGCTTCTGGTGGCGGCTGTTCAACGGCTCGCAGACGCCCGCCGTAGTCCAGGAGAGCGAGGGGGCGGGGTTACGCGGCTCCTGGCTGGGCGACGGCGGTCGCAGGCCCATGAGGGAGTCCCAGGAGCTGTAGGCGCAGTCGGCCTTGGACGTGGTCTTCAGGGTGGTGGTTTGCGCCAGAGGCTTCTGGTCGCGCTCGGAGGCGTTCTGGTACCAGGAGTAGCTGTGGTGCTGCTCTGAAGACGAACACCAGTTCTGGAAATGTTCTGCTGAAATGGGACAACATTATTCAAGGAATAGGTCTGCACGATTAATCAGGACTGTGATTTAGTCTGCTATCCAATCCAATCCAATCCACTTTATTTATATAGCACATTTAAACAACAAAATGTTTCCAAAGTGCTGCACAACAATATTAAACACAATTAAAAACAATAAAAAATAAATATGATTAAAAACCATTTCAAAGGGTAAAACCAATTAAAACAGTAAATAGAAAGCAAAATTTTAAAAACACAGAGGACAACAGAGGACCACACAACTCACGTAGTGTTAAAAGCCAGAGAATAAAAGTGGGTCTTAAGACGAGACTTAAAACACTCCACTGTGGGAGCAGTTCGAATATGGAGGGGCAGAGTGTTCCAGAGCTTAGGGCCGACCACAGAGAAGGCCCTGTCTCCCCTGGTTTTAAGTCTCGTCTTGGACACCACGAGCTGGAGCTGGCTCTCGGACCTCAGAGCGCGCGCAGGATTGTAAGTTTGGATGAGGTCCGAGATATACTGAGGTGCCAGTCCATGTAAAGCTTTAAAAACAAACAGCAAGGTTTTAAAATCTATTCTAAAATGAACAGGGAGCCAGTGCAAACTCTCAAGGATTGGGGTTATATGCTGGCGTCTCCTGGCCCCTGTTAAAAGTCGTGCTGCCGCATTCTGGACTAACTGCAACCGGGAGAGAGCTTTTTGGCTAATGCCAGCATAAAGTGCATTGCAGTAGTCCAGGCCACTTGAAATAAAAGCATGCACGACTTGTTCAAAAAGGTTAAAAGATAAAAACGGTTTTACCTTTGCTAAAAGACGAAGATGATAAAAACACGATTTTAAAACGCCATTGACTTGTTTGTCAAGTTTAAAATCACTGTCTATAGTGACGCCAAGGCTGGTGACTTTGGGACGCACATCATTTTGCAATGGTCCCAAGTCAGTGAGGGCCGGACCAAACACTAAAATTTCCGTTTTTCCCTCATTCATTATTTAAAAAATTCTGGGCTAACCAAGCCTTGACGTGGCATAGACAGTTGAGAAGGGGTGTCAGGGGGCCGTGGCCTTTTGAAATAGGCATATAAATTTGGCAGTCTGCATAAAAGTGATAAGACACTCCCCATGCCTCTTAAAAATCTCTCCAAGAGGGAGGAGATATAGAGCGAACAGGATGGGGCCTAGAATAGATCCCTGGGGGACACCACAGTAAAGCGGAGCAGAAGAAGAAGTGGCGTCCCCCAGCCTGACAGAGAAGGACCTTTCTGACAGGTAGGATCTGAACCACTCTGACACCCACACAGTCTCTCAGGCGATCTAAAAGAATTGTGTGGTGGACTGTGTCAAAGGCAGCTGGAAGATCTAAAAGCACTAAAATGGCAGAGCTGCCAGAATCAGATATTAAAAGCAAATCATTAAAAACCTTTAAAAGTGCAGATTCAGTACTGTGCAAAGCTTTGTATCCAGACTGAAATGGATCTAAAGTGCTATTTTCATCTAAAAAAGGCTGTAGTTGCGCCAAAACACATTTCTCCAAAATTTTTGGCACAAAAGGTAATTTAGAAATGGGCCGATAATTTGACAAACTTGTAGGATCAATGATGAAATAAGGATGACGGTTGAACAAGCAGGCTTTGCAACACCTTCACAACCACCAGGGGGCAGCTGAGGTCCGTAGTCACGTGTGAGTGACGCGTGGTCTGAAGCAGATGGCGCTAATATTTCATATTTTGAAATATATTTTTATCAGTATCGGCTGTTTTTATTGGTAATGAATGGACATGTTACATCTATCATCACCATTACTTTCCATTGTTTGTTTAAAACAAAGCCAACAGTACACAATAACTTACAAGTCAAAACGACTGCGTACTACTCTTTGAAATCCCTCGCTTTTTGCCCTCAAAGTCCCTTTGTGTGCAAGAAATTATTCCGAGTTTATCGTACTTTTCACACTATAGAGCACGCACCGGTATATAAGCCCCTCCCACTAAATTTTATAAGAAAAAATATACACTTCCATATATTAGCCGCACCCGACTATAAGCCGCAGATATATAAGTAAGTTATTTACACAGAAATATTCCGTAAATCTTTATTTACGTACCTTAAACAAAACAAAATGTCATGGTCATGGAGCCTCTAGCTGCGCAAGCTAGCTCTCCAATTGGCTAAACAGACTCAATAATTTCACGGTGACGTTTTGGTGAATTTACTGAGGAATTTGTGAAAGTGAAACAATACAAAAAGAATGCCATTGTAAGAGAATCAGAATCAGAAGAGGTTTTTTTTATTGCCATTGTTCACAAACTAGGAATTTTACTTGGTGCAATCGTGATCGTAATAATACTAACACAGGCACTCGTATACCTGTTAGCATATTAGCTAATACTAACGACGCTAGCTTGATTACATCACAGTAGCACATACACTTATGCATGAAAACACTCCTACAGACATCACACATGGGACGCTTTTATAAGTAAGAATTGTTTTAGTTATATTGTAAAACTTACAAATGTTACTTGGAGTGGTAAATGAGGAATCCTTTCGAGCAAAAAACGCTTTGGACGGTTTTAATCACAATTTTGAGGCGTTAAAGCACATTTTCAACCCGCAACCTGTCCAAAAGATGGCGCCGTGGGTTTAATTAAAACTATTGGACACAAAACATTGTGGCCATTAGCAAGGCAAAACCCGTAAATGAGCCGCACCGTTTTATAAGCCACAGGGTACAAAGCGTAGGAAAAACGTAACGGCTTATAGTCGGGAATTTATGGTACAAACAAAGTGAAAATGTAAATACGTATTATATTCTGACACTAGGTCTACAAATTACTTGACTAATTAATTTTGAAATACGTAATATCTGCTGATGTAGTACAGTTGTAGCGGGAGAAAAACAAAAACAAAGGCCGATATCGTTCAAAAAAGAGGCCGATATTGATATGTCAAAATGCCAAATTTTGGTGGTGGATAGAGATGCGCGGTTTGCGGGCACAACCGCGGAGTCCGCGGATTATCCGCGGATCGGGCGGATGAAATTAAAAAAAATTAGATTTTATCCGCGGGTCGGGTCGGGCGGTTGAAATAAAAAAAAAAAAGATTTTAAATAGATTCAGGCGGGTGGCAGTTAAACCAATTGGGAAATATATATACATAATTAAATGTTGTTACCCACATACGAAAAACGAGCAGGCACCTGCAGCATATGCCACAACAGAAGAAGAAAAAAAAAAAGGAGATGGACACTTTTACGGAGCGGAGAAGGGACGCCTCGCCGGGGTCCGGGACCGAGGCCCCTTCCCCCGAGAGGGCCCCACCGGGAGCCGTAGCTGAGGCGATCCGCGAGAAGGGCCCGACGCACGTCCAGGGTCACCACCGCGCCCACCGCACCGACACCCCGCCTCGTCCGCCTTCGCCGCAGCCGGCGTCACGCGCAGCAGGTAAGCAGCTTACCTGCCCGCCACCCCCGTGGCCGGGGGCTCGTAACAGGGGTCACTCCGCGCGCTCTGCCCGCCACCCCTGTTGCCGGGGGCGCGAAACAGGGGTCACTCCGTGCGCAGTGCGCTCACGAAAGGGGTGGGGCTCACCCTGGTTGATATAGACAGCAGGACGGTGGCCATGGAAGTCGGAACCCGCTAAGGAGTGTGTAACAACCCACCTGCCGAATCAACTAGCCCTGAAAATGGATGGCGCTTGAGCGCCGGGCCCATACTCGGCCGTCGCCGGCAGCGAGACGCGCTTGGAGGTGCGCTCAGCGCGGCTCCCATATGATTGCGCACTGGTGTGCGTCTGGGTCGTGACAGCGTGGCACGCGAATGTCTGTGCTGCATTGGATCAGTCTCCTTTCTTTAACAGGCAAAAGCTTTATAACCTCACTAATGCCTTGCATCGTCTATATTAGATATATAACAACGGGCGGGTGCGGGCGGGTGCGGTTCTGATCAAATGTTAGGTCGGGTGGATGGCGGATGGTTGACGACTTTCTGATGCGGTTGCGGATGAAATAATTGCCTATCCGCGCATCTCTAGTGGTGGATAATGGGTTGCTTAGTTGGGATTGTCCCAGCATGATGAAGGATTAAAAAAAGACCATATTTCAATTCCTGCCCCTTTAAGAGAGAAAGTGTTTAGTAATGAGGATCCAGATGTTACCTTGGCTGCTGTTGAAGAATGGACTGGTGTCCTCGCCCAGTCCCGACTGCTTCCTGGCGGGCCGTGACGTCTCCTGCGTGGAGGCATGAAGTCCTTCGTGGAAGTTGGACCAGCTCCTGGAGTCCACAGAGATCTTCTCCGCCTTGGCAGGGGACAACTTGCTGCTGCGAGAGGACACCGGCTTGGACTCCTCGTCGCTGTCAAAGCCGAAGGGGTCTTCCGAGTCATCCCCGCAGGGCCGGGCTCTCTTGTGGACGTCCAGGACCGAGGCGCTGTTGGGAGCGCCGGCGCGCTTGGAGCCCACCTTGGCCTTGTAGGTGGTGGCCCCCCATTTTGTGCTCAGGGTGCCCCTCTTGGTGGACAGGACTTCATCAAACTTGGACGTGCTCTCTCCTCCCTTGCGGCTGTAGGTTTTACCGAATCTGGATGTCATCGTTGCGTCTGGCTCATATTTTCTAAACAGAGAGCGAGAAGAAGCGGCGTGAGAATAAATCCTTCTTCAAGACTAGTTTGTAGACACCAGGCTACCGACCTTTCAAAATCCTCACAATATTGCCGCATCACACCAAAGCTTGGTGAGTGCAGTTCTTCTCTGAACATCAAAACCTGTCCATAACTTTTTGAGTTATGTTGCCAACATACAAACCCTGGCGAAAGCGTGCGGTGGCAGCACGGACACTGCACACCGCGGGGAATACCAGTAATATGACCAGCTATTTGATAAACCGTCACCCCAAGAATATACCAGATTTTCCAGACTATAGAGCGCACCAGGATATAAGACGCACCTGCTGAATCTTTGGAAAAACATATTTTTTTATATATACACACAGGTAAAAGCCAGTAAATTAGAATATTTTGAAAAACTTGATTTATTTCAGTAATTGCATTCTAAAGGTGTAACTTGTACATTATATTTATTCATTGCACACAGACTGATGCATTCAAATGTTTATTTCATTTAATTTTGATGATTTGAAGTGGCAACAAATGAAAATCCAAAATTCCGTGTGTCACAAAATTAGAATATTGTGTAAGGGTTCAATTTTGAAGACACCTGGTGCCACAAACTAATCAGCTGATTAACTCAAAACACCTGCAAAGGGCTTTAAATGGTCTCTCAGTCCAGTTCTGAAGCCTACACAAACATAGGGAAGACTTCAGATTTGACAGCTGTCCAAAAGGCAACCATCGACACATTGCACAAGGAGGGAAAGACACAAAAGGTTATTGCTGAAGAGGCTGGCTGTTCTCAGAGCTCTGTGTCCAAACACATTAATGGAGAGGCAAAGGGAAGGAAAAACTGTGGTCAGAAAAAGTGTACAAGCGATAGGGATCACCGCGCCCTGGTCAAGATTGTGGAAAAAAAAAACATTCAAAAATGTGGGGGAGATTCAGAAGGAGTGGACAGCTGCTGGAGTCAGTGCTTCAAGATCCACCACCAAGAGACGCTTGAAAGACATGGGTTTCAACTGCCGCATACCTCGTGTCAAGCCACTGTTGACCAAGAAACAGCGCGCAAAGCGTCTCACCTGGGCTAAGGAAAAAAAGAGCTGGACTGCTGCTGAGTGGTCCAAAGTCATGTTTTCTGACGAAAGCAAATTTTGCATTTCCTTTGGAAATCGAGGTCCCAGAGTCTGGAGGAAGACAGGAGAGGCACAGGATCCACGTTGCCTGAAGTCTAGTGTAAAGTTTCCACCATCAGTGATGGTTTGGGGTGCCATGTCATCTGCTGGTGTCGGTCCACTCTGTTTCCTGAGATCCAGGGTCAACGCAGCCGTCTACCAGCAAGTTTTAGAGCACTTCATGCTTCCTGCTGCTGACCTGCTCTATGGAGATGGAGATTTCAAGTTCCAACAGGACTTGGCGCCTGCACACAGCGCAAAATCTACCCGTGCCTGGTTTACGGACTATGGTATTTCTGTTCTAAATTGGCCCGCCAACTCCCCTGACCTTAGCCCCATAGAAAATCTGTGGGGTATTGTGAAAAGGAAGATGCAGAATGCCAGACCCAAAAACGCAGAAGAGTTGAAGGCCACTATCAGAGCAACCTGGGCTCTCATAACACCTGAGCAGTGCCAGAAACTCATCGACTCCATGCCACGCCGCATTAACGCAGTAATTGAGGCAAAAGGAGCTCCAACCAAGTATTGAGTATTGTACATGCTCATATTTTTCATTTTCATACTTTTCAGTTGGCCAACATTTCTAAAAATCCCTTTTTTGTATTAGCCTTAAGTAATATTCTAATTTTGTGACACACGGAATTTTGGATTTTCATTTGTTGCCACTTCAAATCATCAAAATTAAATGAAATAAACATTTGAATGCATCAGTCTGTGTGCAATGAATAAATATAATGTACAAGTTACACCTTTTGAATGCAATTACTGAAATAAATCAAGTTTTTCAAAATATTCTAATTTACTGGCTTTTACCTGTATATTAGCAGCACCGGACTATAAGTGGCAGATATATACATTGTGAAATTAGTTATTTACACAGAAATGTTTATTTACATATCTTAATTGTTGCCAATTAACACGGCAGTAAAACAGCTGATCAAACAAAACAGAAGTCATTGTCATGCCAGCTCTACAATCACCTAAACCAGGGGTCGGCAACCCGCGGCTCATGCGGCTCTTTAGCGCCGCCCTAGTGGCTCTCTGGAGCTTTTTTTAAAAATGTATGAAAAATGGAAAAAAGATGAGGGGGAAAAAATCTATTTTTGTTTTAATATGGTTTCTGTAGGAGGACAAACATGATACAAACCTCCCTAATTGTTGCAAAGCACACTGTTTAAATTAAACATGCTTCACTGATTCGAGTATTTGGCGAGCGCCGTTTTGTCCTACTAATTTTGGCGGTCCTAGAACTCACCGTAGTTTGTTTACATGTATAACTTTCTCCGACTTTCTAGGACGTGTTTTATGCCACTTCTTTTTCTGTCTCATTTTGTCCACCAAACTTTTAAGGTTGTGCATGAAAGGTGAGTTTTGTTGATGTTATTGACTTGTGTGGAGTGCTAATCAGACATATTTGGTCACTGCGTGACTGCAAGCTAATCGATGCTAACAGGCTATTTGGGCTAGCTATATGTACATATTGCATCATTATGCCTCATTTGTAGCTATATTTGAGCTCATTTAGTTTCCTTTAAGTCCTCTTAATTCCATGACACACTATCTGTATGTAATATGGCTTTTAATTTTTTGCGGCTCCAGACAGATTTGTTTTTGTATTTTTGGTCCAATATGGCTCTTTCAACATTTTGGGTTGCCGACCCCTGACCTAAACCAACTCAATTACTTTTTTATGCTAACATAAACATGTTAAAGGGGAACAACTAGCCTATTTCTAAGATAACAAAAAATTCCAAGTAACAAAAATCCATGATTATTAATCAAATGTTTCTATTTTTGTTCGTGATGTGTAATGTGTATTGTTTTAAATGTACGGTCAGTGAAAATTAATTTCCCCACGGGGACCGATAAATCGAAATCGAAATTTAAGACCAAAATTAGCTATTACCACTATTGCTATGTTGTCTATTACCATTATTGTTATGTTGTCTATTACCATTATTGCTATGTTGTCTATTACCATTATTGCTATGTTGTCTATTACCATTATTGCTATGTTGTCTATTACCATTATTGCTATGTTGTCTATTACCATTATTGCTATGTTGTCTATTACCATTATTGTTATGTTGTCTATTACCATTATTGCTATGTTGTCTATTACCATTATTGCTATGTTGTCTATTACCATTATTGCTATGTTGTCCATTACCATTATTGCTATGTTGTCTATTACCATTATTGCTATGTTGTCTATTACCATTATTGCTATGTTGTCTATTACCATTATTGCTATGTTGTCTATTACCATTATTGTTATGTTGTCTATTACCATTATTGCTATGTTGTCTATTACCATTATTGTTATGTTGTCTATTACCATTATTGCTATGTTGTCTATTACCATTATTGCTATGTTGTCTATTACCATTATTGCTATGTTGTCTATTACCATTATTGCTATGTTGTCTATTACCATTATTGCTATGTTGTCTATTACCATTATTGCTATGTTGTCTATTACCATTATTGCTATGTTGTCTATTACCATTATTGCTATGTTGTCTATTACCATTATTGCTATGTTGTCTATTACCATTATTGTTATGTTGTCTATTACCATTATTGCTATGTTGTCTATTACCATTATTGCTATGTTGTCCATTACCATTATTTCTATGTTGTCTATTACCATTATTGCTATGTTGTCTATTACCATTATTGTTATGTTGTCTATTACCATTATTGCTATGTTGTCTATTACCATTATTGCTATGTTGTCTATTACCATTATTGTTATGTTGTCTATTACCATTATTGCTATGTTGTCTATTACCATTATTGTTATGTTGTCTATTACCATTGTTGCTATGTTGTCTATTACCATTGTTGCTATGTTGTCTATTACCATTATTGCTATGTTGTCTATTACCATTATTGCTATGTTGTCTATTACCATTAGTCTATTACCATTATTGCTATGTTGTCTATTACCATTATTGTTATGTTGTCTATTACCATTATTGCTATGTTGTCTATTACCATTATTGCTATGTTGTCTATTACCATTATTGCTATGTTGTCTATTACCATTATTGCTATGTTGTCTATTACCATTATTTCTATGTTGTCAATTACCATTATTGCTATGTTGTCTATTACCATTATTGCTATGTTGTCTATTACCATTATTGCTATGTTGTCTATTACCATTATTGCTATGTTGTCTATTACCATTATTGCTATGTTGTCCATTACCATTATTTCTATGTTGTCTATTACCATTATTGCTATGTTGTCTATGACCATTATTTCTATGTTGTCTATTACCATTATTGCTATGTTGTCTATTACCATTATTACTATGTTGTCTATTACCATTATTGCTATGTTGTCTATTACCATTATTGCTATGTTGTCTATTACCATTATTGCTATGTTGTCTATTACCATTATTGCTATGTTGTCTATTACCATTATTGCTATGTTGTCTATTACCATTATTGCTATGTTGTCTATTACCATTATTGTTATGTTGTCTATTACCATTATTGCTATGTTGTCTATTACCATTATTGCTATGTTGTCCATTACCATTATTTCTATGTTGTCTATTACCATTATTGCTATGTTGTCTATTACCATTATTGTTATGTTGTCTATTACCATTATTGCTATGTTGTCTATTACCATTATTGCTATGTTGT
The DNA here is from genome assembly GCF_033978685.3 of Nerophis lumbriciformis. NCBI lineage: Eukaryota > Metazoa > Chordata > Actinopteri > Syngnathiformes > Syngnathidae > Nerophis > Nerophis lumbriciformis. The sequence goes on along the minus strand of NC_084579.2, from coordinate 1,990,602 downwards.
CTATTACCATTATTGTTATGTTGTCTATTACCATTATTGCTATGTTGTCTATTACCATTATTGTTATGTTGTCTATTACCATTGTTGCTATGTTGTCTATTACCATTGTTGCTATGTTGTCTATTACCATTATTGCTATGTTGTCTATTACCATTATTGCTATGTTGTCTATTACCATTAGTCTATTACCATTATTGCTATGTTGTCTATTACCATTATTGTTATGTTGTCTATTACCATTATTGCTATGTTGTCTATTACCATTATTGCTATGTTGTCTATTACCATTATTGCTATGTTGTCTATTACCATTATTTCTATGTTGTCTATTACCATTATTGCTATGTTGTCTATTACCATTATTGCTATGTTGTCTATTACCATTATTGCTATGTTGTCTATTACCATTATTGCTATGTTGTCTATTACCATTATTGCTATGTTGTCCATTACCATTATTTCTATGTTGTCTATTACCATTATTGCTATGTTGTCTATGACCATTATTTCTATGTTGTCTATTACCATTATTGCTATGTTGTCTATTACCATTATTGCTATGTTGTCTATTACCATTGTTGCTATGTTATCTATTACCATTATTGCTATGTTGTCTATTACCATTATTGTTATGTTGTCCATTACCATTATTTATATGTTGTCTATTACCATTATTGCTATGTTGTCTATTACCATTATTGTTATGTTGTCTATTACCATTATTGCTATGTTGTCTATTACCATTATTGCTATGTTGTCCATTACCATTATTTCTATGTTATCCATTACCATTATTGCTATGTTGTCTATTACCATTATTGCTATGTTGTCTATTACCATTATTGCTATGTTGTCTATTACCATTATTGCTATGTTGTCTATTACCATTATTGCTATGTTGTCTATTACCATTATTGCTATATTGTCTATTACCATTATTGCTATATTGTCTATTACCATTGTTGGTATATTCATTATTCCTACATTGTTGATACAAATGATTGTTACAGTGTAATAATGATTGTTACCTGTGGTAATGCCACTATGATACAACATGTGTATTATAATCCTTGAACAAAGTACCGTATTTTCCGCACTATTAGCCGCACCTAAAAACCACAAATTTACTCAAAAGCTGACAGTGCGGCTTATAACCCGGTGCGCTTTATATATGGATTAATATTAAGATTCATTTTCATAAAGTTTAGGTCTCGCAACTACGGTAAACAGCCGCCATCTTTTTTCCCCGTAGAACATGAAGTGCTTCTTCTTCTACGCAAGCAACCGCCAAGGTAAGCACCCGCCCCCATAGAAGAGGAAGCGCTTCTTCTTCTACTGTAAGCAACCACCCGCCCCCGTAGAAGAAGAAAAAGTGCGCGGATATTACGTTTCATTTCCTTTGTGTGTTTACATCTGTAAAGACCACAAAATGGCTCCTACTAAGTGACAGGGATCCGGTTCATGAAAAGACGCAATCTCTCCATCCGCACACGGACTACTATTTCACAGCAACTGCCTAAAGACTTTCAAGAAAAGCTGGCTACTTTCCGTGCATATTGTAAAAACAAGATAGCTGAAAAAAAGATCCGGCCAGAGAACATTATCAACATGGACGAGGTTCCACTGACTTTTGATATTCCTGTGAACCGCACTGTGGATACAACGGGAGCACGTACGGTGAATATTCGCACCACAGGGAATGAGAAGTCATCCTTCACTGTGGTTCTAGCTTGCCATGCTAATGGCCAGAAACTTCCACCCATGGTGATATTCAAAAGGAAGACCTTGCCAAAAGAGACCTTTCCAGCCGGCGTCATCATAAAAGCTAACTCGAAGGGATGAATGAAGAAAAGATGAGCGAGTGGTTAAGGTAAGTTTAAGTTTACGCGAAGAGGCCGGGTGGCTTTTTTCACTCAGCTCTGTCCATGTTGATATACGTATGTTTGTGATTGCACATTTGCGTACATTTTGGGAGTGAACAGAGTTGTTAGAACGCTGGTTTTTAATATATTATTAAAGTTTGACTGACCTATCTGACTGTTTTTTTGACATTCCTTTAGCGCAGTTAGATGCGGCTTATAACACGGGGCGGCTTATAGGTGGACAAAGTTTTGAAATATGCCGTTCATTGAAGGCGCGGCTTATAACCCAGGGCGGCTTATGGTGCGGAAAATACGGTAAGAGTGAAACTCATGGGAATAATCACTGAATGGAGAACTGGGGGTGGGATTAAATAAATTCTCTTCTTCCCACTCCCTTTCAGGCAAAACTGGACAATCATGCATTACATACGATACATTACCTTCTGCACTTTATTAATTTATATTATTATGTGTTGCCAACTTTGTACTTTTTTATGTCATTGCATGAAAGAAAATAAATAAATGCATTTGAGAACGTCTTAAAATGTTTTTAATAAATGGAAATGGGGTGTTTTATCTTTAGCTTCACCTCCGGTTTATGTGACCTCACATAAATTCACTTACTGCCAGTTTCATCGCGACCAAATCAATCCTTTAAGTGCGATATAAATATCTTAGTTGCTCAGACAGCAGCGTGCTCGGGCTATGGCGTTTCTTCATGAGGGAAGGAGGTTAAGGACTCTTGTAAGGCTGAAACGACGCGTCGACGTAGTCGACGTCATCGGTTACGTAAATACGTCGACGCCGTTTTTGTGCGTCGGCGCGTCGCATATTTACGTCACACTACTGTCATGGCGGAGCGCAAAGTAGACGATGCGAGCGAGGGGAAAAAAGCACGCCAAAAGTCGTCAAAAGTGTGGGAGTATTTCAATAAACGGCCTAATAATGTTGTTGTATGCACACTGTGTCGAGCGGAAATGGCCTATCATAGCAGCACAACGGCTATGAACGAACATTTGAAAAGAAAACCCCCGACAGCGTTCTTGCCATCACCATCAACTAGTCAATCGTCCGCGTGCGTATACGTTGTCATTATTACACAAAAACATGAATGTGTCATTTGTATCTGCGTTGTAAATTCATAAACTAAAGCACCGTTTGCTCTGAGAGGCGCGTTTGGCGTGCCTGTTCAGTGTTTACAAAGACGCGCTCCTCTTTAACGCTGTGGAGAGGCGGCGGCGGCGAGGCGGGGCGCGCCGGGAGCGACGCCGCAAGAGACAGGGGACGACGAGCGAGCGAGGAAGAGGAGCTGAAAAGCGAGGAAAGAAAGAGAAAAGAGTTGGAAGAGAAAAGACTTTGTGTAAAATTAAAAGATTGTAAACCTGGCAAAGCCGTCTGGCGTTCAGTCTGTCGGTCCTGAAAGAACCCCACGGCACAAGACGTGTCACAAACGCTAACGTTAATTAGTTGTGCAAATACCTTTTACAACATTAACAGTTACATATACTATGTACAAACCAACAATTAACTTTCACTTTAATCATACTATCATTGTTGTGTTATTAAGCAAAATAAGCAATACTTTTACTTTTGTTGAAATGTTTACACTGTACACTTTTTTGTATTGGATGTTTAGCTTTATTTTTGCACATTTTAGCAAATAAGCAATACTTTTACTTTTGTTGAAATGTTTACACTTGTTACAGAATATTTCCGTTTTGCACATTTTTGTATTGGATGTTTATCTTTATTTTTGCACATTTTAAAGCAAAATAAGCAATTCTTTTACTTTTTAAATGCTTATACTATTCCAGAATATTAAGATTTGCACTGGATGTTTACTTTTATATTTGCACATTAAAAAGCAAATAAGCTACTTTTAATTTTGTTAAATGTTAAAAGTTTTAAATGTTTACATTGTTACAGAATATTTTGTCATGTTGTTGTCAATGTTGACTGACTAGTGGCCATACTTTTTTTTGTAAATAAAAGCCATGCCTTTTGAAAAAACTGGCCTACATTTATTTTTTCCTCTTCATTTTAAATAAAAAAAATAATCGGTAAAAGGAAAAATAATCTATAGATTAATCGAAAAAAATAATCCATAGATTAACCGATTAATCGAAAAAATAATCTATAGATTAATCGGTAGACAAATAATCGTTAGCTGCAGCCCTAGATTAAATAAGTTCTCTTCTTCCCACTCCCTTTCAGGCAAAACTGGACAATCATGCATTACATACGATACATTACCTTCTGCACTTTATTAATTTATATTATTGTGTGTTGTCAACTTTGTACTTTTTTATGTCATTGCGTGAAATAAATAAATAAATGGGGAAAAAAATGCATTTGAGAACGTCTTAAAATGTTTTTAATAAATGGAAATGGGGTGTTTTATCTTTAGCCTTACCTCAGGTTTATGTGACCTCACATAAATGCGACCAAATCAATCCTTTAAGTGCGATATAAATATCTTAGTTGCTCAGACAGCAGGGTGCTTGGGCTATGACGTTTCTTCATGAGGGAAGGAGGTTAAGGACTCTTGTTTTCACGTTAGCATTTAGGCTAGCTAGTCGGACTATGTATTTATCAACCACGGTTTTTACATCATTTTCATTTTAATTGGCGATTATCGTTACATCTCTAACCTATACGACATCATTTATACCAGGTTGGGGTTTTCTTTGGACAATACCACAGTATTATCGTGCAGTGGCCTAAATACCGCGACGAAATGGTATCGCGACATTTTGATATCGTTAGAGAGTGTGGGAGAGAGTGCTAGTTCTTAAACAACAGCAAATATGTCATCTTATAACTTAGGTGTGTCAAAACAAAGCTAATAAATGCATCTTACCGGCGGGATAATGAAAGGTTAATAGAAGCTTATTATCAACAATAATAATAATGTTTGTCCCTCGAGATGCTGAGTTGTTGACTGTTAGCTTTAGCATTAGCGCTGCTAGCCCGGAGCTAACGGCTAACAATAAGTGCGATCCGGCCGCTCCTTGTTGACAGCAGAAGACACAAGATGCATCTTTTACAAGCAGGGAGCACAAAAAGTGCATTTAGAAGACTCACTTTGCCAGCTAAAGGGCCGCAGGAGGGACAAAGCAGATTCCAACTGGCATCGGAGCGGAGGCCTCAGCCCAGCATCCACCGGGCCGCACGGGTCGCCACAGCAGCCCCGCAGGAGGAACGCTGCCGACGCCGCCTCGCTGGACTCGAAGCGACGGTGAGCGTTCAAAATGTTGTTGATGTTCAAACTAAACTGCAGACAATTTGTTTCCTGCGGCTTGTGACGGAGGTTTCCATTGCGATCAACTACACGTCAAGCTGCCGGGACAACGGGACACGACCGGAAGTCGCTTCGAACGTCCTTAATAAAAGACGGCATGGAGCGTGTGCAATAAGACTTGTGAGTTCACAACAACAAAGAAAAACATTGATTCAAAAAAAATAATTTAGGGGATAACGCAGTTCAACTCCGTGTCGGTAAGTTACGGTAATGTTATTGCTATAGATTTATTTTGGTAACAACAACCGGAAGTTTTTGAGTTCAAGTTTCAACCGCGCTCATGCCGCGTTCAACGACACTCGTAAAAGTGACAATTGACATGACTTGACACAAATGATGACAATTGATAGAAGATATCAAGCAGGGCCGGCCCGTGGCATAGGCCGTATAGGCAAATGCTAAGGGCGCCGTCCATCAGGGGGCGCCACGCCAGTGCCACAAATGTTGGAGAAAAAAAAAAAGAAAAAAAAAAAGTTGGTACTATTATTTTTAAATACAAAAAATAATCCCACGTTAATTAAAATGCAAAGTAAAGCCTATTTAATAGAAATATTATTTGTTACAACATTACGCCCCCCCCCCCCCCCCCCCCCCCCGCACGGTGCACCCCCTCCCTTCCCGTATCATGACTCTTTTTGGACGTCACCACATCAAAAAATCAACACAAGATGTCAAAACGGCCAAAACTGTCAGGTGCCCAGGGAAGAAAAAAGAGAAAAGAAGAGGAGGAGAAACGAGAAAAGACAGAGGTAGCAGGTAGGTAACGTTAGCCTACATGAAATTATTTGTCTGTTACAGAATGTGATAGTAACCTGGCTTTTTAGCATTAAGCTAATGTTACATGATTCTGCAATTGCTAATCAATAAATAGCTAGTTCTGTTTTAACGTCGGGTTAATATTGTGGAGGGGGCTAAATTGTTATGGAAAATAATAATGTAATGTTAGGTAATTACAGTACTCCCACCTTACATTCCTCAGGGACATTTGTATTAGATCTTTTAAGCAGGTGTTTTTTGTTTACATTGTTATTGCCTTCTGGTTAGCTAATGTTTGCCCTGCAGGTAATAGTCACTTTTCCACCCCTTTATATATTAGGTATAGTTGTAAGTAAAAAAAAAAAGGTCAAAGACAAAGCTATTCGGTTTCTTGTGAGTATATACACTTCACTGCCGATGTGGGGGGGCGCCACCTAAAATCTTGCCTAGGGCGCCAGATTGGTTAGGGCCGGGCCTGATATCAAGTCACATTTTGCAATGACTTTTTATTCATTTCGTCCTGTATTTTTATTCAGTGCTTCCGTACGAAGACGTACAACGTCCCGTGTCAATGTAACGTTAGACGGCGCGCACTTCTATTGTTGCGTTCGAACACATTAACGGCATTCCTGAGTGCTTCTTTTATGGTTCAAATCAACACAATTTATTGCCACTTTCACAGTGCAGAACAACATCAAGGATGACTTTCTGTGGTCACACCTGTGCAGAGGTGGGTAGTAACGCGCTACATTTACTCCGTTACATCTACTTGAGTAACTTTTGGGATAAATTGTACTTCTAAGAGTAGTTTTAATGCAACATACTTTTACTTTTACTTGAGTACATTTATAGAGAAGAAACGCTACTTTTACTCCGCTACTTTTATCTACATTCAGCTCGCTACTCGCTACTCATTTTTATCGATCTTTTAATGCACGCTTTGTTTGTTTTGGTCTGTCAGACAGACCTCCATAGTGCCTGCGTTTCAACAAATACAGTCACTGGTGACGTTCACTCCGTTCCACCAATCAGATGCAGTCACTGGTGACGCTGGACCAATCAAACAGAGCCAGGCGGTCACATGACCTGACTTAAACAAGTTGAAAAACTTATTGGGGTGTTACCATTTAGTGGTCAATTGTACGGAATATATTCTGTACTGTGCAATCTACTAATACAAGTTCCAATCAATCAATCAAAAGTGTGAAGGAAAAAAGACAATTTTTTATTTCAACCGTACACCCCGTCAAAAGCCTAAAGACTGACTGCACAGTTCCTGTCTTCACAATAAAAGTGCCGCTCCATCGCGCCTGCGCTTTCAAAATAAGAGTCTCCGAAAGCCTGCGCAAACAAGCTAGCAAGCTACGGAGTTTGCCGCCAATGTATTTCTTGTAAAGTGTATAAAAACGAATATGGAAGCTGGACAAATAAGATGCCAAAAACCAACCACTTTCATGTGGTATTAGACTAAAAAGGAGGAACTTTTTTTCTCCTCCATTTGAAAACGTGGACGTTTGTCATCACTACTGTCTGATTCCAATCAATGCAAGTCATCAGAATCAGGTAATACACCAACTTATATTCTTGTCTTCATGAAAGAAAGGAATCTATATGTGTTAAACATGCATGTATATTCATTAAAACACTATTAACATGTAAACAAAAACGGCAAAAAAATATATATATAAATTATATACTGTATATATCAATGTATGTATATATATATATATATATATATATATATATATATATATGTGTGTGTGTGTGTGTGTATATATATATATGTATATATGTGTGTGTGTGTGTATATATATATATATATATATATATATATATATATATATATATATATATATATATATATGATATGTGTGTGTGTATGTTACTCATCAGTTACTCAGTACTTGAGTAGTTTTTTTACAACATACTTTTTACTTTTACTTAAGTAAATATTTGGGTGACTACTCCTTACTTTTACTTGAGTAATAAATCTCTAAAGTAACAGTACTCTTACTTGAGTACAATTTCTGGCTACTCTACCCACCTCTGTTAACGACATTCCTGAGTGCTTCTTTTATGGTTCAAATCAACACAATTTATTGCCACTTTCACAGTGCAGAACCACATCAAGGATGACTTTCTGTGGTCACACCTGTGTGAAGTTGCCCCTCTACGGGAGTAACTTCTTGGTCAAATTGAGTAGTTTTAATGCAACATACTTTCTACTTTTAGAAGAAGAAACACTACTTTTACTTTCTTACACCCACTCTCTTTTATTGAGATCGTCGTTAAATGTTTGATTGATTATTTCTTGCAAAGATGGATTTTTTTTTTTAGACTTGTGTCACATGACTCCGTTTCACCAATCAAAGCCTGGCAGTCACGTGACCATATGACGCCGGAAAAAGTGACTCGACTCTTCAACGTTTACTCACAAAATATGAAAAAGAACATTTTTGTCATCTTGTGTGTCAGTAGAAATATTCACAACTCAACCTACAAGAATTCACCTTCATTTGTTTTTTTTGTTTTTTAAATATATATATTTTTAATTAAATTGTTTTATTTTTAAATTATTTGTAAACATTTTTTTCTTAATTATTTGTATCATGTTGTGTGTCAGTAGAACTATTCACACCTAAGCCTACAATAAATCACCTTTATTTGTTTTTTTTGTTTAATATTTTTATTTTTATTAATTTATTTTTAAATTATATTTATTTTAACATTGTTTTAATGATTTTAATCCACTTTTGTGTCAGTCGAAATATTCACAACTCAGCCGACAAGAATTCCCCTTCATTTGTTTATAGTTTTTTTTTTACATATACATTTTATTTATTTATTTTTAATTTTTATTTTTTTTAATTCTTTTTAACATCTTGTGTGTCAGTAGAAATATTCACAACTCAGCTTACAATAATTCACCTTCATTTGTTTATTTACGTATCTATTTATTTTTTAAATTTGTATTTTTGATTTTGTAATTTTTTAATATTTTCTTTGTATTTATTTGTAAAATATTACTTTTGTATGTTTTTATTATTTGTTATATCATTCTGTGTGTTAGTAGAAATATTCACAACTCAACCTACAATAATTCACCTTTATTTGTTTATTAGGTTTTTTTTAAATATACATATTTGTATTTGTATTAATTCATTTGTAAATTATATATTTTTTTAAATTATTTTAATCACCTTTTGTGTCAGTAGAAATATTCACAACCCAGCCGACAAGAATTCACCTTCATTTGTTTATCTTTTTTTTTTTTAAATATACATTTTTTAATTTTTTTATTATTTTAATTTTTTTGATTATTTTTATCATCTTGTGTGTCAGTAGAAATATTCACAACTCAACCTACTATAATTCACCTTCATTTGTTTTTTGTTTTTTTTAAATATATATATTTTTAATTAAATTGTTTTATTTTTAAATTATTTGTAAAAAAAAAAATCTTAATTATTTGTATAATGTTGTGTGTCAGTAGAACTATTCACACCTAAGCCTACAATAAATCACCTTTATTTGTTTTTTTTTGTTTCATATTTTTATTTGTATTAATTTATTTTTAAATTATATTTATTTTAACATTGTTTTAATGATTTTAATCCACTTTTGTGTCAGTCGAAATATTCACAACTCAGCCGACAAGAATTCCCCTTCATTTGTTTATAGTTTTTTTTTTTTACATATACATTTAAAAAAAAAATATATATATATATATTATTTAATTTTTTTAATTCTTTTTAACATCTTGTGTGTCAGTAGAAATATTCACAACTCAGCTTACAAGAATTCACCTTCATTTGTTTATTTACATATCTATTTATTTTTTAAATTTGTATTTTTGATCTTGTAATTTTTTTATATTTTCTTTGTCTTTATTTGTAAAATATTACTTTTGTATGTTTTTATAATTTTTTTATATCATTCTGTGTGTTAGTAGAAATATTCACAACTCAACCTACAATAATTCACCTTTATTTGTTTATTAGTTTTTTTTTTAAAATATACATATTTGTATTTGTATTAATTCATTTGTAAATTATATATATTTTTAAATTATTTTAATCACCTTTTGTGTCAGTAGAAATATTCACAACCCAGCCGACAAGAATTCACCTTCATTTGTTTATCTTTTTTTTTTTAAATATACATATTTTTATTTTTGTATTATCTTAATTGTTTTGATTATTTTTATCATCTTGTGTGTCAGTAGAAATATTCACAACTCAACCTACAATAATTCACCTTCATTTGTTTTTTGTTTTTTTTAAATATATATATTTTTAATTAAATTGTTTTATTTTTAAATTATTTGTAAAATAAATTGTCTTAATTATTTGTATAATGTTGTGTGTCAGTAGAACTATTCACACCTCAGCCTACGATAAATCACCTTTATTTGTTTTGTTTTTTTGTTTCATATTTTTATTTGTATTAATTTATTTTTAAATTACATTTATTTTAACATTGTTTTAAAGATTTGAATCCACTTTTGTGTCAGTCGAAATATTCACAACTCAGCCGACAAGAATTCCCCTTCATTTGTTTATAGTTTTTTTTTTACATATACATATTTTTTTTATTTTTTTTATTTATTTATTTTTTTTTTTATTCTTTTTAACACCTTGTGTGTCAGTAGAAATATTCACAACTCAGCTTACAAGAATTCACCTTCATTTGTTTATTTACGTATCTATTTATTTTTTAAATTTGTATTTTTGATTTTGTAATTTTTTAAATATTTTCTATGTATTTATTTGTAAAATATTACTTTTGTATGTTTTTATTATTTTCTATATCATTCTGTGTGTTAGTAGAAATATTCACAACTCAACCTACAATAATTCACCTTTATTTGTTTATTAGTTTTTTTTAAATATACATATAAAAAAAATGTATTATTGAATTTTTTAAATTCTTTTTAACATCTTGTGTGTCAGTAGAAATATTCACAACTCAGCTTACAAGAATTCACCTTCATTTGTTTATTAACGTATCTATTTATTTTTTAAATTTGTATTTTTGATTTTGTAATTTTTTAATATTTTCTATGTATTTATTTGTAAAATATTACTTTTGTATGTTTTTATTATTTTTTATGTCATTCTGTGTGTTAGTAGAAATATTCACAACTCAACCTACAATAAATCACCTTTATTTGTTTATTAGTTTTTTTTAAATATACATATACATTTTTTTTTATAATTACATTTTTTAAATTCTTTTTAACATCTTGTGTGTCAGTAGAAATATTCACAACTCAGCTTACAAGAATTCACCTTCATTTGTTTATTTACGTATCTATTTATTTTTTAAATTTGTATTTTTGATTTTGTAATTTTTTAATATTTTCTATGTATTTATTTGTAAAATATTACTTTTGTATGTTTTTATTATTTTTTATATCATTCTGTGTGTTAGTAGAAATATTCACAACTCAACCTACAATAATTCACCTTTATTTGTTTATTTGTTTTTTTTTTAAATATACATATTTGTATTTGTATTAATTCATTTGTAAATTATATATATTTTTTAATTATTTTAATCACCTTTTGTGTCGGTAGAAATATTCACAACCCAGCCGACAAGAATTCACCTTCATTTGTTTATCTTTTTTTTTTTAATATACATATTTTTATTTTTTTATTTTTTTATTTTTTTTATTTTTTTGATTATTTTTATCATCTTGTGTGTCAGTAGAAATATTCACAACTCAACCTACAAGAATTCACCTTCATTTGTTTTTTTTGTTTGTTTTTTTAATATATATATTTTTAATTAAATTGTTTTATTTTTAAATTATTTGTAAAAAAAAATGTTCTTAATTATTTGTATAATGTTGTGTGTCAGTAGAACTATTCACACCTAAGCCTACAATAAATCACCTTTATTTGTTTTTTTTTGTTTCATATTTTTATTTGTATTAATTTATTTTTAAATTATATTTATTTTAACATTGTTTTAATGATTTTAATCCACTTTTGTGTCAGTCGAAATATTCACAACTCAGCCGACAAGAATTCCCCTTCATTTGTTTATAGTTTTTTTTTTACATATACATTTTTATTTTTTTATTTTTGTATTATTTAATTTTTTTAATTCTTTTTAACATCTTGTGTGTCAGTAGAAATATTCACAACTCAGCTTACAAGAATTCACCTTCATTTGTTTATTTACGTATCTATTTATTTTTTAAATTTGTATTTTTGATTTTGTAATTTTTTAATATTTTCTTTGTATTTATTTGTAAAATATTACTTTTGTATGTTTTTATTATTTTTTATATCATTCTGTGTGTTAGTAGAAATATTCACAACTCAACCTACAATAATTCACCTTTATTTGTTTATTAGTTGTTTTTTTTAAATATACATATTTGTATTTGTATCAATTCATTTGTAAATTTATTTTTTTTTTTTATTATTTTAATCACCTTTTGTGTCAGTAGAAATATTCACAACCCAGCCGACAAGAATTCACCTTCATTTGTTTATCTTTTTTTTTTTTAAATATACATATTTTTATTTTTTTATTTTTTTATTATTTTTATTTTTTTGATTATTTTTATCATCTTGTGTGTCAGTAGAAATATTCACAACTCAACTTACAAGAATTCACCGTCATTTGTTTATTTATTTATTTATTTATTTTATTTTTTTTATATATATATTTTCTATGTATTTATTTATTTATTTATTTATTTTTTTATTTATTTTTATTTTTTTATTATTATTTATATCATCTTGTGTGTCAGTCGAAATATTCACAACTCAGCCGACAAGAATTCCCCTTCATTTGTTTATAGTTTTTTTTTACACATACATTTTTTTTTTTTTTGATTATTTAATTTTTTTAATTCTTTTTAACATCTTGTGTGTCAGTAGAAATATTCACAACTCAGCTTACAATAATTCACCTTCATTTGTTTATTTACGTATCTATTTATTTTTTAAATTTGTATTTTTGATCTTGTAATTTTTTTATATTTTCTTTGTCTTTATTTGTAAAATATTACTTTTGTATGTTTTTATTATTTTTTATATCATTCTGTGTGTTAGTAGAAATATTCACAACTCAACCTACAATAATTCACCTCTATTTGTTTATTAGTTGTTTTTTTTTAAATATACATATTTGTATTTGTATTAATTCATTTGTAAATTATATATATTTTTAAATTATTTTAATCACCTTTTGTGTCGGTAGAAATATTCACAACCCAGCCGACAAGAATTCACCTTCATTTGTTTATCTTTTTTTTTTTAAATATACATATTTTTATTTTTTGATTATTTTTATTTTTTTGATTATTTTTATCATCTTGTGTGTCAGTAGAAATATTCACAACTCAGCTTACAAGAATTCACCGTCATTTGTTTATTTATTTATTTTTATTTTTTATTTTTTTATATATATATATTTTCTATGTATTTATTTTTTTTATTATTATTATTTATATCATCTTGTGTGTCAGTAGAAATATTCACAAGTCAGCCTACAATAATTCACCTTCATTCGTTTATTTGTTATTTAAAAATATGTATTTTAATGTTTTTATTCTGATTTTTTTAAATTATTTTTCAAATTAATTTAATCTATTTTTAATTTTTTTATTTAACAATTGCACTTCCAACTAAAGCAAAGATGTTGCCCTAAGTTGTAGATGTTTGGGTTGTTTTACAGTAGATAGCATATGCTAACATTAGCCGTGTCATGACGTCATACGTGACTGAAAAATGTCCATTTTAAAGCGGAATCCTCATAATGACTCACGTGCAGCTGCTGCCATCTAGTGGCCTTTATTAAAACTACAGTAGGAGTTAAAAAGGCGACATTGACCTACACGGCCACTAGAGGCCGCCACACTGCAGGCAGAATTCTTTCCCAAGGCTTTGTCCGCGACGATACATTTTTAAAAAATAGAAACATTGAACAAGAACACCAGCGACGCGCTTAAATACAGAAGATATGTATTTTAAAAGTCTATATTTTTCATTACTACTAATTATATTGAATAAACGACCCCGGCACACACGTGCACGTACAGAGTGCCAGAGAAGAGTCTGCAGTCACATGTTTGTTGTGATAAAATGTCAAATAAATTCACTAATATGACCGGAAACTCTGAAGACTAATTGTCACGTTCAAACACTGAGGACATCTATTAAACAAGACAAAAGGCAAGGAATCAAACAGAGACAGAATTCAATTTGGACTCAATATTGAGGAGAGACATGGCCACTGCACTCTCTGTACAGTCCTGCACCACGCTCTGACCAAGAAGGTTTTCGTCTCTTCATTTATTCAGATGTTCAATGTTCACGCACCAACACATGTCTCAGCAGGAATGGGAAGTATGTAAAACAGTCATTGTTTTCGGTCGCTTTGAAGTCCAAGAAGAGGATTTCTCGGGCTTGGGCTCTTCCTGGATCCAGCTGGGGCAGGTGTTGGTAGGACAATGGATAACCCCTCCCGTCTCCTGACCACAGCGACTTCAAGAGGGCAGCGGGTCGTAAATAGCGTTGACCTCGGTTACCAAATAGTTGGAAGAGAGTTTGTGAAATACTTCAGAGAGAGTTCGTTTAAACACTTCAAAGAGAGTTCCTCTGGAAGTTGAGCAGATCCTGCCATCTGTCCGTGTTGAAATCACAGTGGCGTTTCACGAGCATTCTTCCTCTTGTTAGGCCTCGAAAGACAGCATTCATAATACAACGTTTCTTTTGTGATAACTTACAAACAATTATTCCAACACTAATAACGCTAATGTTAGCATGCTAACGTTTCATGCTAGCTTTTTTGCTAAGGGAATAAGCGGTAGAAAATGGATGGATGGATGGATGGATGTTTCAAATATGCGCCAATGATTGTCACACACACACTAGGTGCGGTGGAATTATTCTCTGCATTTGACTCATCACCCTTGATCACCCCCTGGCAGGCGAGGGGAGCAGTGAGCAGCAGCGGTGGCCGCGCCCGGGAATCATTTTTGGTGATTTTACCCCCAATTCCAACCCTTGATGCTGAGTGCCAATCAGGGAGGTAATGGCTCCCATCCATCCATCCATCCATCCATCCATCCATCCATCTTCTTCCGCTTATCCGAGGTCGGGTTGCGGGGGCAGCAGCCTAAGCAGGGAAGCCCAGACTTCCCTCTCCCCAGCCACTTCGTCCAGCTCTTCCCGGGGGATCCCGAGGCGTTCCCAGGCCAGCCGGGAGACATAGTCTTCCCAACGTGTCCTGGGTCTTCCCCGCGGCCTCCTACCGGTCGGACGTGCCCTAAACACCTCCCTAGGGAGGTGTTCGGGTGGCATCCTGACCAGATGCCCGAACCACCTCATCTGGCTCCTCTCCATGTGAAGGAGCAGCGGCTTTACTTTGAGCTTCCCCCGGATGGCAGAGCTTCTCACCCTATCTCTAAGGGAGAGCCCCGCCACCCGGCGGAGGAAACTCATTTCGGCCGCTTGTACTCGTGATCTTGTCCTTTTGGTCATAACCCAAAGCTCATGACCATAGGTGAGGATGGGAACGTAGATCGACTGGTAAATCGAGCTTTGCCTTCCGGCTCAGCTCCTTCTTCACCACAACGGATCGATACAGCGTCCGCATTACTGAAGACGCCGCACCGATCCGCCTGTCGATCTCACCATCCACTCTTCCCTCACTCGTGAACAAGACTCCGAGGTACTTGAACTCCTCCACTTGGGGCAAGATCTCCTCCCCAACCCGGAGATGGCACTCCACCCTTTTCCGGGCGAGAACCATGGAGTCGGACTTGGAGGTGCTGATTCTCATCCCAGTCGCTTCACACTCGGCTGCGAACCGATCCAGTGAGAGCTGAAGATCCTGGCCAGATGAAGCCATCAGTGTTGTGTTTGCTGAGGGAAGGTGACGGCTCAGACACCAGGGGGCAGTATATACAATAATTTATTATATATAATAAATATATATAATAATAAACGATACAACTAAACTATAGAAATAGAGTGTGTGACTAAAATACAAGAGTGTGTGTGGTGTAAGACTATGTGTGTAGATATCTGAAGTGTGTTACCAAGTGTTGATGAGAAAAGGCAGACAAGTCCAAAGAGGGCAAGGCAAAAGGGGTCCAAGATCAGCGAGGGGTCCGTGGGGCAGAGAGAGACGTCAGAGTCCAGGGGGCGAGTGAGGAGTCGAGAAACGAAGAAGGCAGTCCAAAACACCGGGTAAACAACGGGAGATCTCGAGGAGGGAAAACTCGGGAAGGCACTGCGGAAGAGCAACAGACGTCAGAATCACGGAGGGAAAAACAACACAGTAAGAGCGCATAAGGCTTACGGTACACCATGAGAAAGCTAAGTTCCCGCCACGATCCTTGGGTCCACTGGTCCTTTATTGATCTCGCCCTGATCAGTCGCAGGTGTGCAGATTGCCAGCGAGTGAATGCAGCTGGTGGCTGCTGCAGGGCGGGGACGCGCGCGGCGCGTCCCTGGATGTGCGCACCCGTGGGCGTGTCCCGAGGTGCGCACAGACGGATGAGCGGCGTTGGCAGGAGCCTGAGCCGTAACAATCAGGACCACATCATGTTTAAAAAGCAGAGACCTAATCCTGCAGCCACCAAACCAGATCCCCTCAACGCCTTGACTGCGCCTAGAAATTCTGTCCATAAAAGTTATGAACAGAATGGCTCCCATTTTTTATAATTCGGTTCACATCCAAATTCTTATTCATCTGGCATCTGGTCAGGATGCCACCCGAACGCCTCCCTAGGGAGGTGTTCAGGGCACGTCCGACCGGTAGGAGGCCACGGGGAAGACCCAGGACACGTTGGGAAGACTATGTCTCAGAATCAGAATCAGAATCAGAATCAGCTTTATTGTCATTACGCAAGGTAACGAGATTGAGGCCATTCCATACAGTGCGATGTGTGCATGCTAGAAAAACAATGTGCAAATATATAGAAATATAAAAAATGTAGAAGTGCAATGAATATGGTGTGAAGTGAATATATACATGAAAAAACAAAACAAAAACAGGGTGGTTGGTGGAATGGGTTATTGCACCGAAGAGAAGGCAGTTATGAGGGACAATGGGGCAGTCCGTTCAGGATGGTTATGGCCCTGGGGAAGAAGCTGTTCTTTAGCCTGTTTGTTTTGGTTTTAATGCACCTGTAGCGCTTCCCAGAGGGCAGCAGGTGGAACAGGTCAGAGCCAGGGTGGGTGCTGTCCTTGATGATGGCACTGGCTCTGTTGAGGCAGCGGGAGGTGTAGATGTCCGTCAGAGAGGGGAGAGGGCGGCCGATGATCTTCTGAGCCGTCTTGACCACTCTTTGCAGCCTCTCCCTGTCTGCTGCAGTGCAGCTGCCGTACCATACCGTAATACAGTAGGTCAGCAGGCTCTCGATGGACGAGCGGTAGAAGGTCAGCAGCAGGTCAGGCTTCAGGTTGTACTTCCCGAGGACTCTAAGGAAGTGTAGCCGCTGCTGAGCCTTCTTGATGATTGATGTGGTGTTGACTGTCCAGGAGAAGTCATTAGAGATGTGGACTCCAAGGTACCTGAAGGTGTGGACCCTCTCTACACGCTCGCCGTTGATGTAGAGGGGGGCAGGGTCGGTGCTGCTCCTCCTGAAGTCGACGATGATCTCTCTGGTCTTGCTGGTGTTGAGAGCGAGGTTGTTCTCCGAAGACCAGGCCGTCTCCCGGCTGGCCTGGGAACGCCTCGGGATCCCCCGGGAGGAGCTGGACGAAGTGGCTGGGGAGAGGGAAGTCTGGGCTTCCCTGCTTAGGCTGCTGCCCCCGCGACCCGACCTCGGATAAGCGGAAGATGGATGGATTCATCCTATTCTAAATCCATTCATTCTTAAAATCGGCTTGATTTAAGAATTGTGTTGAATGGAGAATGTATTGTGAGTCCAACAACACCCCAGGAGTGCGTGTCCAAAGATTGTTAGCGCTCGCTAATGTTCTTCATCCAGCTCAGACGCTCGTCACCGTCTTGTGGTCGGCCACGATGTCATCGTCAGCCATATTTCTTCCCTCCCCCGCCGTAAAGAACAAGTCACAAACTGCCAAATCGTTTCCCAGAATTCCGAGGAACTGTTGTCCTTTTTGAGTGTTGTGCGTGTAACTCTTGTCACTTTCAAAGACTTCTTTGGCGACGAGGGCTCACTCTGACTGTGGAAGAACAGACCATGTTGGACATGTGCAGCACACACACACACACACACACACACACACACACACACACACACACGTCACTTGTGTTTGTGGCCTTGTGAACCTTCCACTGTTATGTAAGGAAGTCTTGCTATGATGTGCTGTGATGTGATGTGTGTGTGTGATGTGTGTGTGTGTGTGTGTGTGTGTGTTCTGCACAGACGTGGAGCGCCGGGCGGACACTTTTTTGGCACCGTGGTCACATGACCGTCATTTACGGGAAGTCCTCGGGGGTCAGGAGGTCATCCAGGCCTTCTGACGACGTCATCAACATCTGCCCGCCCTGATGTGTGTGTGTGATGTCATCAACTCTCTCACATCGTTGTCACCACACGCACACACTCACACACACACTTTTATACACCCACACACACACACACACACACATTTATACACACACACGTATACACAAACACACACATATATACACGCACAAATACATCTTTACACACACAAATATATATACACACACACATTCACACAGATATATACACACACATACACTTACAATAAAATATACACACATATTCATATATATACACACACACACATAGATTCACACACACATATACACACGAACATTTATATATACACACACACATATACATGTACACACAAATATACAAACACACACATATATATACACACATACATATATATATACTATTTATTTTATGTGACTGACTAGAATATTTATTTTATGTGACCAACTATAACATTTATTTTATGTGACTGACTATATTATTTATTTTATGTGACTGACTATACTATTTATTTTATGTGACTGACTAGAATATTTATTTTATGTGACTAACTATAATATTTATTTGATGTGACTAACTATAACATTTATTTTATGTGACTGACTATACTATTTATTTTATGTGACTGACTATACTATTTATTTTATGTGACTGACTATAATATTTATTTTACGTGACTGACTATAATATTTATTTTATGTGACTAACTATAACATTTATTTTATGTGACTGATTATAATATTTATTTTATGTGACTAACTATAATATTTATTTTATGTGACTAACTATAACATTTATTTTATGTGACTGACTAGAATATTTATTTTATGTGACTAACTATAACATTTATTTTATGTGACTGACTATACTATTTATTTTATGTGACTGACTATACTATTTATTTTATGTGACTGACTATAATATTTATTTTATGTGACTGACTAGAATATTTATTTTATGTGACTAACTATAATATTTATTTTATGTGACTAACTATAACATTTATTTTATGTGACTGACTATAATATTTATTTTATGTGACTAACTATAATATTTATTTTATGTGACTAACTATAATATTTATTTTACGTGACTGACTAGAATATTTATTTTATGTGACTGACTATAATATTTATTTTATGTGACTGACTAGAATATTTATTTTATGTGACTAACTATAATATTTATTTTATGTGACTAACTATAACATTTATTTTATGTGACTGACTATACTATTTATTTTATGTGACTGACTATAATATTTATTTTATGTGACTGACTAGAATATTTATTTTATGTGACTAACTATAATATTTACTTTATGTGACTAACTATAACATTTATTTTATGTGACTGACTATAATATTTATTTTACGTAACTGACTATAATATTTATTTTACGTGACAGACTATAATATTTATGTTACGTGACAGACTATAATATTTATGTTATGTGACAGACTATAATATTTATTTTACGTGACTGACTATATTTATTTTATGTGACTAACTATAATATTTATTTTATGTGACTAACTATAACATTTATTTTATGTGACTGACTATAATATTTATTTTACGTGACTGACTATAATTTTTATTTTACGTGACTAACTACATATACTCACACACACACACCTATATAAACACACACACACGTATACTCACACACACACAAATATACACACTTATTTATATACACGCACACATTTTTTTCTTACACACATATACACACACATACATGTACACACAAATATACAAACACACACATATATATACACACACATACATATACTCACACACACACACACGTATACTCACACACATGCACCTATATACACACACACATATACCCACACACACACATATATACCTACACGCACACACACACATTTATACACACACATATATATAGTCCAATAAAACATAATATAATCCAATAAAACACAATAGAAGATCAAATATAGTCCAATACGACATAACATAACCCAATAAAACACACTAAAAGATAAACATAGTCCAATAAAACATAATATAATCAAATAAAACACACTAGAAGATAAACTATAGTCCAATAAAACATAATATAATCAAATAAAACACACTAGAAGATAACATACCATACTTGCCAACCCTCCCGAATTTTCCGGGAGACTCCCGAAATTCATTGCCTCTCCCGAAAACCCCCCGGGACAAATCTCCCGATTTTCAGCCGGAACTGGAGGCCACGCCCCCTCCAGCTCCATGCGGACCTGAGTGAGGACAGCCTCTTTTCATGACGGGAGGACAACAGGGTGACAAGAACTAAATCATCCAGACTAGAGATAAATTGTATTATTATGTTTATCTTACCTAAAAACAAATATATTTATTAATTAAAAAACAAACAAAAAATACAAATACATTTTTACTATATTTTGCTAAAAACATCAAAATTAATTGTGTTTTTATTTGTATTTTTTCTGACTCCTTATTACATCCAGCCATAGAATTATACATTAAAATAAACATATTTGAAATAATTAATTTTAAATGATCATAATTCATTTAAAATGACCATATTTAATTATTAAAATAATTGCTTGTTTATCAACAACTTTAGCATTTTATTCATTACATTTTGAAGCTCTCAGAAGCCAAGTTATGTTATATTCCTTAAGATTTATTTATGCAAGTTTGAAGTATCAATTATCTCAACACAGTTTTGTTTGCATATTTTCAGGATGTAGATATATATATATATATATATGTATAAAATACTTGACTTGGTGAATTCTAGCTGTCAATATACTCCTCCCCTCTTAACCACGCCCCCAACCACGCCCCGCCCCCCACCTCCCGAAATCGGAGGTCTCAAGGTTGGCAAGTATGTAACATACTGTCACGACTTGATCCTGGGTGTTAGCTTTTCCGGGATGCAACGGAAAGTTGGCACGGGCGAGACGGGAATGAAGGTACATGATTTATTGAAACACTAGAACTACAAAAAAGGATCAAACCAAAGCGCGCACAGTGGCGGAAACTATGAACAATTAAACAAAACATAAACTGTGGCTTGATAAACAAAAACTTACTTGGCATGGAACCGGCATGAAAAAAGAGCAGCAAGGATCATAAGGGTGTGCAGAAGCATATATGGGGTGAGGTCGTCAGGCCGAACAACAGAAAATGAATGAACTTAAATACTATGGACATGATTAGTGAAAGCAGGTGCGTGACTCAAAACGTGAAACAAGTGCGTGACGTGACAGGTGAAAACTAATGGTTGCTATGGTGACCAGACAAGGGAGTGAAAAGACAGAAACTAAACAAAACATGACTTAAAACAAAACATGATAATACAGACATGACACATACAGTCCAATAAGACATACAATAATCCAATATATGGATTCTGTCCTGGTCGTGGAACAACTGACCAGCTCTTTACTCTTGTGGGAATCCTGGAGAAGGCCTGGGAGTATGTCTATCCAGTCTACATGTGCTTTGTGGATTTGGAGAAGGCGTATGACCGGGTCCCTCGGGAGATCTTGTGGGAGGTGCTGAGGGAGTACGGAGTGAGGGGAACCCTGCTGAGGGTCATCCAATCTCTGTACAACCAAAGCCAGAGTTGTGTCCGGGTGCTTGGATGTAAGTCGGATCCATTTCCAGTGGAGGTTGGTCTCTGCCAGGGCTGCACTCTGTCACCTATCCTGTTTGTCATTTTCATGGACAGGATCTCTAGGCAGAGTGGTGACCATGGTGGGGAGGGTATACGTCTCGGGGGGCTAAAGGTTGCGTCACTAGTTTTTGCAGATGATGTGGTCCTGATGGCACCTTCGCTTCGTGACCTTCAGCTCTCACTGGATCGGTTCGCAGCCGAGTGTTCAGCGGCTGGAATGAGGATCAGCATCTCCAGATCTGAGGCCTTGGTTCTCAGCAGGAAAGCGATGGTTTGTACAGTCCAGGTAGAGGACGAGACTCTGTCCCAGGTGGAGGAGTTTAAGTATCTCGTGGTCTTGTTCAGGAGTGAGGGAAAGATGGAGAAGGAAATCAGCCGGAGAATGGGAGCAGCTGGGGCAGTGTTGCAGTCTCTCTGCCGCACTGTTGGAACCAAACCAGAGCTGAGCCGGAAGGCAAAGCTCCTACTCTCACCTATGGTCATGAAGTGTGGGTCATGACCGAAAGAATAAGATCGGGGATACAAGCGACCGAAATGAGTTTCCTCAGAAGGGTGGCTGGCATCTCCCTTAGAGATAGGGTGAGAAGTTGAGTCACCCGAGAGAGACTCGGAGTAGAGCCGCTGCTCCTTCGCTTGGAAAGGAGCCAGCTTAGGTGGTTGAGGCATCTCGTGCGGATGCCTCACCAGCGTCTCCCTAGGGAGGATGGATGGATAATCCAATAGAACACACTAGAAGATGACATATAGTCCAATAAAACATAATATAATCCAATAAAACACACTAAAAGATAAATATAGTCCAATAAGACATAAAATAATCCAATAAAACACACTAAAAGATAAATATAGTCCAATAAAACATATATAATCCAATAAAACACACTAAAAGATAAATATAGTCCAATAAAACATAATATAATCCAATAAAACACAGTAAAATATGAATATAGTCCAATAAGACATAATATAATCCAATAAAACACACTAAAATATAAATATAGTCCAATAACACATAATATAATCCAATAAAACACACTAAAAGATAAATATAATCCAATAAAACATAATATAATCCAATAAAACACACTAAAATATAAATATAGTCCAATAAGACATAATATAATCCAATAAAACACACTAAGATATAAATATAGTCCAATAGGACATAATATAATCCAATAAAACACACTGAAAGATAAATATAGTCCAATAAGACATAATATAATCCAATAAAACACACTAAAAGATAAATATAGTCCAATAAGACATAATATAATCCAATAAAACACATTAAGATATATAAGGATATAATAGGACATAATATAATCCAATAAAACACACTAAAAGATAAATATAGTCCAATAAGACATAATATAATCCAATAAAACACACTAAAATATAAATATAGTCCAATAGGACATAATATAATCTAATAAAACACACTAAAAGATAAATATAGTCCAATAAAACATAATATAATCCAATAAAACACACTAAAATATCAATATAGTCCAATAAGACATAATATAATCCAATAAAACACACTAAAAGATAAATATAGTCCAATAAAACATAATATAATCCAATAAAACACACTAAAATATGAATATAGTCCAATAAGACATAAAATAATCCAATAAAACACACTAAAATATAAATATAGTCCAATAAGACATAACATAATCCAATAAAACACACTAAAAGATAAATATAGTCCAATAAGACATAATATAATACAATAAAACACACTAAAAGATATATTTGGTCTAATAAGACATAAAATAATCCAATAAAACACACTAAAAGATAAATATAGTCCAATAAGACATAACATAATCCAATAAAACACACTAAAAGATAAATATAGTCCAATAAGACATAATATAATCCAATAAAACACACTAAAATATAAATATAGTCCAATAAGACATAATATAATCCAATAAAACACACTAAAAGATAAATATAGTCCAATAAGACATAATATAATCCAATAAAACACACTAAGATATAAATATAGTCCAATAAGACATAATATAATCCAATAAAACACACTAGAAGATAAATACAGTCCAATAAGACATAATATAATCCAATAAAACACACTAAGATATAAATACAGTCCAATAAGACATAATATAATCCAATAAAACACACTAAAATATAAATATAGTCTAATAAGACATAATATAATCCAATAAAACACACCAAAAGATAAATATAGTCCAATAAGACATAAAATAATCCAATAAAACACACTAAAAGATAAATATAGTCCAATAAAACATAATATGATCCAATAAAACACACTAAAAGATAAATATAGTCCAATAAAACATAATATAATCCAATAAAACACACTAAAATATAAATATAGTCCAATAAAACATAATATAATCCAATAAAACACACTAAAAGATAAATATAATCCAATAAAACATAATATAATCCAATAAAACACACTAAAATATAAATATAGTCCAATAAGACATAATATAATCCAATACAACACACTAAAATATAAATATAGTCCAATAAGACATAATATAATCCAATAAAACACACTAAAAGATAAATATAGTCCAATAAGACATAATATAATCCAATAAAACACACTAAAATATAAATATAGTCCAATAAGACATAATATAATCCAATAAAACACACTAAAAGATAAATATAGTCCAATAAGACATAAAATAATCCAATAAAACACACTAAAAGATAAATATAGTCCAATAAGACATAATATAATCCAATAAAACACACTAAAAGATAAATATAGTCCAATAAAACATAATATAATCCAATAAAACACACTAAAATATAAATATAGTCCAATAAAACATAATATAATCCAATAAAACACACTAAAAGATAAATATAATCCAATAAAACATAATATAATCCAATAAAACACACTAAAATATAAATATAGTCCAATAAGACATAATATAATCCAATAAAACACACTAAAATATAAATATAGTCCAATAAGACATAATATAATCCAATAAAACACATTAAGATATAAATATAGTCCAATAGGACATAATATAATCCAATAAAACACACTAAAAGATAAATATAGTCCAATAAGACATAATATAATCCAATAAAACACACTAAAATATAAATATAGTCCAATAAGACATAATATAATCCAATAAAACACACTAAAAGATAAATATAGTCCAATAAGACATAAAATAATCCAATAAAACACACTAAAATATAAATATAGTCCAATAAGATATAATATAATCCAATAAAACACACTAAAAGATAAATATAGTCCAATAAGACATAATATAATCATTAAAACACACTAAAATATAAATATAGTCCAATAAGACATAATATAATCCAATAAAACACACTAAAATATAAATATAGTCTAATAAGACATAATATAATCCAATAAAACACACTAAAAGATAAATATAGTCCAATAAGACATAAAATAATCCAATAAAACACACTAAAAGATAAATATAGTCCAATAAGACATAATATAATCCAATAAAACACACTAAAAGATAAATATAGTCCAATAAAACATAATATAATCCAATAAAACACACTAAAATATAAATATAGTCCAATAAAACATAATATAATCCAATAAAACACACTAAAAGATAAATATAATCCAATAAAACATAATATAATCCAATAAAACACACTAAAATATAAATATAGTCCAATAAGACATAATATAATCCAATAAAACACACTAAAATATAAATATAGTCCAATAAGACATAATATAATCCAATAAAACACATTAAGATATAAATATAGTCCAATAGGACATAATATAATCCAATAAAACACACTAAAAGATAAATATAGTCCAATAAGACATAATATAATCCAATAAAACACACTAAAATATAAATATAGTCCAATAAAACATAATATAATCCAATAAAACACACTAAAAGATAAATATAGTCCAATAAGACATAAAATAATCCAATAAAACACACTAAAATATAAATATAGTCCAATAAGATATAATATAATCCAATAAAACACACTAAAAGATAAATATAGTCCAATAAGACATAATATAATCATTAAAACACACTAAAATATAAATATAGTCCAATAAGACATAATATATTCTAATAAAACACACTAAAAGATAAATATAGTCCAATAAAACATAATATAATCCAAAAAAACACACTAAAATATAAATATAGTCCAATAAGACATAATATAATCCAATAAAACACACTAAAATATAAATATAGTCTAATAAGACATAATATAATCCAATAAAACACACTAAAAGATAAATATAGTCCAATAAGACATAATATAATCCAATAAAACACACTAAGATATAAATATAGTCCAATAAGACATAATATAATCCAATAAAACACACTAAAAGATCAATATAGTCCAATAAAACATAATATAATCCAATAAAACACACTAAAAGATAAATATAATCCAATAAAACACACTAAAATATAAATATAGTCCAATAAGACATAATATAATCCAATAAAACACACTAGAAGATAAATACAGTCCAATAAGACATAATAGAAGACATAGTATAGTCCAATAAAATGTAAGACATGTTCTCCAACTAATGAGCCCCGCCCTCCTGGTCACGTGACAGAGACGGGCCAATCAGGAGCCATGTTGACGTGCCTCATTTAAAGCGCGGCTGTACTTTCTTCCACACAACTTGTGAACGTGCACGACGATGATGACGCTGATACTGTGCGCGCTCACGTTCCTCGTCTCTGCCGACGCCTTGATCTCCAAGCGCGCGGCCGTCGGCTGCCCAGGCACGTGCGACAGGTCCAGGTGCGCGGCCCCTCCCGCCGAGTGCCCAGCGGGGGTCGCGCTTGACGCGTGCGACTGTTGCCCCGCGTGCGCGGTCGGCGAGGGCGAGCCGTGCGTCGGCCAGCGGGAGTGCGCGGAGGGGCTGACGTGCGCGCTGAGCGACGGCGTGGAGGTGACGACCACCGTCCGGCGGAGGGGCACGGCTGGCGTGTGCGCCTGCGCCAACCGCGAACAGGTGTGCGGCAGCGACGGCGTCACCTACGCGGACATCTGCCAGCTGAGGCGCGTGAGCAGGCGCGCCACCGACGCCCAGCGTCCGCCCATCATCTTCATCCAGAGAGGCGCGTGCGGCGAAGGTGAGCGCGTGCACGTGTTCAAAATACACATTTAAACCTTTGACCTCTAGGGCAATGATGTCTGGGTTGTCATGGTTACAACAGGGGTGTTGTCATGGTTATGACAGGTATGTTGTCATGGTTACAACAGGTGTGTTGTCATGGTTACAACAGGTGTGTTGGCTTGGTTATAACAGGTGCGTTGTCATGGTTACAACAGGTGAGTTGTCTTAGTTACAGCAGGTGTGTTGTCATGGTTACAACAGGTGTGTTGTCATGGTTACAACAGGTGTGTTGGCTTGGTTATAACAGGTGCGTTGTCATGGTTACAACAGGTGAGTTGTCTTAGTTACAGCAGGTGTGTTGTCATGGTTACAACAGGTGAGTTGTCTTAGTTACAGCAGGTGTGTTGTCATGGTTACAACAGGTGCGTTGTCATGGTCACAACAGGTGTGTTGTCTTAGTTACAGCAGGTGTGTTGTCATGGTTACAACAGGTGTGTTGTCTTGGTTGCAACAGGTGTGTTGTCATGTTATAACAGGTGTGTTGTCATGGTTACGACAGGTGCGTTGTCATGGTTACAACACGTGAGTTGTCATGGTTACAACAGGTGTGTTGACTTGGTTACAACAGGTGCGTTGTCATGGTTACAACAGTGGTTACAACAGGTGCGTTGTCACGGTTACAACAGGTGTCCATTTCACTCACCTGTTTCTTGGGTCAGAGGTCATCCAGCACTGGCTAGCATTAATAATAGCTAGCATAGCAAATCAGTTCTAACTGGCACACTTTGTTTACGTGACTAACTATACTATTTATTTTATGTGACTGACTATAATATTTATTTTACGTGACTGACTATAATATTTATTTTACGTGACTGACTATAATATTTATTTTACGTGACTAACTATAACATTTATTTTATGTGACTAACTATAACATTTATTTTACGTGACTGACTATAATATTTATTTTACGTGACAGACTATAATATTTATTTTACGTGACAGACTATAATATTTATGTTACGTGACAGACTATAATATTTATTTTACGTGACAGACTATAATATTAATGTTACGTGACAGACTATAATATTTATTTTACGTGACAGACTATAATATTTATTTTACGTGTCTGACTATAATATTTATTTTACGTGACTGACTATAGTATTTATTTTACGTGACAGACTATAATATTTATGTTACGTGACAGACTATAATATGTATTTTACGTGACTGACTATAATATTTATTTTACGCGACTGACTATAATATTTATTTTAGGTGACTGACTATAATATTTATTTTACGTGACTGACTATAATATTTATTTTACACGACTGACTATAATATTTATTTTAGGTGACTGACTATAATATTTATTTTACGTGACAGACTGTAATATTTACTTTAGGTGACTAACTATAATATTTATGTTACGTGACTGACTATAATATTCATTTACGAGACAGACTATAATATTTATTTTACGTGACAGACTATAATATTTATGTTACGTGACAGACTATAATATTTATGTTATGTGACAGACTATAATATTTATTTTAAGTGACTGACTATAATATTTATTTTATGTGACTAACTATAATATTTATTTTATGTGACTAACTATAACATTTATTTTATGTGACTGACTATAATATTTATTTTACGTGACTGACTATAATTTTTATGTTAGGTGACAGACTATAATATTTATGTTAGGTGACAGACTATAATATTTATGTTACGTGACTAACTATAATATTTATCTTATGTGACAGACTATAATATTTATGTTATGTGACTAACTATAATATTTATCTTATGTGACAGACTATAATATTTATGTTAGGTGACAGACTATAATATTTATGTTACGTGACTAACTATAATATTTATCTTATGTGACAGATTATAATATTTATGTTAGGTGACAGACTATAATATTTATGTTAGGTGACAGACTATAATATTTATGTTACGTGACTAACTATAATATTTATCTTATGTGACAGATTATAATATTTATGTTAGGTGACAGACTATAATATTTATGTTACGTGACAGACTATAATATTTATGTTAGGTGACAGACTATAATATTTATGTTACGTGACAGACTATAATATTTATGTTAGGTGACAGACTATAATATTTATGTTAGGTGACAGACTATAATATTTATGTTAGGTGACAGACTATAATATTTATGTTACGTGACAGACTATAATATTTATGTTAGGTGACAGACTATAATATTTATGTTACGTGACAGACTACACCCGGTGACTGGTCCAACATGAATGTGGGTCAGATGTTATTCAAGAAGGATTTTGTGGATCAAATGTTTTCCTGTGCAGACAAGCTTGGTTGCCGTGACAACAAACATGGCACAGTGACTCAGGAATCTTCCCGGTTCAGACTCGTCTAGGCGGGATCAGATAAAGCACACTCATCTGATTGTTGACTGCAGACAACATGATGATGTCATCTGTTTACCTGCTGGAGGCCACAAGTTGTTGTTGGCGTGTCGCTAACCAGCTAGCATGAGGACACCTGTCCTGGTTGTTATGAAAGTGGGAAGTCTGGTCTCCATGTTGGAACTGGTCCTTCTCTCCTGGGTCTGATGGGCGGGGCCACACAGATGTTGACTTATGGCAGCACAGCTGGAGTTATGTGAGAACATTCAACTCAGGACACACAGACTGTGACTCACGCACATCTGGACTCAACCTCACTCACATCAACCTCTCTTAGCAGCTAGCAGCTAGCTCAGTTAGCAGCTAGCTCAGTTAGCAGCTAGTTCAGTTAGCAGCTTACTCAGTTAGCGGCAAGCTCAGTTAGTGACTAGCTGAGTTAGCGGCTACCTCTAACGGTTAGCTTAGTTAGCGGCTAGCTTAGTTAACGTGTAGTGCAATTAGCGGATAGCTCAGTTAGCGGCAAGCTCAGTAAGCAGCTAGCGTGGTTAACGGCTAGCTCAGAAAACAGCAAGTTAGTGGCTAGATCAGTTAGCGACTAATTGAAATAACAGCTAACTTAGTTATCAACTAGCTCAGGTAGCGTCTAGCTCAGTTGGCAACGAGCTCAGTTAATGGCTAACATGGTTAGCGGCTACCTCATATAGCAGCAAGCTCAGTTTGCCACTAGCCAGTAATCGGCTAACATAGTTAGCAGCTACCGTAGTTACTGGCAAGCTCAGTTAGCGGTAAACTCAGTTAGCCGTTAGCTCAGTTAGTGGCTAGTTTAGTTAGCTGCAGGCTCAGTTAGCGGCTAGTGTAGTTAGCGACTAGCTGAAATAACAGCTAACTTAATTAGCAACTAGCTCAGGTAGCGTCTAGCTCAGTTGGCAACTAGCTCAGTTAATGGCTAACATGGTTAGCGGCTACCTCATATAGCAGCAAGCTCAGTTTGCGACTAGCCAGTGATCGGCTAACATAGTTAGCAGCTACCTTAGTTACTGGCAAGCTCAGTTAGCGGTAAACTCAGTTAGCCGTTAGCTCAGTTAGTGGCTAGTTTAGTTAGCTGCGGGCTCAGTTAGCGGCTAGTGTAGTTAGCGACTAGCTGAAATAACAGCTAACTTAGTTAGCAACTAGCTCAGGTAGCGTCTAGCTCAGTTGGCAACTAGCTCAGTTAATGGCTAACATGGTTAGCGGCTACCTCATATAGCAGCAAGCTCAGTCTGCGACTAGCCAGTGATCGGCTAACATAGTTAGCAGCTACCTTAGTTACTGGCAAGCTCAGTTAGCGGTAAACTCAGTTAGCCGTTAGCTCAGTTAGTGGCTAGTTTAGTTAGCTGCAGGCTCAGTTAGCAGCTAGTGTAGTTAGCGGATAACCTAGTTAGTGGCTATCTCAGTTAGGGACTGGCTCAGACATGTGCTAGTTCAATTAGCGGCTAACATGGTTAGTGTAATTAGAGGCTTTCTAAGGTCACGGCTGGCTTAGTTAGTTAGCCACAGGCTCAGTTAGCGGCTAGTTCAGTTAGTGGCTAGGTCAGTTAGCGACAAGCTCAGTTAGCGGCTAACAGAGTTGGCGGCTAGCTCAGATTACGACAAGCTTTTTTAGCGGTGAGTTCAGTTAGCAGCTAGCTCAGACAGTGGCTAGCGACGGATGATTGACATGTGTGTGACTCCGCCCCTCAGGCCGTCAGCACGCCGACAGTCTTCGCTTCAAGTACAACTTCATCGCTGACGTGGTGGAGAAGATCGCTCCTGCTGTGGTTCACATCGAAGTTTAC
Source organism: Nerophis lumbriciformis (assembly GCF_033978685.3). Classification (NCBI taxonomy): domain Eukaryota; kingdom Metazoa; phylum Chordata; class Actinopteri; order Syngnathiformes; family Syngnathidae; genus Nerophis; species Nerophis lumbriciformis. The sequence continues at coordinate 1,959,161 of NC_084579.2, read as the reverse complement.
CGCAAGTACGAAGGCCGGTGTGACTCCGCCCACCTGCACTCACCTGCACTCACCTGCACTCACCTGCACTGTCCTCCTGCAGGATGATCTACTCCAGGAGGGAAGTGGCCATGGCCAGCGGCTCCGGCTTCTTGGTGTCGGAGGAGGGGCTTATCGTCACCAACGCCCACGTGGTGGCCAATAAGCATCGAGTCAAAGTAGGTGGCGACCAATGGGAGGAGAGGACCTGGTCATGTGACACGTCTGGCCTGGTCATGTGACACGTCTGACCTGGTCATGTGACACTGACACATCTGACCTGGTCATGTGACACATCTGACCTGGTCATGTGACACGTCTGACCTGGTCATGTGACACATCTGACCTGGTCATGTGACACATCTGACCTGGTCATGTGACACATCTGACCTGGTCATGTGACACATCTGACCTGGTCATGTGACACATCTGACCTGGTCATGTGACACTGACACGTCTGGCCTGGTCATGTGACACTGACACGTCTGGCCTGGTCATGTGACACGTCTGACCTGGTCATGTGACACGTCTGGCCTGGTCATGTGACACGTCTGACCTGGTCATGTGACACGTCTGACCTGGTCATGTGACACGTCTGGCCTGCAGGTGGAGCTTAAGAGCGGCGCCACATTTGATGCCAAGATCCAAGATGTGGATGAGAAGGCCGACATCGCTCTGATCAAGATCACCTCTGCTGTGAGTCATGCTGCTCTACCATCTTTATTTCTATCATCATGCTGCTCTACCATCTTTATTTCTATCATCATGCTGCTCTACCATCTTTATTTCTATCATCATGCTGCTCTACCATCTTTATTTCTATCATCATGCTGCTCTACCATCTTTATTTATATCATCATGCTGCTCTACCATCTTTATTTCTATCATCATGCTGCTCTACCATCTTTATTTATATCATCATGCTGCTCTACCATCTTTATTTATATTATCATGCTGCTCTACCATCTTTATTTATTCTGTCATGCTGCTCTACCATCTTTACTTATACTGTCATGCTGCTCTACCATCTTTATTTCTATCATCAAGCTGCTCTACCATCTTTATTTCTATCATCATGCTGCTCTACCATCTTTATTTCTATCATCATGCTGCTCTACCATCTTTATTTCTATCATCATGCTGCTCTACCATCTTTATTTATATTATCATGCTGCTCTACCATCTTTATTTATTCTGTCATGCTGCTCTACCATCTTTACTTATACTGTCATGCTGCTCTACCATCTTTATTTCTATCATCAAGCTGCTCTACCATCTTTATTTCTATCATCATGCTGCTCTACATCTTTATTTCTATTATCATTCTGCTCTACCATCTTTATTTATACTGTCATGCTGCTCTACCATCTTTATTTCTATTATCATGCTGCTCTACCATCTTTATTTATACTGTCATGCTGCTCTACCATCTTTATTTATATTGTCATGCTGCTCTACCATCTTTATTTCTATCATCATGCTGCTCTACCATCTTTATGTATATTATCATGCTGCTCTACCATCTTTATTTCTATCATCATGCTGCTCTACCATCTTTATTTCTATCATCATGCTGCTCTACCATCTTTATTTCTATCATCATGCTGCTCTACCATCTTTATTTCTATCATCATGCTGCTCTACCATCTTTATTTCTATTATCATGCTGCTCTACCATCTTTATTTCTATCATCATGCTGCTCTACCATCTTTATTTCTATCATCAAGCTGCTCTACCATCTTTATTTCTATCATCATGCTGCTCTACCATCTTTATTTATATTATCATGCTGCTCTACCATCTTTATTTATTCTGTCATGCTGCTCTACCATCTTTATTTATACTGTCATGCTGCTCTACCATCTTTATTTCTATCATCATGCTGCTCTACCATCTTTATTTCTATCATCATGCTGCTCTACCATCTTTATTTCTATCATCATGCTGCTCTACCATCTTTATTTCTATCATCATGCTGCTCTACCATCTTTATTTATACTGTCATGCTGCTCAACCATATTTATATATGTGTATTATCATGCTGCTCTACCATCTTTATTTATACTGTCATGCTGCTCTACCATCTTTATTTCTATCATCATGCTGCTCTACCATCTTTATTTATACTGTCATGCTGCTCTACCATCTTTATTTATACTGTCATGCTGCTCTACCATCTTTATATATACTGTCATGCTGCTCTACCATCTTTATATATGTGTATTGTCATGCTGCTCTACCATCTTTATTTCTATCATCATGCTGCTCTACCATCTTTATTTATACTGTCATGCTGCTCTACCATCTTTATTTATACTGTCATGCTGCTCTACCATCTCTATATATACTGTCATGCTGCTCTACCATCTTTATATATGTGTATTGTCATGCTGCTCTACCATCTTTATATATACTGTCATGCTGCTCTACCATCTTTATTTCTATCATCATGCTGCTCTACCATCTTTATTTATATCATCATGCTGCTCTACCATATTTATTTCTATCATCATGCTGCTCTACCATCTTTATTTATACTGTCATGCTGCTCTACCATCTTTATTTATACTGTCATGCTGCTCTACCATCTTTATATATACTGTCATGCTGCTCTACCATCTTTATATATGTGTATTGTCATGCTGCTCTACCATCTTTATTTCTATCATCATGCTGCTCTACCATCTTTATTTATACTGTCATGCTGCTCTACCATCTTTATTTATACTGTCATGCTGCTCTACCATCTTTATATATACTGTCATGCTGCTCTACCATCTTTATATATGTGTATTGTCATGCTGCTCTACCATCTTTATATATACTGTCATGCTGCTCTACCATCTTTATTTCTATCATCATGCTGCTCTACCATCTTTATTTCTATCATCATGCTGCTCTACCATCTTTATTTCTATCATCATGCTGCTCTACCATCTTTATTTATACTGTCATGCTGCTCTACCATCTTTATTTATACTGTCATGCTGCTCTACCATCTTTATATATACTGTCATGCTGCTCTACCATCTTTATTTATACTGTCATGCTGCTCTACCATCTTTATATATACTGTCATGCTGCTCTACCATCTTTATATATGTGTATTGTCATGCTGCTCTACCATCTTTATATATACTGTCATGCTGCTCTACCATCTTTATTTCTATCATCATGCTGCTCTACCATCTTTATATATACTGTCATGCTGCTCTACCATCTTTATATATGTGTATTGTCATGCTGCTCTACCATCTTTATATATACTGTCATGCTGCTCTACCATCTTTATTTATATTATCATGCTGCTCTACCATCTTTATTTATATCATCATGCTGCTCTACCATCTTTATTTCTATCATCATGCTGCTCTACCATCTTTATTTATACTGTCATGCTGCTCTACCATCTTTATTTATACTGTCATGCTGCTCTACCATCTTTATATATACTGTCATGCTGCTCTACCATCTTTATATATGTGTATTGTCATGCTGCTCTACCATCTTTATATATGTGTATTGTCATGCTGCTTTATGACTTGTCACATTTGAGCTAACTAGCGTGCTAAAAGCTTCTTCCTGTCAGGTCAAACTGCCGGTTCTTCAGCTCGGCCGCTCGGCGGACCTCCGGCCTGGTGAGTTTGTGGTGGCCATCGGGAGTCCGTTCTCTCTCCAGAACACCGTGACCACCGGCATCGTCAGCACCACCCAGCGGGGGGGCAAAGAACTGGGCTTCCAAAACTCGGACATGGACTACATCCAGACGGACGCCATCATCAATGTGAGGCATCCTGTTGTTTCTGCTCAGGGTTGGGCTTGCAGTTGCCATGGTGAATTGTAGTGTTGCCATGGTGAATTGTAGTGTTGCCATGGTGAATTGTAGTGTTGCCATGGTGAATGGTAGTGTTGCCATGGTGAATTGTAGTGTTGCCATGGTGAATTGTAGTGTTGCCATGGTGGATGGTAGTGTTGCTATGGTGAATGGTAGTGTTGCCATGGTGAATGGTAGTGTTGCCATAGTGAATGGTAGTGTTGCCATGGTGAATTGTAGTGTTGCCATGGTGAATGGTAGTGTTGCCATAGTGAATGGTAGTGTTGCCATGGTGAATTGTAGTGTTGCCATGGTGAATGGTAGTGTTGCCATGGTGAATGGTAGTGTTGCCATGGTGAATGGTAGTTTTGCCATGGTGAATGGTAGTGTTGCCATGGTGAATGGTAGTGTTGCCATGGTGAATGGTAGTGTTGCCATGGTGAATTGTGGTGTTGCCATGGTGAATGGTAGTGTTGCCATGGTGAATGGTAGTGTTGCCATGGTGAATTGTGGCGTTGCCATGGTGAATGGTAGTGTTGCCATGGTGAATGTCAGTATCATTGTAGTCACAGCCAGAAGCAGGTGAGAGTCAACATATTCAGGTTGTTAGAACTAACTCTGATCTTGTGTTGTGGAAGTGAAAAGTCCGAGTGTGTAAGACAAGTCCCAGGTGAAGAGCGGACTCAGACATTGTTCAACTGTTATGTGGTTCTGATGATGTCTGACTGTTTTCTTCATGTTGTGAGTCTGACTGTTTTCTTCATGTTGTGAGTCTGACTGTTTTCTTCATGTTGTGAGTCTGACTGTTTGCCTTCATGTTGTGAGTCTGACTGTTTGCCTTCATGTTGTGAGTCTGACTGTTTGCCTTCATGTTGTGAGTCTGACTGTTTGAATTCATGTTGTGAGTCTGACTGTTTGCCTTCATGTTGTGAGTCTGACTGTTTGCCTTCATGTTGTGAGTCTGACTGTTTGCCTTCATGTTGTGAGTCTGACTGCTTGCCTTCATGTTGTGAGTCTGACTGTTTGCTTCATGTTGTGAGTCTGACTGTTTGCCTTCATGTTGTGAGTCTGACTGTTTGAATTCATGTTGTGAGTCTGACTGTTTGCCTTCATGTTGTGAGTCTGACTGTTTGCTTCATGTTGTGACTCTGACTGTTTGCCTTCATGTTGTGACTCTGACTGTTTGCCTTCATGTTGTGAGTCTGACTGTTTGCCTTCATGTTGTGAGTCTGACAGTTTGCCTTCATGTTGTGAGTCTGACTGTTTGAATTCATGTTGTGAGTCTGACTGTTTGCTTTCATGTTTTGAGTCTGACTGTTTGCCTTCATGTTGTGAGTCTGACTGTTTGCCTTCATGTTGTGAGTCTGACTGTTTGCCTTCATGTTGTGAGTCTGACTGTTTGCCTTCATGTTGTGAGTCTGACTGTTTGCCTTCATGTTGTGAGTCTGACTGTTTGCCTTCATGTTGTGAGTCTGACAGTTTGCCTTCATGTTGTGAGTCTGACTGTTTGCCTTCATGTTGTGAGTCTGATTGTTTGCCTTCATGTTGTGAGTCTGACTGTTTGCTTCATGTTGTGAGTCTGACTGTTTGCCTTCATGTTGTGAGTCTGACTGTTTGCCTTCATGCTGTGAGTCCGACTGTTTGCCTTCATGTTGTGAGTCTGACTGTTTGCCTTCATGCTGTGAGTCTGACTGTTTGCCTTCATGCTGTGAGTCTGACTGTTTGCCTTCATGTTGTGAGTCTGACAGTTTGCCTTCATGTTGTGAGTCTGACTGTTTGCCTTCATGTTGTGAGTCTGACTGTTTGCCTTCATGTTGTGAGTCTGACTGTTTTCTTCATGTTGTGAGTCTGACTGTTTGCCTTCATGTTGTGAGTCTGACTGTTTGAATTCATGTTGTGAGTCTGACTGTTTGAATTCATGTTGTGAGTCTGACTGTTTGCCTTCATGTTGTGAGTCTGACTGTTTGCCTTCATGTTGTGAGTCTGACTGTTTGCCTTCATGTTTTGAGTCTGACTGTTTGCTTCATGTTGTGAGTCTGACTGTTTGCCTTCATGTTGTGAGTCTGACTGCTTGCCTTCATGTTGTGAGTCTGACTGTTTGCTTCATGTTGTGAGTCTGACTGTTTGCCTTCATGTTGTGAGTCTGACTGTTTGCCTCATGTTGTGAGTCTGTTTGCTTCATGTTGTGAGTCTGACTGTTTGCTTCATGTTGTGAGTCTGACTGTTTGCCTTCATGTTGTGAGTCTGAATGTTTGCCTTCATGTTGTGAGTCTGACTGTTTGCCTTCATGTTGTGAGTCTGACTGTTTGCCTTCATGTTGTGAGTCTGACTGTTTGCCTTCATGTTGTGAGTCTGACTGTTTGAATTCATGTTGTGAGTCTGACTGTTTGCCTTCATGTTGTGAGTCTGACTGTTTGCCTTCATGTTGTGAGTCTGACTGTTTGCCTTCATGTTGTGAGTCTGACTGCTTGCCTTCATGTTGTGAGTCTGACTGTTTGCTTCATGTTGTGAGTCTGACTGTTTGCCTTCATGTTGTGAGTCTGACTGTTTGAATTCATGTTGTGAGTCTGACTGTTTGCCTTCATGTTGTGAGTCTGACTGTTTGCTTCATGTTGTGACTCTGACTGTTTGCCTTCATGTTGTGACTCTGACTGTTTGCCTTCATGTTGTGAGTCTGACTGTTTGCCTTCATGTTGTGAGTCTGACAGTTTGCCTTCATGTTGTGAGTCTGACTGTTTGAATTCATGTTGTGAGTCTGACTGTTTGCTTTCATGTTTTGAGTCTGACTGTTTGCCTTCATGTTGTGAGTCTGACTGTTTGCCTTCATGTTGTGAGTCTGACTGTTTGCCTTCATGTTGTGAGTCTGACTGTTTGCCTTCATGTTGTGAGTCTGACTGTTTGCCTTCATGTTGTGAGTCTGACTGTTTGCCTTCATGTTGTGAGTCTGACAGTTTGCCTTCATGTTGTGAGTCTGACTGTTTGCCTTCATGTTGTGAGTCTGATTGTTTGCCTTCATGTTGTGAGTCTGACTGTTTGCTTCATGTTGTGAGTCTGACTGTTTGCCTTCATGTTGTGAGTCTGACTGTTTGCCTTCATGCTGTGAGTCCGACTGTTTGCCTTCATGTTGTGAGTCTGACTGTTTGCCTTCATGCTGTGAGTCTGACTGTTTGCCTTCATGCTGTGAGTCTGACTGTTTGCCTTCATGTTGTGAGTCTGACAGTTTGCCTTCATGTTGTGAGTCTGACTGTTTGCCTTCATGTTGTGAGTCTGACTGTTTGCCTTCATGTTGTGAGTCTGACTGTTTTCTTCATGTTGTGAGTCTGACTGTTTGCCTTCATGTTGTGAGTCTGACTGTTTGAATTCATGTTGTGAGTCTGACTGTTTGAATTCATGTTGTGAGTCTGACTGTTTGCCTTCATGTTGTGAGTCTGACTGTTTGCCTTCATGTTGTGAGTCTGACTGTTTGCCTTCATGTTTTGAGTCTGACTGTTTGCTTCATGTTGTGAGTCTGACTGTTTGCCTTCATGTTGTGAGTCTGACTGCTTGCCTTCATGTTGTGAGTCTGACTGTTTGCTTCATGTTGTGAGTCTGACTGTTTGCCTTCATGTTGTGAGTCTGACTGTTTGCCTCATGTTGTGAGTCTGTTTGCTTCATGTTGTGAGTCTGACTGTTTGCTTCATGTTGTGAGTCTGACTGTTTGCCTTCATGTTGTGAGTCTGAATGTTTGCCTTCATGTTGTGAGTCTGACTGTTTGAATTCATGTTGTGAGTCTGACTGTTTGAATTCATGTTGTGAGTCTGACTGTTTTCTTCATGTTGTGAGTCTGACTGTTTGCCTTCATGTTGTGAGTCTGACTGTTTGCCTTCATGTTGTGAGTCTGACTGTTTGCCTTCATGTTGTGAGTCTGACTGTTTGCCTTCATGTTGTGAGTCTGACTGTTTGCCTTCATGTTGTGAGTCTGACTGTTTGCCTTCATGTTGTGAGTCTGACTGTTTGCTTCATGTTGTGAGTCTGACTGTTTGCTTCATGTTGTGAGTCTGACTGTTTGCCTTCATGTTGTGAGTCTGACTGTTTGCCTTCATGTTGTGAGTCTGACTGTTTGCCTTCATGTTGTGAGTCTGACTGTTTGCCTTCATGTTGTGAGTCTGACTGCTTGCCTTCATGTTGTGAGTCTGACTGTTTGCTTCATGTTGTGAGTCTGTTTGCTTCATGTTGTGAGTCTGACTGTTTGCCTTCATGTTGTGAGTCTGACTGTTTGCCTTCATGTTGTGAGTCTGACTGTTTGAATTCATGTTGTGAGTCTGACTGTTTGCCTTCATGTTGTGAGTCTGACTGTTTGCCTTCATGTTGTGAGTCTGACTGTTTGCCTTCATGTTTTGAGTCTGACTGTTTGCTTCATGTTGTGAGTCTGACTGTTTGCCTTCATGTTGTGAGTCTGACTGCTTGCCTTCATGTTGTGAGTCTGACTGTTTGCTTCATGTTGTGAGTCTGACTGTTTGCTTCATGTTGTGAGTCTGTTTGCTTCATGTTGTGAGTCTGACTGTTTGCTTCATGTTGTGAGTCTGACTGTTTGCCTTCATGTTGTGAGTCTGAATGTTTGCCTTCATGTTGTGAGTCTGACTGTTTGAATTCATGTTGTGAGTCTGACTGTTTGAATTCATGTTGTGAGTCTGACTGTTTTCTTCATGTTGTGAGTCTGACTGTTTGCCTTCATGTTGTGAGTCTGACTGTTTGCCTTCATGTTGTGAGTCCGACTGTTTGCCTTCATGTTGTGAGTCTGACTGTTTGCCTTCATGTTGTGAGTCTGACTGTTTGCCTTCATGTTGTGAGTCTGACTGTTTGCCTTCATGTTGTGAGTCTGACTGTTTGCCTCATGTTGTGAGTCTGACTGTTTGCCTTCATGTTGTGAGTCTGACTGTTTGCCTTCATGTTGTGAGTCTGACTGTTTGCCTTCATGTTGTGAGTCTGACTGTTTGCTTCATGTTGTGAGTCTGACTGTTTGCTTCATGTTGTGAGTCTGACTGCTTGCCTTCATGTTGTGAGTCTGACTGTTTGGTTCATGTTGTGAGTCTGACTGTTTGCTTCATGTTGTGAGTCTGTTTGCTTCATGTTGTGAGTCTGACTGTTTGCTTCATGTTGTGAGTCTGACTGTTTGCCTTCATGTTGTGAGTCTGAATGTTTGCCTTCATGTTGTGAGTCTGACTGTTTGAATTCATGTTGTGAGTCTGACTGTTTGAATTCATGTTGTGAGTCTGACTGTTTGAATTCATGTTGTGAGTCTGACTGTTTTCTTCATGTTGTGAGTCTGACTGTTTGCCTTCATGTTGTGAGTCTGACTGTTTGCCTTCATGTTGTGAGTCCGACTGTTTGCCTTCATGTTGTGAGTCTGACTGTTTGCCTTCATGTTGTGAGTCTGACTGTTTGCCTTCATGTTGTGAGTCTGACTGTTTGCCTTCATGTTGTGAGTCTGACTGTTTGCCTCATGTTGTGAGTCTGACTGTTTGCCTTCATGTTGTGAGTCTGACTGTTTGCCTTCATGTTGTGAGTCTGACTGTTTGCCTTCATGTTGTGAGTCTGACTGTTTGCCTTCATGTTGTGAGTCTGACTGTTTGCTTCATGTTGTGAGTCTGACTGCTTGCCTTCATGTTGTGAGTCTGACTGTTTGGTTCATGTTGTGAGTCTGACTGTTTGCTTCATGTTGTGAGTCTGTTTGCTTCATGTTGTGAGTCTGACTGTTTGCCTTCATGTTCCCACAGTACGGCAACTCAGGAGGTCCCCTGGTCAACTTGGTGAGTGTTCTGCGTGTCTGAGCCTCCACACCAACTCTTCTTCACGTGCTGGTGTCACACCCGCAGGACGGTGAAGTCATCGGCATCAACACCCTGAAGGTGACGGCAGGAATCTCCTTCGCCATCCCCTCAGACAAGATCCGACAGTTCCTGGCCGAGTCGCACAACCGACAGGTCAACGGTTAGTGTGGGCGCCATCCGGGGGTTTCACGTTTGTGTTGCCGACGACTTTTGTTGTTGTGAGCAGGAAGAGGCGTCAGCAAGAAGAAGTACATCGGTATCAGGATGATGAGCCTCACACCCGCGTGAGTCACACACACACACACATACACACACACACACACTGGTCACAGCATGGCTGTAGGAAACCTCAAAAACAGCTGACTGATCTTTATTTTGAAAGTTCCCCCGACCCGGCCAGACTATAAGTCGCAGATACTACGTTGTTATTTACAAAGAAATATTTATTTACATACCTTAATTGTTTTCAAACGGTGTCTGTAACAAGGCAGTAAAACGGCCGATCAAACAAAACAGAAGTCATGGACATGGGCCCACTAGTTTTGGTGAATTTACTGAGGAATTTGTGGAAGTGAAACGATACAAAAAGAATGTCATTGTAAGTTGATCATACTAACACAGACACTCGTAAACCTGTTAGCATGTTAGCTCATGCTAACGACGCTAGCTTGATTACATTACGATAACAGGTACAAATATGCATGAAAACACTCCTACAGACATCACACATCGGACGCTTTAGTAAGTAAGAATTGTTTTAGTTATATTGTAAAACTTACAAACGTTACTTGGAGCGATGAATGAATAATTCACACGGGTAGAAACGCTATGGATGGCTAGAAGACTGAACAACATTCTACTCCGGGTTTTGAAGCAGTCAATGGAAGGACACTGCAGCACCTGCATTGAGCGAATTCGTCCATAAGATGGCGCCATCGTACAAAAAAAAAAAAAACACCGTCTCGTTGTATCTGCTTGTTTTTTTTCTTTGAAATTCTTTGTGTGGTGGCCGTCAGCCAAAAAAAATCCATAAATTAGCCGCAACCCTTTTAGAAGGTTTCAACGGTTTCACTCGTAAAAGCTAGAACACAGAATGGCACTTCTACTTCCGGTTCAGAACTCAGTCTAAACAGAAGGGCAAAGCGTCACCTATTCAGTGTATTTGCACGTTTGTTTTTTTCAACAACTTACTTTATGGCTTTCAGCAAAGAAAAATCAATTAGTAACTGCACCGTTTTATGAGCCGCAGGATTCAAAGCGTAGGGGAAAAAAAGTAGTGTTTGACATGTTTTCATGGTTCGCTCTATGTGTTTTTTGTATTGTAGTGTTATTGTATCTTTATTTCTGGTTCTTTCTTTTTCCTGCCTCGCTTGTTGTTTTCCTTTCTGATTGACCCATCTTGATACTCAACCGGTGGCCCCCCCACGCTCTTCCTTCGGCCCGCCGAACGTCACCCGAGTCGGGTTGGTGAACCCGTTCAAAACTAGGGTTTCTCATGTGTGCAGTACTCCCGCCACCCTGCAGGGGGCAACAGTATGTCACGATGAAGCAGCAGAAAAAGACTGCTCATTCAAGCCAAAAATGGCACTAAAAAAATCTAAATGATTGGTAAAAGTACTTGTAGTGCTCAATCTGACCACTAGAAGGCTTGAGGTTAATTGTGATGAGTCACAGTCATTGTGTGCCGTGTTTGATGTGGGTGTTTAGTTTATACTCGCATAAACGTCTGTAGTTTATTGTATGAATGTACTAACACTAAACACTAAAAATACACAATGGACATTATTTATATAAAATACACAATGGACATTATTTATATAAAATACACAATGGACATTATTTATATAAAATACACTATGGACAATATTTATGTAAAATACACAATGGACATTATTTATATAAAATACACAATGGACATTATTTATATAAAATACACAATGGACAATATTTATATAAAATACACAATGGACATTATTTATGTAAAATACCCACTAGAAGGCTTGAGGTTAATTGTGATGAGTCACAGTCATTGTGTGCCGTGTTTGATGTGGGTGTTGTTTAGTTTCTACTCGCGTAAACGTCTGTAGTTTATTGTATGAATGTACTAACACTAAACACTAAAAATACACAATGGACATTATTTATATAAAATACACAATGGACATTATTTATATAAAATACACAATGGACATTATTTATATAAAATACACAATGGACAATATTTATGTAAAATACACAATGGACATTATTTATATAAAATACACAATGGACATTATTTATATAAAATACACAATGGACAATATTTATGTAAAATACACAATGGACATTATTTATATAAAATACACAATGGACAATATTTATGTAAAATACACAATGGACATTATTTATATAAAATACACAATGGACATTTATATAAAATACACAATGGACATTATTTATATAAAATACACAATGGACATTATTTATATAAAATACACAATGGACATTTATATAAAATACACAATGGACATTATTTATATAAAATACACAATGGACATTATTTATATAAAATACACAATGGACAATATTTATATAAAATACACAATGGACATTATTTATATAAAATACACAATGGACATTATTTATGTAAAATACCCACTAGAAGGCTTGAGGTTAATTGTGATGAGTCACAGTCATTGTGTGCCGTGTTTGATGTGGGTGTTGTTTAGTTTCTACTCGCATAAACGTCTGTAGTTTATTGTATAAATGTACTAACACTAAACACTAAAAATACACAATGGACATTATTTATATGAAATACACAATGGACATTATTTATATAAAATACACAATGGACATTATTTATGTAAAATACACAATGGACATTATTTATATAAAATACACAATGGACATTATTTATATAAAATACACAATGGACAATATTTATGTAAAATACACAATGGACATTATTTATACAAAATACACAATGGACATTATTTATATAAAATACACAATGGACATTATTTATATAAAATACACAATGGACATTATTTATGTAAAATACACAATGGACATTATTTATATAAAATACACAATGGACATTATTTATATAAAATACACAATGGACATTATTTATATAAAATACACAATGGACAATATTTATGTAAAATACACAATGGACATTATTTATATAAAATACACAATGGACATTATTTATATAAAATACACAATGGACATTATTTATATAAAATACACAATGGACAGTTATTTATATAAAATACACAATGGACATTATTTATGTAAAATACCCACTAGAAGGCTTGAGGTTAATTGTGATGAGTCACAGTCATTGTGTGCCGTGTTTGATGTGGGTGTTGTTTAGTTTCTACTCGCGTAAACGTCTGTAGTTTATTGTATGAATGTACTAACACTAAACACTAAAAATACACAATGGACAATATTTATATAAAATACACAATGGACATTTATATAAAATACACAATGGACATTATTTATATAAAATACACAATGGACATTATTTATATAAAATACACAATGGACATTATTTATATAAAATACACAATGGACAATATTTATATAAAATACACAATGGACAATATTTATATAAAATACACAATGGACAATATTTATATAAAATACACAATGGACATTATCATGTGATGGCAACAATCAATAAAACAACATATGACTTACAAAAATGCACCATAAGATGTTCAATATTTAATTAAGTGGAATTTTTTGGAGTCCGTTTAATTTTTTTTGTTTGTTCAATGTGTGAAAGTCACGTATGTAGTGAAGTGCATCATTGCACTATAAATACACCTCATTTACCAGTTATTTATGATGATGATGACTACATGGTATCATTGCAGGTGTAGTCAGGCACTATAAATACACCTCATTTACCAGTTATTTATGATGATGAGGACTACATGGTATCATTGTATGTATAGTCAGGCACTATAAATACACCTCATTTACCAGTTATTTATGATGATGATGACTACATGGTATCATTGCATGTATAGTCAGGCACTATAAATACACCTCATTTACCAGTTATTTATGATGATGACTCCATTGTATCATTGCAGGTACAGTCAGGCACTATAAATACACCTCATTTACCAGTTATTTATGATGATGATGACTACATGGTATCATTGCATATACAGTCAGGCACTATAAATACACCTCATTTACCAGTTATTTATGATGATGATGACTCCATGGTATCATTGCAGGTGTAGTCAGGCACTATAAATACACCTCATTTACCAGTTATTTATGATGATGACTACATGGTATCATTGCATGTATAGTCAGGCACTATAAATACACCTTATTTACCAGTTATTTATGATGATGAGGACTACATGGTATCATTGCAGGTGTAGTCAGGCACTATAAATACACCTCATTTACCAGTTATTTATGATGATGATGACTACATGGTATCATTGCATATACAGTCAGGCACTATAAATACACCTCATTTACCAGTTATTTATGATGATGATGACTACCTGGTATCATTGCAGGTGTAGTCAGGCACTATAAATACACCTCATTTACCAGTTATTTATGATGATGATGACTACCTGGTATCATTGCAGGTGTAGTCAGGCACTATAAATACACATTGTTCAGTTTGCAATTAAGCTGTATAATGACACTATCTAATTAAATAAGTAATAGTCATATACCAGAATGCTAACAGTTTCCATGCTGCTGTTGCCCTGAAAATGTTTTTTTTATATAAAATACTGTCTGTTCTTTTCATTTTTGTTTGTTTGATATTCATTGTAAAGTTCAGCTGCTTTTTTCAGTGGGGCCCTGGCTCCACTGCAAGCATGAATGAATAAAGTCAAGTCATTTACCATTTGGTGTGGCACACTTGTTGATGTATGCTGATGATGAAGATGATGGTGTGTTCAGGATAGCTAAGGAGTTGAAGGAGAGACAGTCAGACTTCCCAGACGTCACGTCAGGTGCTTACATCATTGAAGTCCTCAGCCGTAGTCCCGCCAAAGCGTGAGTACTGTGACAACTTTCTATTGTCGCTCGTCTGTTTTTAACTCTTACATGTTTTTTTATTGTCTTCATGTGTTTTATTGACTTTCAAAACAATTAAACATAAAGTATTTAATGTTTTTATCATCTTCAATGTGTTATTTTATTGTTTTCAATGTGTTGTTTTATTGTTTTGATGTGTTTTGTTTTTAATGTGTTTTGTTTTAATGTGTTTTATTGTTTTAATGCAGGGGTGCGCACACTTTTTCTGCAGGCGAGCTACTTTTCAATTGATCAAGTCGTGGGGATCTACCTCATTCATATATATAATTTATATTTACTTATTTATCAAATATATATTTTTGTTAACAAGTTAAGTGTGTTTAATGATAATGCAAGCATGTTTAACACATATAGTTAATATTGTTAACAAGTTAAAGGTGTTTAATGATAATACAAGCATGTTTAACATATAGTTAATGTTGTTAATAAGTTAAAGATGTTTAAAGATAATACAAGCATGTTTAACACATCTAGTTAATATTGTTAATAAGTTAAAGGTGTTTAATGATAATAAAAGTATGTTTAACACATATAGTTAATATTGTTAACAAGTTAAAGATGTTTAAAGATAATGCAAGCATGTTTAACACATATAGTTAATATTGTTAATAAGTTAAAGATGTTTAAAGATAATACAAGCATGTTTAACACATAGTTAATATTGTTAACAAGTTAAAGGTGTTTAATGATAATACAAGCATGTTTAACATATAGTTAATGTTGTTAATAAGTTAAAGGTGTTTAATGATAATACAAGCATGTTTAACATATAGTTAATGTTGTTAATAAGTTAAAGATGTTTAAAGATAATACAAGCATGTTTAACACATATAGTTAATATTGTTAATAAGTTAAAGGTGTTTAATGATAATACAAGCATGTTTAACATATAGTTAATGTTGTTAATAAGTTAAAGGTGTTTAATGATAATACAAGCATGTTTAACATATAGTTAATGTTGTTAATAAGTTAAAGATGTTTAAAGATAATACAAGCATGTTTAACACATATAGTTAATATTGTTAATAAGTTAAAGGTGTTTAATGATAATAAAAGTATGTTTAACACATATAGTTAATATTGTTAACAAGTTAAAGGTGTTTAATGATAATACAAGCATGTTTAACACATATAGTTAATATTGTTAATAAGTTAAAGATGTTTAAAGATAATACAAGCATGTTTAACACATAGTTAATATTGTTAATAAGTTAAAGATGTTTAAAGATAATACAAGCATGTTTAACACATATAGTTAATATTGTTAATAAGTTAAAGATGTTTAAAGATAATACAAGCATGTTTAACACATATAGTTAATATTGTTAACAAGTTAAAGGTGTTTAATGATAATAAAAGTATGTTTAACACATATAGTTAATATTGTTAACAAGTTAAAGATGTTTAAAGATAATACAAGCATGTTTAACACATATAGTTAATATTGTTAATAAGTTAAAGATGTTTAAAGATAATACAAGCATGTTTAACACATATAGTTAATATTGTTAACAAGTTAAAGGTGTTTAATGATAATAAAAGCATGTTTAACACATATAGTTAATATTGTTAATAAGTTAAAGGTGTTTAATGATAATACAAGCATGTTTAACACATATAGTTAATATTGTTAATAAGTTAAAGGTGTTTAAAGATAATACAAGCATGTTTAACACATATAGTTAATATTGTTAATAAGTTAAAGATGTTTAAAGATAATACAAGCATGTTTAACACATAGTTAATATTGTTAACAAGTTAAAGGTGTTTAATGATAATACAAGCATGTTTAACACATATAGTTAATATTGTTAACAAGTTAAAGGTGTTTAATGATAATAAAAGTATGTTTAACACATATAGTTAATATTGTTAACAAGTTAAAGATGTTTAAAGATAATGCAAGCATGTTTAACACATATAGTTAATATTGTTAATAAGTTAAAGATGTTTAAAGATAATACAAGCATGTTTAACACATAGTTAATATTGTTAACAAGTTAAAGGTGTTTAATGATAATACAAGCATGTTTAACATATAGTTAATGTTGTTAATAAGTTAAAGGTGTTTAATGATAATACAAGCATGTTTAACATATAGTTAATGTTGTTAATAAGTTAAAGATGTTTAAAGATAATACAAGCATGTTTAACACATATAGTTAATATTGTTAATAAGTTAAAGGTGTTTAATGATAATAAAAGTATGTTTAACACATATAGTTAATATTGTTAACAAGTTAAAGGTGTTTAATGATAATACAAGCATGTTTAACACATATAGTTAATATTGTTAATAAGTTAAAGATGTTTAAAGATAATACAAGCATGTTTAACACATATAGTTAATATTGTTAATAAGTTAAAGATGTTTAAAGATAATACAAGCATGTTTAACACATATAGTTAATATTGTTAATAAGTTAAAGATGTTTAAAGATAATACAAGCATGTTTAACACATATAGTTAATATTGTTAACAAGTTAAAGGTGTTTAATGATAATAAAAGTATGTTTAACACATATAGTTAATATTGTTAACAAGTTAAAGATGTTTAAAGATAATACAAGCATGTTTAACACATATAGTTAATATTGTTAATAAGTTAAAGATGTTTAAAGATAATACAAGCATGTTTAACACATATAGTTAATATTGTTAACAAGTTAAAGGTGTTTAATGATAATAAAAGCATGTTTAACACATATAGTTAATATTGTTAATAAGTTAAAGGTGTTTAATGATAATACAAGCATGTTTAACACATATAGTTAATATTGTTAATAAGTTAAAGGTGTTTAAAGATAATACAAGCATGTTTAACACATATAGTTAATATTGTTAATAAGTTAAAGATGTTTAAAGATAATACAAGCATGTTTAACACATATAGTTAATATTGTTAACAAGTTAAAGGTGTTTAATGATAATACAAGCATGTTTAACACATATAGTTAATATTGTTAATAAGTTAAAGGTGTTTAATGATAATACAAGCATGTTTAACATATAGTTAATGTTGTTAATAAGTTAAAGATGTTTAAAGATAATACAAGCATGTTTAACACATATAGTTAATATTGTTAATAAGTTAAAGGTGTTTAAAGATAATACAAGCATGTTTAACACATATAGTTAATATTGTTAATAAGTTAAAGATGTTTAAAGATAATACAAGCATGTTTAACACATATAGTTAATATTGTTAATAAGTTAAAGATGTTTAAAGATAATACAAGCATGTTTAACACATATAGTTAATATTGTTAATAAGTTAAAGATGTTTAAAGATAATACAAGCATGTTTAACACATATAGTTAATATTGTTAACAAGTTAAAGGTGTTTAATGATAATACAAGCATGTTTAACACATATAGTTAATATTGTTAATAAGTTAAAGATGTTTAAAGATAATACAAGCATGTTTAACACATATAGTTAATATTGTTAATAAGTTAAAGATGTTTAAAGATAATACAAGCATGTTTAACACATATAGTTAATATTGTTAATAAGTTAAAGATGTTTAAAGATAATACAAGCATGTTTAACACATATAGTTAATATTGTTAATAAGTTAAAGGTGTTTAATGATAATACAAGCATGTTTAACACATATAGTTAATATTGTTAATAAGTTAAAGATGTTTAAAGATAATACAAGCATGTTTAACACATATAGTTAATATTGTTAATAAGTTAAAGATGTTTAAAGATAATACAAGCATGTTTAACACATATAGTTAATATTGTTAACAAGTTAAAGGTGTTTAATGATAATACAAGCATGTTTAACACATATAGTTAATATTGTTAATAAGTTAAAGATGTTTAAAGATAATACAAGCATGTTTAACACATATAGTTAATATTGTTAATAAGTTAAAGGTGTTTAATGATAATACAAGCATGTTTAACACATATAGATTCCTTTCTTTCATGAAGACAAGAATATAAGTTGGTGTATTACCTGATTCTGATGACTTACATTGATAGGAATCAGACAGTGGTGATGATAATGTCCGCATTTTCGAATGGAGGAGAAAAAAAGTCCTCCTTTCTCTCCAATACCACATGAAAGTGGTTGGTTTTTGGCATCTTATTTGTCCAGCTTCCGTACTCCTCTGTATACACTTTACAAAAAATAAATTGTCGGCAAACTCCGTAGCTTGCTAGCTTGTTTGCGCTGGCTTTCTGAGACTCTTATTTTGTTAGCGCAACTGTGCGGTCGGTCTTTGGAGTTTTGACGACAGGTACGGCGCCAGAGTCTGTTGAAATAAAGTGTTTCTCGCCTTCTAGTCGGTAATTTTAATGAGCTGGCAGCAGCCAGCGTCATCTCAGAAGACCCTCGGGTGCCGTGAATGTCAATCAAGTGACGAAAGTGACGTCATCGTGAAGATTTATGATCGCTCATTTTTAGGACTATTTTTTTAATGCCTGGCTGGTGATCGACTGACACACCCTCCACGATCGACCGGTAGCTCGCGATCGACGTAATGAGCACCCCTGTTTTAATGTGTTTTATTGTTTTGAATGTTTAGTTTTATTGTTTCTATTGAGAAGGTCTTGTGTTAGTTGTGTTTTTCACGAGTGTGTGTTTCTCCAATGCAGCGCCGGTCTGCAGGACAGCGATGTCATCATCAGCATCAATGGCGAGCGCGTGACATCGGCCAGCGACGTCAGCGCCGCCATCAAGCGCGACGCCCCGCTGCGCGTGGTGGTGAGGCGGGGCAACGAGGACGTGGTGGTGTCTGTGCTGCCTGAGGAGGTGGAGCCTTGACCTGCAGCCAGACTGGACATCTGTGTGACCTGCTTGACACTTTTTCTTACAAGACAATAAAGACTATTTCTGACAGACTGCTTCTTCTGTGTCACTATAAATATATCTTTTATTCTTTTAGTACAAGTCAAGACAAGCGTTGAGTGGAGTGGTGTGAGAGAAAAGTCAGGAAGTAAGTTCTTGCGTTGGTTGCGTGTTACTTGCACTCTGGCTCCGCCTCCTTACGGCTACGGCCCCTGGACCGTCGTCCCCGGCGTTCCAGGCGGCGCCGCTCCTCCCGCCGCCGCCACTTGCTGGAGGGCGGCCAGCAGAGTCTTCTCCAGTTTGTGCTCCAGAGCATCCAGGCGGAGGTCCATGTGCTCCTTCAGCCTGCGCTCCATCTCCTCCAGGCGACGCTCCATCGCCCTGCATGGAGGACACAGACTCTTCACACCAAGACCCCCAAACTCATACACAGATGGACCCCCAAACCCATACATAGATGGAGTGAGGACCCCCAAACCCATATATAGATGGACCCCCAAACCCATACATAGATGGAGTGAGGACCCCCAAACCCATACATAGATGGACCCCCAAACCCATACATACTGTAGATGGAGTGAGGACCCCCAAACCCATATATAGATGGACCCCCAAACCCATACATAGATGGAGTGAGGACCCCCAAACCCATACATAGATGGACCCCCAAACTCATACATACTGTAGATGGAGTGAGGACCCCCAAACCCATACATAGATGGATCCCCAAACTCATACATAGATGGACCCCCAAACTCATACACAGATGGACCCCCAAACCCATACATACTGTAGATGGAGTGAGGACCCCCAAACCCATATATAGATGGACCCCCAAACCCATATATAGATGGACCCCCAAACCCATACATAGATGGACCCCTAAACTCATACACAGATGGACCCCCAAACCCATACATAGATGGAGTGAGGACCCCCAAACCCATACATAGATGGACCCCCAAACTAATACATAGATGGACCCCCAAATCCATACATAGATGGACCCCCAAACCCATACATAGATGGACCCCCAAACTAATACATAGATGGACCCCCAAACCCATACATAGATGGACCCCCAAACCCATACATAAATGGAGTGAGGACCCCCAAACCCATACATACTGTAGATGGAGTGAGGACCCCCAAACCCATATATAGATGGACCCCAAACCCATACATAGATGGACCCCTAAACTCATACACAGATGGACCCCCAAACCCATACATAGATGGACCCCCAAACCCATACATAGATGGACCCCCAAACCCATACATAGATGGAGTGAGGACCCCCAAACCCATACATAGATGGACCCCCAAACCCATACATACTGTAGATGGAGTGAGGACCCCCAAACCCATATATAGATGGACCCCCAAACCCATACATAGATGGACCCCTAAACTCATACACAGATGGACCCCCAAACCCATACATAGATGGACCCCCAAACTAATACATAGATGGACCCCCAAACTAATACATAGATGGACCCCCAAACCCATACATAGATGGACCCCCAAACTAATACATAGATGGACCCCCAAACCCATACATAGATGGACCCCCAAACCCATACATAGATGGAGTGAGGACCCCCAAACCCATACATACTGTAGATGGAGTGAGGACCCCCAAACCCATACATACTGTAGATGGAGTGAGGACCCCCAAACCCATACATACTGTAGATGGAGTGAGGACCCCCAAACCCATACATAGATGGACCCCCAAACCCATACATACTGTAGATGGAGTGAGGACCCCCAAACCCATATATAGATGGACCCCCAAACCCATACATAGATGGACCCCTAAACTCATACACAGATGGACCTCCAAACCCATACATAGATGGAGTGAGGACCCCCAAACCCATACATAGATGGACCCCCAAACCCATACATAGATGGAGTGAGGACCCCCAAACCCATACATAGATGGACCCCCAAACCCATACATACTGTAGATGGATTGAGGACCCCCAAACCCATATATAGATGGACCCCCAAACCCATACATAGATGGACCCCCAAACCCATACATAGATGGACCCCCAAACTCATACACAGATGGACCCCCAAACCCATACATAGATGGAGTGAGGACCCCCAAACCCATACATAGATGGACCCCCAAACCCATACATAGATGGACCCCCAAACTCATACACAGATGGACCCCCAAACCCATACATAGATGGACCCCCAAACTCATACATAGATGGAGTGAGGACCCCCAAACTCATACACAAATGGACCCCCAAACTCATACATAGATGGACACCCAAACCCATACATACTGTAGATGGAGTGAGGACCCCCAAACCCATATATAGATGGACCCCCAAACCCATACATACTGTAGATGGAGTGAGGACCCCCAAACCCATACACAGATGGAGTGAGGACCCCCAAACCCATACATAGATGGACCCCCAAACTCATACATAGATGGACCCCCAAACCTATACATAGATGGAGTGAGGACCCCCAAATGGAAATAGGATAGAGAAGTTGATATTATTAGTGTATTGATCTCATACATGCACTGAGCTTCAGACTCGTGTCGTGCTTTTCTGCGCCATGACTCGGGAAGGTTGTTTGGAGCTGGTCGTATAAGTACATGCTGTGCCGTATACACTTCAACGTTCAATACATGGTCATTAGTTTAGCAAATAAACTGGCAGATATGTCAAATGACTCCTAACAAACACGGACACGTGGTCAGGATGGAGGCGGACACGTGGTCAGGATGGAGGCGGACGCGTGGTCAGGATGGAGGCGGACACGTGGTCAGGATGGAGGCGGACACGTGGTCAGGATGGAGGCGGACACGTGGTCAGGATGGAGGTGAACACGTGGTCAGGATGGAGGCGGACACGTGGTCAGGATGGAGGCGGACACGTGGTCAGGATGGAGGTGGACTAGTGGTCAGGATGGAGGTGGACATGTGGTCAGGATGGAGGTGGACATGTGGTCAGGATGGAGGCGGACACGTGGTCAGGATGGAGGTGGACACGTGGTCAGGATGGAGGTGGACTAATGGTCAGGATGGAGGCGGACACGTGGTCAGGATGGAGGTGGACATGTGGTCAGGATGGAGGTGGACACGTGGTCAGGATGGAGGCGGACACGTGGTCAGGATGGAGGTGGACTAATGGTCAGGATGGAGGTGGACATGTGGTCAGGATGGAGGCGGACACATGGTCAGGATGGAGGTGGACATGTGGTCAGGATGGAGGTGGACATGTGGTCAGGATGGAGGTGGACACATGGTCAGGATGGAGGTGGACATGTGGTCAGGATGGAGGTGGACATGTGGTCAGGATGGAGGCGGACACATGGTCAGGATGGAGGTGGACACATGGTCAGGATGGAGGTGGACATGTGGTCAGGATGGAGGTGGACACATGGTCAGGATGGAGGTGGACATGTGGTCAGGATGGAGGTGGACATGTGGTCAGGATGGAGGTGGACACGTGGTCAGGATGGAGGTGGACATGTGGTCAGGATGGAGGTGGACATGTGGTCAGGATGGAGGCGGACCCGTGGTCAGGATGGAGGCCTACAACAATATTTCTTCTCTGTTTGTCTCGGTCCAACAAAAGTCACGTCAGAAGTTCTGACACAAGGTTGGCGTGAGAGAGGCAGCGTCACAGTCCCTTGGGGGACATGCTTCATGTTTTCCTCGGGTCTCAAACACGAGGAACACTCAAAGCAGATGTTGGAGCTGACGGCCCGCCAGAACTTTCACCATCTAACTAACGTGTGCTAGACATCACATTCTTCTGTGGCCTGTGATGTCAGCGCAGGAACCAGCAAACACCCGAAAGAACACACTCACTCAGATCTTTCCCACAACACGGACCTGGTCCTGGGCTCCGACTTTGTGGTACCGGGGTCGGACCTTCTGGTACTGCTCACCTGCCGCGCTCTTGTCTGAATGGTGTCACGCTAAGATGACCCTCACCAGGGACTGGGCCCGCATGAAAGAGCTCCTTGTGGAACCAGAACCAGCGATCAATGAGTTCTATTGTCTCCTTCCTCTTGTCTAGTATTATCTAGTACTATGTAGTACTGTAGTAGTAGTACTTCCTTCTGTCTAGTATTATCTAATACTATGTAGTACTGTAGTAGTATTACTTCCTTCTGCCTAGTATTATCTAGTACTATGTAGTACTGTAGTAGTATTATTTCCTTCTGTCTAGTATTATCTAATACTATGTAGTACTGTAGTAGTAGTACTTCCTTCTGCCTAGTATTATCTAGTACTGTAGTAGTATTACTTCCCTCTGTCTAGTATTATCTAGTACTATGTAGTACTGTAGTAGTATTACTTCCTTCTGCCTAGCATTATCTAGTACTATGTAGTACTGTAGTAGTATTACTTCCTCCTGTTTAGTATTATCGAATGCTATGTAGTACTGTAGTAGTATTACTTCCTTCTGCCTAGCATTATCTAGTACTATGTAGTACTGTAGTAGTATTACTTCCTCCTGTCTAGTATTAACTAGTACTATGTAGTACTGTAGTAGTATTACTTCCTTCTGCCTAGTATTATCTAGTACTATGTAGTACTGTAGTAGTATTACTTCCTTCTGCCTAGTATTATCTAGTACTATGTAGTACTGTAGTAGTATTACTTCCCTCTGTTTAGTATTATCTAATACTATGTAGTACTGTAGTAGTATTACTTCCTTCTGCCTAGTATTATCTAGTACTATGTAGTACTGTAGTAGTATTACTTCCTTCTGTCTAGTATTATATAGTACTATGTAGTACTGTAGTAGTATTACTTCCTCCTGCCTAGTATTAACTAGTACTATGTAGTGCTGTAGTAGTATTACTTCCTCCTGTCTAGTATTAACTAGTAATATGTAGTACTGTAGTAGTATTACTTCCTCCTGCCTAGTATTAACTAGTACTATGTAGTACTGTAGTAGTATTACTTCCTCCTGCCTAGTATTAACTAGTACTATGTAGTACTGTAGTAGTATTACTTCCTTCTGCCTAGTATTATCTAGTACTATGTAGTACTGTAGTAGTATTACTTCCTTCTGCCTAGTATTAACTAGTACTATGTAGTACTGTAGTAGTATTACTTCCTTCTGCCTAGTATTATATAGTACTATGTAGTACTTTAGTAGTATTACTTCCTCCTGCTTAGTATTAACTAGTACTATGTAGTACTGTAGTAGTATTACTTCCTCCTGTCTAGTATTAACTAGTACTATGTAGTACTGTAGTAGTATTACTTCCTTCTGCCTAGTATTATCTAGTACTATGTAGTACTGTAGTAGTATTACTTCCTCCTGTTTAGTATTATCTAGTACTATGAAGTACTGTAGTAGTATTACTTCCTTCTGCCTAGTATTATCTAGTACTATGTAGTACTGTAGTAGTATTACTTCCTTCTGCCTAGTATTATCTAGTACTATGTAGTACTGTAGTAGTATTATTTCCTTCTGTCTAGTTTTATCTAATACTATGTAGTACTGTAGTAGTATTACTTCCTCCTGTTTAGTATTATCTAATACTATGTAGTACTGTAGTAGTATTACTTCCTTCTGCCTAGCATTATCTAGTACTATGTAGTACTGTAGTAGTATTACTTCCTCCTGTCTAGTATTAACTAGTACTATGTAGTACTGTAGTAGTAGTATTTCCTTCTGTCTATTATTATATAATACTATGTAGTACTGTAGTAGTATTACTTCCTCCTGTTTAGTATTATCGAATACTATGTAGTACTGTAGTAGTATTACTTCCTTCTGACTAGTATTATCTAGTACTATGTAGTACTGTAGTATTACTTCCTTCTGTCTAGTATTCTAAAGTACTATGTAGTACTGTAGTAGTATTACTTCCTCCTGTCTAGTATTATCTAATACTATGTAGTACTGTAGTAGTATTACTTCCTTCTGCCTAGTATTAACTAGTACTATGTAGTACTGTAGTAGTAGTATTTCCTTCTGTCTATTATTATATAATACTATGTAGTACTGTAGTAGTATTACTTCCTCCTGCCTAGTATTAACTAGTACTATGTAGTACTGTAGTAGTATTACTTCCTCCTGTCTAGTATTAACTAGTACTATGTAGTACTGTTGTAGTATTACTTCCTCCTGTCTAGTATTAACTAGTACTATGTAGTACTGTAGTAGTATTACTTCCTCCTGTCTAGTATTAACTAGTACTATGTAGTACTGTAGTAGTATTACTTCCTCCTGCCTAGTATTAACTAGTACTATGTAGTACTGTAGTAGTATTACTTCCTTCCGTCTAGTATTATCTAATACTATGTAGTACTGTAGTAGTATTACTTCCTCCTGTCTAGTATTATCTAATACTATGTAGTACTGTAGTAGTATTACTTCCTTCTGCCTAGTATTAACTAGTACTATGTAGTACTGTAGTAGTATTACTTCCTTCTGTCTAGTATTATATAGTACTATGTAGTACTGTAGTAGTATTACTTCCTCCTGCCTAGTATTAACTAGTACTATGTAGTACTGTAGTAGTATTACTTCCTTCTGCCTAGTATTATCTAGTACTATGTAGTACTGTAGTAGTATTACTTCCTCGTGTCTAGTATTAACTAGTACTATGTAGTACTGTAGTAGTATTACTTACTGACCACCTGAATTTCCCCCAGGGATCATTAAAGTACTTTCTATTCTATTCTATAGTACTATAGTGGGACCAGAACCAGCGATCAATGAGTTCTATTGTCTCCTTCCTTCCAGTGCATTCCGTAACAGCGTCGCCATGGTAACCCCGCCAGTAGAAACAAAAGGACTGAAAGTTGTTGATTTACCGTGTGTCGTTTCTTGTCTCCTCGTCCAGCCTGAGCTGCGTCACCTGACCGCACACCCTCTGGAGCACGGGCAGGAGGTCGGGGGCGGGGCTCGGCACCTGTCCGTGCTCCCGCCCCTTCAGGAAGTGTGACATCACCCCGGCCAGCTCGCCGCCCTCTGAGGATGTCGACAGCACACTAAAGCGTTTTGAAAGCATTCCGACATCACAGTTTGTCATTCGCATCTCACCGACAACTTGGCGCTCTGGCCCGTCTGGGTGGGCGGAGTCATCAGGCGGGGGTTTGCGTGGCGCCATCTGACAGCGACACGTGACATGCGTGAGTGATGTTTTTTCCGACTAAATGTGGCTTAAGTGTTAGCAGTCAAACCTGGGGGGCGTGGCCTCCACCAGTCAAAGCAGACAAAAAGCCCCTCCCCATCAGGAGAGGCAGGAAGTCATGGAGGGCGCCCGTCTGCTCCTGCGTGGGACACGCCGTGTGCTTATGGCTGGTGTCGGAGGCAGATATTTACATATATCCGAATTTAAGTTGTACTTCTTTAATTTCTTTTTTTTTTTTTTACTTTTTTCTTTTTAAACTCTACCTGCCAATTTCATTGTTGACAACAGTACATTCAATTGATCATTAAACGGTAGCCATTCATCACATTTCCCCCATCCGTAGCCATTGTGTCTTTTACCTCAGAATTTTTCGTCCCAGACGAAGGGCCTGGAACCCCTTACCTCAGAATTTTTCGTCCCAGACGAAGGGTCTGGAACCCCTTACCTCAGAATTTTTCGTCCCAGACAAAGGGTCTGGAACCCCTTACCTCAGAATTTTTCGTCCCAGACGAAGGGTCTGGAACCCCTTACCTCAGAATTTTTCGTCCCAGACGAAGGGTCTGGAAACCCTTACTCGTTTAGGCGACGACCAATGACCCAGGGTGAGCTACACCCAACTATTAGTTTATTCGTCAATGAAACTGCCCGTCACGGTAGTCGAGACACAATGACGCGAGATGACCACTTATTTACAGCTTTTTATGTAATGGCGTACAAGGGAGAAATGCAATCAATCCATCAAAATGTCCACTCTGTGTCTGGGGTACAAACAGTGTTTGACTTACATACTTCAAGACAGACTCCTAAAGCAGATTTTTAGAAAAAGGCTCTGCTTACCTTGTTTTATGTTTGGCCACTAATGAGTCTGTCCAGAAGAGTGTAAGAGTTGTCCAATTCTCAGCGTGTGGCCCGGACGAGGCCCCCAAATTGTTGCGTTTTGGACCAGTTGTTCCTCCCAGGGAATTCAAGTCACAATTCGCTCCCAAGCTCTGTACGACACTTAAAGCTGAGTTGAAAAACCACCAGAGACAGAATAGGTATTTTGTTGGATATTTTCAAAGCTTTGCCAATATACATTTTGAGACCAGTCTAACCCTAGAACATTCTATTGCGCCTCCCAAAATGGTCTGTCCTCCCAACGCCAAAAACCCCTCTTTCCTTCCCCCTCCCTAGCCATAATACAAGCACAACGTCTCCCTAGTCATAATACATTCCAAAGAACTCAAGGTTAACACACACAGTTTACTTGCTGACAGAGCATCAAGAGAAGAAATGGAAAACACGAGCTGTTTTCAAATATGACTAAGAAATGAAAGAAGTACAACTTAAATTCGGATATATGTAAATATCTGCCTCCAACCAGCAGGGGGCAGACTCCCACCTACCTTGTGTTGGAGGCGCACCATGTCCATGAGGTTCTGGGCCCCCGGAGACAGGCCGGTGCCCATCTCCTCCACCAGACTCTGCACCCGCTGCATGTCGATGGCGTCGCCCGGTGGGCGGGGCTGCAGCGGCTGGAGCCCCACCACCACGCCGCACAGCATCACGCTGCCGCGATTCCCCAGGGAGAGGAGCTGTAACGTGAAATGTTGTCATAGCTACTTTTATTCCTTCTGAGATACTCTTGATTGATATGATCTATTCTATACTCTTGATTGATATGATCTATTGATCTATTGATCTGATCTATTCTATACTCTTGATTGATATGATCTATTTTCATTGACGGAATGTTCTTGTTCAATACTGCTGATTTAGAGACACTCAAAGATGACGTCATCACTTAATGAGCCACTTGGAATCCTACCTGGAGACAAACTTCAGAGTCTTTTGGCAAAAGAATCCTTCACAATCCTTATGAAGACATGAAAAAATGCATTCTAAATATGAAATAAACTTCAATAAAAGTCGAGCCAATGGGAGAGCCACTATTCCAGCCATAAATATTGATAATAACCATTGAAAAAGCACCAACAAAACTCCATTTAAATTTGGTAACTTGAACATTAACAAGTATTAGTGATATTGTTATTATAAGTTTGATTTGAACATGAACTAGTATTAGTGACATTGTTATTATAAGTGTGATTTGAACATTAACTAGTATTAGTGACATTGTTATTATAAGTGTGACTTGAACATTAACTAGTATTAGTGATATTGTTATTATAAGTGTGATTTGAACATTAACTAGTATTAGTGATATTGTTATTATAAGTGTGATTTGAACATTAACTAGTATGAGTGATATTGTTATTATAAGTGTGATTTGAACTTTAACAAGTATTAGTGATATTGTTATTATAAGTGTGATTTGAACTTTAACAAGTATTAGTGATATTGTTATTATAAGTGTGATTTGAACATTAACTAGTATTAGTGATATTGTTATTACAAGTGCTGACGCAGACCAACTATTTATAGCGACCTCATCACTTCCTGTGTGTCTATGTTGACATCATGGAGTGGTCTGCTGCTTCCTCGCGTCCTGTAAATGTATTCTCGATCATAAGTCATGCATCTCACCTGAAAAGTAGATGGCTGAGAATATATTTTGATAAGTCGGGACACTTTGACAGCTGTTTCGGACCTGGAAGTGGCAAGAACGACACTAAAAGCGCATGTTCTCCCGCCTTTTCTGGGTGAGGATTATGAGTCATTCTTCATCTAAATGGGAATACATGAGCATGCTAGCAGTCGTCATCCCAATGACAGCAGACATTGTACAGTAAGTGATGTTTTGTTATGTTTGTTGGCTCTCATAAAGTCTGCATTGAAAAAAATTGTGATGCGTTTTTAAACTACTGTGCTGCGTATGCTTAAAATGATCAAAATAGGTAAATGTTACATGTTATTATGAATGTTACTACATGACATATATACTTACATCATGTATATATTACATGTTATTATGAATGTTACTACATGACATATATACTTACATCATGTATATATTACATGTTATTATGAATGTTACTACATGACATATATACTTACATCATGTATATATTACATGTTATTATGAATGTTACTACATGACATATATACTTACATCATGTATATATTACATGTTATTATGAATGTTACTACATGACAGATATACTTACATCATGTATATATTACATGTTATTATGAATGTTACTACATGACATATATACTTACATCATGTATATATTACATGTTATTATGAATGTTACTACATGACATATATACTTACATCATGTATATATTACATGTTATTATGAATGTTACTACATGACATATATACTTACATCATGTATATATTACATGTTATTATGAATGTTACTACATGACATATATACTTACATCATGTATATATTACATGTTATTATGAATGTTACTACATGACATATATACTTACATCATGTATATAATACATGTTATTATGAATGTTACTACATGACATATATACTTACATCATGTATATATTACATGTTATTATGAATGTTACTACATGACATATATACTTACATCATGTATATATTACATGTTATTATGAATGTTACTACATGACATATATACTTACATCATGTATATATTACATGTTATTATGAATGTTACTACATGACATATATACTTACATCATGTATATATTACATGTTATTATGAATGTTACTACATGACATATATACTTACATCATGTATATATTACATGTTATTATGAATGTTACTACATGACATATATACTTACATCATGTATATATTACATGTTATTATGAATGTTACCAGATACTACATATATACTTACATCATGTATATATGACATATATACTTACATCATGTATATATTTCATGTTATTATGAATGTTACTACATGACATATATACTTATATCATGTATATATTACATGTTATTATGAATGTTACTACATGACATATATACTTACATCATGTATATAATACATGTTATTATGAATGTTACTACATGACATATATACTTACATCATGTATATATTACATGTTATTATGAATGTTACTACATGACATATATACTTACATCATGTATATATTACATGTTATTATGAATGTTACTACATGACATATATACTTACATCATGTATATATTACATGTTATTATGAATGTTACTACATGACATATATACTTACATCATGCATATATGACATGTTATTATGAATGTTACTAGATACTACATATATACTTACATCATGCATATATTACATGTTATTATGAATGTTACTACATGACATATATACTTACATCATGTATATTAAACCCTAATGGATGTTTTTAGGGACTTCATATGTGGAATTGAAGGACTCCCTTAGGCTCAATTGTAAGCGGACTTTTGATCAAATGTATTTAATATTTAGAAAGCATCATCATGTCTCTCATAATGATTGTGAATGATAGGCACAATTTCAAAAAAAGTGCAGTTATCCTTTATATATTTACATATTTGTTAGCACATAGTCGTTTGTCTTACTACATTTTACTTAATTTTGTTTCCATATATACAGTTGAAAATTGTTAATACTTAGTGTTAATTTACTATTTATTTACGCGTTAACTTACTATTTGTTTACGTGTTAGTATTTATTTATGTGTTAACTTACCAATTATTTACGTGTTAACTTACTATATATTTACGTGTTAACTTACTATTTATGTGTTAAAGTAACATTTATTTACATGTTAATTATCATTTATTTAAATGTTAACTCATTATTTATTTACGCGTTAACTTATTACTTATTTATGTGTTAACTTATTTATTTACTTGTTAATGAACCATTCATTTACATGTTAACTTACAAATTATTAATGTCTTAATTTACCATTTATTTACATGTTAACTTACTATTTATTTATATGTTAACTTACAAATCCCTTTTATGTTAATTTACCATTGTTTCAAGTGTTATCTTGTTATTAGGGCCCGCATGGCCCATTGCATAAGGACTCCCAAAGGGAGTCCTTATGCAATGGGACATAAGGACCTATTGAATTTGTAAGGTTTTATTATTATTCTTTCTTATTCCGCAGCTTTGTGCGGTACTTTGACCCTCTTAACATGCTTCAAAACTCACCAAATTTGACGCACACATAAATAAACTCGAACAAAACTCTTTGGTAAAAAAACCAAACCCCAAAACTCAAAATTGCGCTCTAGCGCCCCCTACAAAGTAAACTTTTTCTAACTCCCAGTACGAATGTCGTATGTAGGTCTCACTTAGACTTAAATTTTATTAATTTATTTCCTCGGCCAAAAATCTACAGGAAGTTTGCTATTCCCCCTTCAACACTACATTTTAGTAAAATCAGTAACTTTTGCCTCTTTGAGCTTTAATTTGACCCCCTTAACATACTTCAAAACTCACCAAACTGAACACACACATCAGGACTGGCAGAAATTGCTATCTAATAAAAAAACCTAACCCCAAGTCTCAAAATTGCGCTCTAGAGCAATTTTTGAATAAAACGCAGAAAAAACTGCTCCTCGGAAGAAAAAAATGACAAAACTGCCTGTAACTCCCACTGGGAAAGTCGGAGAGACATGAAAACCTCTATGTAGGTCTCACTTAGACCTACATTTCATAAATTGACAACCCCCAGCAAAAATCAACAGGAAGTTTGCTATTCCCCCTTCTAAACAACATTTTTGTAAAAACCGGTCACCTTCCTTCAAAATCTATCTCCTCTGAGCGCGTTTGTCGTTTAGGCTTCAAACTAACACAGGAGAGAGATTGAACCCTTGTGTATAAAAGTACCGTATTTTCCGCACTATTAGCCGCACCTAAAAACCACACATTTTCTCAAAAGCTGACAGTGCGCCTTTTAACCCGGTGCGCTTTATATATGGATAAATATTAAGATTCATTTTCATAAAGTTTCGATCTCGCAACTTCGGTAAACAGCCGCCATCTTTTTTCCCGGTAGAACAGGAAGCGCTTCTTCTTCTACGCAAGCAACCGCCAAGGTAAGCACCCGCCCCCATAGAACAGGAAGCGCTTCTTCTTCTACTGTAAGCAACCACCCGCCCGCGTAGAAGAAGAAAAAGCGCGCGGATATCACCGTACGTTTCATTTCCTTTGTGTGTTTACATCTGTAAAGACCACAAAATGGCTCCTACTAAGCGTCAGGGATCCGGTTCTTGAAAAGACGCAATCTCTCCATCCGCACACGGATTACTATTTCACAGCAACTGATATTCCTGTGAAACGCACCGTGGATACAACGGGAGCACGTACGGTGAATATTCGCACCACAGGGAATGAGAAGTCATCCTTCACTGTGGTTCTAGCTTGCCATGCTAATGAAACTTCCACCCATGGTGATATTCAAAAGGAAGACCTTGCCAAAAGAGACCTTTCCAGCCGGCGTCATCATAAAAGCTAACTCGAAGGGATGGATGAAGAAAAGATGAGCGAGTGGTTAAGGTAAGTTTAAGTTTACGCGAAGAGGCCGGGTGGCTTTTTTCACGCAGCTCTGTCCATGTTGATATACGTATGTTTGTGATTGCACATTTGCGTACATTTTGGGAGTGAACAGAGTTGTTAGAACGCTGGTTTTTAATATATTATTAAAGTTTGACTGACCTATCTGACTGTTTTTTTGACATTCCTTTAGCGCAGTTAGATGCGGCTTACAACACCGGGCGGCTTATAGGTGGACAAAGTTTTGAAATATGCCGTTCATTGAAGGCGCGGCTTTTAACCCAGGGCGCCTTATGGTGCGGAAAATACAGTATAGAACAGCTTTTTAATACCTGCTCCGGTTTTGATTTTATGACCCTTCAAAGACCCGCTGCACTGATGCTGCTGCGCTGCTGTTTTTTTAAGATGGCTGCTCAAAAGCAGGAAGCACCAACGTGCCCACACAATGCAGACAAGGTAGGTACACTAGACAAAAGTCTTGGGACACTTCAGACTAAAAGTAGACAAAAGTATTGGGACACTTAGGACTAGCACCTGCCAAATACGCGGGCCCGACCAATGCTGCTTGCAGCTTTAATTTACATGTTGTATTTGGTTATTTTGGAGCACCGTTAGATGTTCCGCTCAACGACCACCTGAGCTACGGTGTTGAGGCAACGCATGCAAAGCGAGTAAAAAGCTAGTCCTCACAACTGTAAGTTGTTTTGGTTCTTATTAATGTCAGGCTGGCTTGGTCAAATGAGCAATTTCTATTTATTTATGAAAGCCCTCACAAATGATGGGAGCCCTGGTTTAGCATCAAAAATAAGCATGTTTTCAATATTTGCTGGGGTAACATCGCTACTGTACTCAATTATTTGGACTCAACAATAACTGAATTGATTTTTAGCAATCAAGTGTCAGGTGGACTCACCTTGACGTCACATGACGATGACCCCTCCTCCAGGGTCAGCTGCTTCCTGTAGAACGGCCCTCTGCCGCCACGATAGAAAATGACGTCACGGTGTTTCTTAACATCATGTGACCCCGCAGTCACGCCTCACCTGTCCGGATGCTGCACCTGGTCCCACCGCTCTCCCCGAACCGTTCCGCCGTATTCTCCCGTCTGCAGGTACACCTCCATGGTCCGAGCCTCGCTGACGAGCAGCAGGCGGCTGATGGCGGCGGGGGAGGCGGGGCTACACGTCACAGTCAAGACGCAGGGGGAGTCTTCGTCCACGCGCTCCAACAGGACCGGGGCGCCCCTGAGAAGGCGGACATGGTCTCAGCTTGGGAGTGAAGCGCTTACACCACAAGTTGCAGCATCATACCAACGTGTCACTGGGACGTCATCTTCATCTGTCGTAGTTACGTCAACAGCCAGCACCACGTCAGCCAGGCAGCGTCCCTCAGGCTGGCAGAGCCACGCCCCTTCGCTCTTCACGCCAACTTCCACCATGACGCCCTGAGATGACACTTATACATCACCAACCAGAAGCTAATAAAGCACTCCATCACTATGGCAGGCATCATCAATTACCATCAATCGATTTAAGTGGACCCCGACTTAAACAAGTGTAAAAACTTATTGGGGTGTTACCATTTAGTGGTCAATTGTACGGAATATGTACTGTACTGTGCAATCTACTAATAAAAGTTTCAATCAATCAATCATCTGTCGCTTCATCCTGGACAATATTCATGACAAACTTGCGCTTTGTTTTAAAGATGTGCTATTTGGATATACACTGTATGAAACAAAATGTGAAAAGGAATTTTACCTTTGCAACCTCATTATACTATTGGCTAAGTTTTATATTCATAAATGTAAGTTTCTCAATACCCGACCAGTTTTTTGTGCCTTTAAAAAAAGAATTAGAACTCTACGTTAAAACACTCTCTACCTCTAACAACCAAAAAGCGGTGAAAACGATGATGCTGTGTTCCAAATTTAAATTATTTACTGAAATTGTGTGAGCCTATGGCTTTGCACTTTGTTTGTTATATATATATATATATATATATATATATATATATATATATATATATATATATATATATATATATATATATATATATATATATTATCATCCGCAACCGCATCAGAAAGTCGTCAACCATCCGCCATCCACCCGATCTAACATTTAATCAGAACCGCACCCGCCCGCACCCGCCCGTTGTTATATATCTAATATAGACGATGCAAGGCATTAGTGAGGTTATAAAGCTTTTGCCTGTTAAAGACTGATCCAATGCAGCACAGACATTCGCGTGCCACGCTGTCACGGCCCAGACGCACACCAGTGCTCAATCATATGGGAGCCGCGCTGAGCGCATCTCCAAGCGCGTCTCGCTGCCGGCGACGGCCGCGTATGAGCCCGACGCTCCAGCGCCATCCATTTTCAGGGCTAGTTGATTCAGCAGGTGGGTTGTTACACACTCCTTAGCGGGTTCCGACTTCCATGGCCACCGTCCTGCTGTCTATATCAACCAGGGTGAGCCCCACCCCTTTCGTGAGCGCACTGCGCGCGGAGTGACCCCTGTTACGCGCCCCTGGCAACGGGGGTGGCGGGCAGGTAAGCTGCGCGGGCGGAGCGCGCGGAGTGACCCCTGTTACGAGCCCCCGGCCACGGGGGTGGCGGGCAGGTAAGCTGCTTACCTGCTGCGCGTGACGCCGGCTGCGGCGAAGGCGGACGAGGCGGGGTGTCGTGCGGTGGGCGCGGTGGTGACCCTGGACGTGCGTCGGGCCCTTCTCGCGGATCGCCTCAGCTACGACTCCCGGTGGGGCCCTCTCGGGGGAAGGGGCCTCGGTCCCGGACCCCGGCGAGGCGTCGGGGGCCTTCTCCGCTCCGTAAAAGTGTCCATCTCTTTTTTTTTTCTTCTTCTGTTGTGGCATATGCTGCAGGTGCCTGCTCGTTTTTCGTATGTGGGTAACAACATTTAACTATGTATATATATTTACCAATTGGTTTAACTGCCACCCGCCTGAATCTATTTAAAATCTAATTTTTTTTTATTTCAACCGCCCGACCCGACCCGCGGATAAAATCTAATTTTTTTTAATTTCAACCGCCCGATCCGCGGATAATCCGCGGACTCCGCGGTTGTGTCCGCAAACCGCGCATCTCTAATATATATATATATATATATATATATATATATGTCTTAATAAGGTTATCCAAAAAATAGTGCTCGATACTGTAGTAGAGCGCAATATATGTATGTGTGGGGAAAAAAATCACAAGACTATTTCATCTCTACAGGCCTGTTTCATGAGGGGGGGTACCCTCAATCATTTACTGATGATTGAGGGTACCCCCCCTCATGAAACAGGCCTGTAGAGATGAAATAGTCTTGTGATTTTTTTTCCCCACACATACATATATATATATATATATATATATATATATATATATATATATATATATATATATATCATTCTATTTTAGTTACTTTGAGTATACAACACCCTGGCGCTGTTTTGTACGTATTTTGATTATTTCTCAACTGTTTGTAAATGTTGCAATTTATAAATAAACTACACACCGGAGCTCTTGTAAAAAGAGCTCAGCAGCGCATGCACTTTTTGCGTGTGATGAAAAGAGCACAGCTCTCTCAGCACATTCTACAGAGGCACTATAGAGACCAACAGCATCTCTGTCTGGACTGGAGCCTGCAATGCCTCAGACTGGAAGTCTCTCCAGAGAGTGGTGAGGACGGCGGAAAAGATCATCAGGACTCCTCTTCCTCCTATCCAGGAGATGGCAAAAAGCCGCTGCCTGACCAGGGCTCAGAAAATCTGCAAAGACTCCTCCCACCCCCACCAAGGACTGTTTTCACTGCTGGACTCTAGAAAGAAGTTCCGCAGCCTCCGAAGGAGAACCTCCAGGTTCTGTAACAGCTTCTTCCCTCAGGCCGTAAGACTCTTGAACGCATCATAATTAAATTATCCCCTCAACTCCCCCCAAAATGGATTAACTCGCTGGAATAAAAAAGACAATATAACATACATCCATAAACGTGGATGCATGTGGAAAAGTGCAATATATTTATCTGTACAGTAATCTATTTATTTATATATATATTTATATATATCTATTATTTATTTTCTTTAAAAAGGGGAACCGGAGGGTGTGTTCTAACTATCGTGGGATCACACTCCTCAGCCTTCCCGGTAAGGTCTATTCAGGTGTACTGGAGAGGAGGCTACGCCGGATAGTCGAACCTCGGATTCAGGAGGAACAGTGTGGTTTTCGTCCTGGTCGTGGAACTGTGGACCAGCTCTATACTCTCGGCAGGGTCCTTGAGGGTGCATGGGAGTTTGCCCAACCAGTCTACATGTGCTTTGTGGACTTGGAGAAGGCATTCGACCGTGTCCCTCGGGAAGTCCTGTGGGGAGTGCTCAGAGAGTATGGGGTTTCGGACTGTCTGATTGTGGCGGTCCGCTCCCTGTATAATCAGTGTCAGAGCTTGGTTCGCATTGCCGGCAGTAAGTCGGACACGTTTCCGGTGAGGGTTGGACTCCGCCAAGGCTGCCCTTTGTCACCGATTCTGTTCATAACTTTTATGGACAGAATTTCTAGGCGCAGTCAAGGCGTTGAGGGGATCTGGTTTGGTGGCTGCAGGATTAGGTCTCTGCTTTTTGCAGATGATTTGGTCCTGATGGCTTCATCTGGCCAGGATCTTCAGCTCTCACTGGATCGGTTCGCAGCCGAGTGTGAAGCGACTGGGATGAGAATCAGCACCTCCAAGTCCGAGTCCATGGTTCTCGCCCGGAAAAGGGTGGAGTGCCATCTCCGGGTTGGGGAGGAGACCCTGCCCCAAGTGGAGGAGTTCAAGTACCTCGGAGTCTTGTTCATGAGTGAGGGAAGAGTGGATCGTGAGATCGACAGGCGGATCGGTGCGGCGTCTTCAGTAATGCGGACGCTGTATCGATCCGTTGTGGTGAAGAAGGAGCTGAGCCGGAAGGCAAAGCTCTCAATTTACCGGTCGATCTACGTTCCCATCCTCACCTATGGTCATGAGCTTTGGGTTATGACCGAAAGGACAAGATCACGGGTACAAGCGGCCGAAATGAGTTTCCTCCGCTGGGTGGCGGGGCTCTCCCTTAGAGATAGGGTGAGAAGCTCTGTCATCCGGGGGGAGCTCAAAGTAAAGCCGCTGCTCCTCCACATCGAGAGGAGCCAGATGAGGTGGTTCGGGCATCTGGTCAGGATGCCACCCGAGCGCCTCCCTAAGGAGGTGTTTAGGGCACGTCCGACCGGTAGGAGGCCACGAGGAAGACCCAGGACACGTTGGGAAGACTATGTCTCCCGGCTGGCCTGGGAACGCCTCGGGATCCCCCGGGAGGAGCTGGACGAAGTGGCTGGGGAGAGGGAAGTCTGGGCTTCCCTGCTTAGGCTGCTGCCCCCGCGACCCGACCTCGGATAAGCGGAAGAAGATGGATGGATGGATGGATGGATATTATTTATATATGCACCTTATTGCTTTTTTATCCTGCACTACCATGAGCTTATGTAACGAAATTTCGTTCTTATCTGTGCTGTAAAGTTCAAATTTGAATGACAATAAAAAGGAAGTCTAAGTCTAAGTCTATAAAGGTTTATCAAATTAATTATTTTTTTTAAATAAATAAATAAAAATAAAAAAACAACCAGAAGCTAAAGATAAGATATTTGACAATATTTCCTGAATGAAAATCCTGTTGACAGTATTTATTATTAATGAGGTGTTACAAACGCTAAAAGCACTTTGTAGACGTCATCAAATAGATTGGACGGAACATTCCTACCAGATATCTCCCGCTAAAACAATCAGTGACGCAGTTTTCTGTGCTCCCGTCTTGGAATGTCTTCTATCATCTTCGAACCTTCAACCCTGTCCATTCCAATTGGAAAGAGTACAGATTAAAAAAAAAGGCTGTTTAGGCTAACTGTGGATCCAAGTTGCTAAAGCTAAAAACACGCTTTGCTGCACTTCCGGTGTTTGGGTGACGTCATAAAACCGCAGCGGATATTTGGTTCGTTTTTTGAATTCATTGATTTATCTATTTACTTACTATTTATTTATGTGTTAACTTATTATGTATGTGTTAATGTAACATTTATTTACGTGTTGATTATCATTTATTTACGTGTTAACTTATTTATTTACGCGTTAACTTAACTTAGCGTTAACTTATTACTTATTTACGGGTTAACTTATTTATTTAACTTACCATTCATTTACGTGTTAAGTTATTATTTATTGTCTAAAAAAAGGGTATTCACGCGGACTCCGCTCACTGTAGCTCGAAGTTGCTAAAGCTACAAACATGCTTTTTTGAAATTATTTTTAATTTAAATTTTATTTTTTTTATTTTATAAACCTTTATTTATAAATTGCAACATTTACAAACAATTGAGAAATAATAATCAAAATTGTACAAAAATCGTACAAAGCTACAAACATGCTTTGCTGCACTTCCGGTGTTTGGGTGACGTCACAAAACTGAGACATGAGAGCCGCGGCGGATATTTGGTTCGTTTTTGAATTCATTGATTTATGTATCAAATACATAAATCAATGAATTTATGTATTTACTAAATACATAAATCAATGAATTTATGTATTTACTAAATACATAAATCAATGAATTTATGTATTTACTAAATATATAAATTCATTTATTTATGTATTAAATACATAAATCAATGAATTTATGTATTTACTAAATACATAAATCAATGAATTTATGTATTTACTAAATACATAAATCAATGAATTCAAAAACGAACCAAATTTATGTATTTGCTAAATACATAAATCAATGAATTCAAAAACGAACCAAATATCCGCTGCGGCTCTCATGTCTCAGTTTTATGACGTCACCCAAACACCGGAAGTGCAGCAAAGCATGTTTGTAGCTTTGTACGATTTTTGTACAATTTTGATTATTATTTCTCAATTGTTTGTAAATGTTGCAATTTATAAATAAAGGTTTATAAAATTAAAAAAAAAAAAAAAATTAAAATGAAAAATAATTTTAAAAAAGCATGTTTGTAGCTTTAGCAACTTCGATCTACAGTTAGCGGAGTCCGCGTGAATACCCTTTTTTTAGACAATAAATAATAACACGTAAATTAATGGTAAGTTAAATAAACAAGTTAACACATAAATAAGTAATAAGTTAACGCTAAGTTAAGTTAACGCGTAAATAAATAAGTTAGCACGTAAATAAATGATAATTAACACGTAAATAAATGTTACATTAACACATAAATAATAAGTTAACACGTAAATAAATGTTACATTAAAACATAAATAATAAGTTAACACATAAATAAATAGTAAGTAAATACTATTTATTTGTGTTAACTTAAGTTAACACATAAATAAATAGTAAGTAAATACTATTTACTTGCTATTTATTTATGTGTTAACTTATTATTTATGTGTTAATGTAACATTTATTTACGTGTTAACTTATTATTTATTTACGCGTTAACTTATTACTTATTTATGTGTTAACCTATTTATTTACGTGTTAATTTACCATTTATTTACGTGTTAACTTATTATTTCTTGTCTAAAAAAAAAGGGTATTTACGCAGACTATGCAAACTGTGGATCGAAGTTGTTAAAGCCACAAACATGCTTTTTATTTTTTATTTTTTTTGTTGAATTTTATAAACCTTTATTTTTAAATTGCAACATTTACAAACAATTGAGAAATAATAATAATCAAAATTGTACAAAAATCGTACAAAGCTACAAACATGCTTTGCTGCACTTCCGGTGTTTGGGTGACGTCATGAAACTGAGACATGAGAGCCGCAGCGGATATTTGGTTCGTTTTTTAATTAATTGATTTATGTATTTACTTACTATTTATCTATGTGTTAACTTATTATTTATGTGTTAATGTAACATTTATTTACGTGTTAACTTATTATTTATTTACGCGTTAACTTATTACTTATGGATGTGTTAACCTATTTATTTACGTGTTAACTTACCATTTATTTACATGTTAACTTACAAATTACTAATGTTAATTTACCATTTATTTACGTGTTAACTTATTATTTCTTGTCTAAAAAAAAAAAGGGTATTTACGCAGACTATGCAAACTGTGGATCGAAGTTGTTAAACATGCTTTTTTTTTTTGTTTAATTTGATAAACCTTTATTTTTAAATTGCAACATTTACAAACAATTGAGAAATAATAATAGTCAAAATAAGTACAAAAACAGTACAAAGCTACAAACATGCTTTGCTGCACTTCCGGTGTTTGGGTGACGTCATAAAAGTGCGTCATGAGAGCCGTCTGCGCTTCACTTTCTTTCCAACCGCAGCGGATATTTGGTACGTTTGTTAATTTATTTGATTTATGTATTTATGTATGTTAACATTTTACCACCATGTTTGAAGTAAACTAATAACCAAGATAGACGTGTTTAAAAATAAATACAGATTTGTTCAAAGTGTATTCTAGTGATGGGTTGATGAGGCGTCATGAAGCGTTTCGACACATTGCAAATCTGTATTGATACTGTGTCGATACTGTGTCACTAAATACTGACATCTGCTGGACATTAAAAATCCCTACAGGCAACCTATGGACCGACTCAACTGACACTGATTTGATGCCCTAGTACAGGGGTCACCAACCTTTTTGAAACCAAAAACTACTTCTTGGGTACTGATTAATGCGAAGGGCTACCAGTTTGATACACACTTAAATAGATAAATATATTGTCATTTGTAAGTTACACGTAAGTGTGATTTAAACAAAAATAGCTAAATAAATAAATTTATATATATAAAAAAAATGGGTATTTCTGTCTGTCATTCCGTCGTACATTTTTTTTTCCTTTTACGGAAGGTTTTTTGTAGAGAATAAATAATTAAAAAAAACACTTAATTGAACGGTTTAAAAGAGGAGAAAACACGGAAAAAATTAAAATAACATTTTGAAACATAGTTTATCTTCAATTTCGACTCTTTAAAATTCAAAATTCAACCGACAAAAAGAAGAGAAAAACTAGCTAATTTGAATCTTTTTGAAAAAATTAAAAAAAGAATTTCTGGAACATCATTAGCAATTTTTCCTGATTAAGATACATTTTAGAATTTTGATGACATGTTTTAAATTGGTTAAAATCCAATCTGCACTTTGTTAGAATATTTAACAAATTGGACCAAGCTATATTTCTAACAAACACAAATCAGTATTTCTTCTAGATTTTCCAGAACAACAATTTTAAAAGAAATTCAAAATACTTTGAAATAAGATTTAAATTTGATTCTACAGATTTTCTAGATTTGCCAGAATAATTTTTTTGAATTTTAATCATAGTAAGTTTGAAGAAATATTTCACAAATATTCTTCATCGAAAAACCAGAAGCAAAAATATTTATTATTCTTTACAATAAAAAAAAAAAAAAATACTTGAACATTGATTTAAATTGTCAGGAAAGAAGAGGAAGAAATTTAAAAGGTAAAAAGGTATATTTGTTTAAAAATCCTAAAATCATTTTTAAGGTTGTATTTTTTCTCTAAAATTGTATTTCTAAAAGTAATAAGAAGCAAAGTAAAAAAAATAAATGAATTTATTTAAACAAGTGAAGACCAAGTCTTTAAAATATTTTCTTGGATTTTCAAGTTCTATTTGAGTTTTATCTCTCTTAGAATTAAAAATGTCGAGCAAAGCGAGACCAGCTTGCTAGTAAATAAATAACATTTAAAAAATAGAGGCAGCTCACTGGTAAGTGCTGCTCTTTGAGCTATTTTTAGAACAGGCCAGCGGGCGACTCATCTGGTCCTTACGGGCTACCTGGTGACCGCGGGCACCGCGTTGGTGACCCCTGCCCTAGTATATACAATAATATAAACCAAGTCATTGCATTTCATTTAGGATTATTTCATATCTTCATTTAAATAAAAATATATTTGTATCTTTTTTAGATACAGTCAATAAATAA
This sequence comes from Nerophis lumbriciformis, assembly GCF_033978685.3. NCBI lineage: Eukaryota > Metazoa > Chordata > Actinopteri > Syngnathiformes > Syngnathidae > Nerophis > Nerophis lumbriciformis. Next base: position 1,916,128 of record NC_084579.2, on the reverse strand, counting down.
TGTGAACATGGAAATCTAAGAGAACGTGTTGTGGATGATTGTGGACTGGGAATTTTTTTTTTTTTTTTTTTTTACACATTTTTATTAAAAAAAAAAAAAAAAAAAGTTTTTCTGACGTATTACATTTTAGACGATTTCTCTTCTTAGTTATTATTTCTCCGGCTGCAGAAAAGAGCCGCTCACAGGGCACAGAGGAGGCGTCAGTGCGACACAGTTCGCGTATCGGTCACGTGACCAAAACAGCTCATGATCGGTCACGTGACTTTCTAAAAGCGGTACGCGCACCGACACAGGGTTTCGCTCTATGAGCTCGACGCATGCGCCATCACTAGAGTATAGATATGTGGCCTGAGAAGCTCCAACTGAGCATTATTGGATGGAAACAATAGAGAACACAAAGGACAAAAAAGGCATTGAAAGAGCACAGAGCTGATGCAGTCGGCTGCAGCGGCTCCATTTCTACATGCAGCTACAAATGTAAAACAACGAAAAACCCCAAAATGAGCTACACATCGCGTACGTATGGTTGCATAGACAAACAAAAACACAATTTGAACATTCACATTGTGTCCTCTGCAGTGTTCCCCTCTCGCTCAGAAAGACATGCAGCTGCTACTTCAAAACAGATAAGGAGCTGGCCAAAATTGTAATAAAGTTATGCACTCCGCTTGTAGACCATAGGTGAGTCAGGTTGCGGTTGCGGACCACGCCATGGACTTCGCCGAGTGCTACGACGACACGGTGTCCTGCCTGGCCAAGGCCACTCGCGGCGGCTGCAGGAGGATCGTACGGAAGCTGATCCGCGAGGGCCACAGTGTGGACTGTCACGACAACCGAGGCTGGACGGCCCTGCACGAGGCGGCCGCCGCCAGCACTGTGGGCTGCCTGAAGGAGATTCTGTCGGCGGCCGCTCTGACTGGTACCACAACACATAGAAGTAGTCCAGAAACCTGGCAAAACCTTTTATGTTGGACATTTCAAATAGCAGATGTGTGTTTTCTGTCTGCAGCCGGCCCTTCCTTCATCAACTCTGCCACTCACGAGGGGGAGTCTGCCTGCTACCTGGCGGCAAAGCGAGGCTGCCTGGCGATGGTCCGCATCCTCCTGAGAGCGGGCGCCAACATCAACCAGTCCACCAATGACCTGTCCAGTCCTCTGTATGCAGGTAAAGCAGCAGGTGTGTGTTAGCATCCTGTGTGGGCTCACCATGGCTGTGGTCCTGCAGCGGTCAGCGGCAACCACCGGGACGTGGTGCGGCTGCTGCTGGACAAAGGTGCCCGGGTCAACGGCAACCACTCGTCTTTCTGCTGGACCTGCCTTCATCAGGCTGTTTTCAAGGTGCGTAGTCCTAGTCCCCACTGGAACTAGGTCACACAAACAAATATAGAAATCAGGTTTGTGCTGGGAGACAACATTCTTGTCTTTTCTCTTCCTAAATGTTCCAGTACCTTCTGTCTTAGGTTGTCCCGGTACCAAAATGTATTTTGATACTTTTCTATACTTTTCTAAATAAAGGGGAGCACAAAAAATGTCATTTCCGCACTATTAGCCGCACCTAAAAACCACAAATTTACTCAAAAGCTGACAGTGCGGCTTTTAACCCGGTGCGCTTTATATATGGATTAATATTAAGATTCATTTTCATAAAGTTTAGGTCTCGCAACTACGGTAAACAGCCGCCATCTTTTTTCCCCGTAGAAGAGGAAGTGCTTCTTCTTCTACGCAAGCAACCGCCAAGGTAAGCACCCGCCCCCATAGAACAGGAAGCGCTTCTTCTTCTACTGTAAGCAACCACCCGCCCGCGTAGAAGAAGAAAAAGCGCGCGGATATTACCGTACGTTTCATTTCCTTTGTGTGTTTACATCTGTAAAGACCACAAAATGGCTCCTACTAAGCGACAGGGATCCGGTTCATGAAAAGACGCAATCTCTCCATCCGCACACGGATTACTATTTCACAGCAACTGCCTAAAGACTTTCAAGAAAAGCTGGCTACTTTCCGTGCATATTGTAAAAACAAGATAGCTGAAAAAAAGATCCGGCCAGAGAACATTATCAACATGGACGAGGTTCCACTGACTTTTGATATTCCTGTGAACCGCACTGTGGATACAACGGGAGCGCGTACGGTGAATATTCGCACCACAGGGAATGAGAAGTCATCCTTCACTGTGGTTCTAGCTTGCCATGCTAATGGCCAGAAACTTCCACCCATGGTGATATTCAAAAGGAAGACCTTGCCAAAAGAGACCTTTCCAGCCGGCGTCATCATAAAAGCTAACTCGAAGGGATGGATGAAGAAAAGATGAGCGAGTGGTTAAGGTAAGTTTAAGTTTACGCGAAGAGGCCGGGTGGCTTTTTTCACGCAGCTCCGTCCATGTTGATATACGATTCCATGCGCGCCCACATCACGCTGGTTTTAATATATTATTAAAGTTTGACTGACCTATCTGACTGTTTTTTTGACATTCCTTTAGCGCAGTTAGATGCGGCTTACAACACGGGGCGGCTTATAGGTGGACAAAGTTTTGAAATATGCCGTTCATTGAAGGCGTGGCTTATAACCCAGGGCGCCTTATGGTGCGGAAAATACGGTATTTGAATTCATCTTAGGGTAGATGAGACATATGTTTATTATTGTCATTTAGTCCTTAAATAAAATACTAGACAACTTGTCTTTTAGTAGTAAGTAAACAAACAAAGACTCCTAATTAGTCTATGCAGTAACATATTGTGTCATTTATACACCTATTATTTTGTACACATTATGAGGGACAAACTGTAAAAATGGATTATTAATCCACTTGTTCATTTACTGTTAATATCTGCTTATTTTCTCTTTTAACATGTTCTATCTACACTTCTGTTCAAATGTAATAATCACTTATTCTTCTCTTCTTTGATACTTGACATTAGTTTTGGATGATACCACACATTTAGGTATGGATGTGATACCAAGCAGTGTTGGGTTAGTTACTGAAAAACAGTAACTAGTTATAGTTACTAGTTACTTCATTTCAAAAGTAACTCAGTTACTAACTCAGTTACTTACACCAAAAAGTAATGCGTTACTGTGAAAAGTAACTACTTAGTTACTTTTTTTTTTTTTTTTTTTTTTTTTTAAAGCTCCAATTAATGCCCTTTTAGCCTTCATGTCAGTACTGTTATTGCACTGGACAATAATACAATCTGTTGATCAACTTGACATGCATTTGCATCACTCAACTCTGCTAAGCAATGTGCTCTACATACAACACACAAAGACAAAGATATGTTACAAAGGCCAATTTGTTTCTGGCCAGAACAATTTGACAAAACTATTTTAAATAGCTGCAACATAACATACATAAGTAACAAACAACATAATAACAGCATAGATGTAAAGCAAGAAAGGCACACACTACATACACAAAGTCTAACCAGGCATTTTTCCCCCAAGAAATTCTGACACAAAATCATGTCTGAAGCCCAGAACACTCGACACATTTCCCCAGTTTTAGTTTAGAGATAAGGAAAGATTGGCCTGGCCCACTAGCATCCCTCTTTATGTTTGTGAACTTTATAGTCTATACATTTAGAGTGATGTGATAATCAAACACTCTAGAAGTCTAGAATGAAAGAGTATATAAGAGAATTGACAGCAACGTTCCCTCTCAGGAGCGCGCATGTGCAATTGTGCACTGCTCAAGCGTCCTCTGCGCACGGCAAATCTATGCCACGCACAAAATCAAATAAAAAAATAAGCGCATAACAATTTTCGACACGACACGAACACGACAGAAAACCATTTTCGTCATCATTGTTCAAATATAATAATACGTCTGTCGAGACGCTTTGAGGACATGAATTCCATCCATCACTTTACTGAGCAAAACTCTTTATTGTCGGCCATAAACACATCACTGTTATATCAGCAGCAGCCGCTCGCTCTTTCTCACTTGCGCCAACACATGCACATATGGCACTTAGCCAGTGATGCGTTTACAGCCACACAAAATGTCGGACAACTCCAACACCACACGTAAAGTGTCATTCCAGGTCGTTACTCGATGATTTACCAATCAAATGTGTGCCTATTCTAGTGTCATTTATTAGGAATCTTAATTTATAAATATTAATCATTAAATGCTGTTAATATATTAAATACATACTAATAAAAATATATTTTTTACAAGTTGCAGGAATGTACACATGATCCCCTGCTTACATCTCATTGTGCAACATGTGAATGTTTTAATGGAAACTTAATGCAATGTCTGAAAGGGGTACAAACTATTTCCAAAGCAGGACCTCCACCCAGACAAACAATACAAGTACACAGTTCATAAAAAACAATATTTGTTGTTATTGTCATTGTAAGTGGGCCTAAACACTTATATTAGAAATGGAAATGACTGCTGTCATTTGATTCTAATAATAAGAGAATGTTGTCTGTCTATCTGTGTTGGCCCTGTGATGAGGTGGGGACTTGTCCAGGGTGTACCCAGCCTTCCGCCCGAATGCAGCTGAGATAGGCTCCAGCGACCCCGAAAGGGACAAGCGGTAGAAAATGGATGGATGGATGGAGATGGAAGTTGTTATTTAGTGAGGTTTGGGCCAGGTGTGCTGCTGGTGTAGCCACAGTGTGCAGGTGTGATGTTGCTCACATGGACTCCACTCAATGCTCAGGGACTTTTTGCGTTTGCTCACACATGAACAATTAGAGGGAACATTGATTGACAGAGTGTGTGTACCTTAAATGCTGACTGATGGTGGTTTGAGGTGAAGTGTCATTGGATCCTCTATCTCTCTTTACTAGCTTCGTGGAAGCATGTTGCTATGTAGCTTGTTTCAGCAGATTTGAATTGCTGTTTTGGGCAGTAGATGGCATCTTTGATCCAAAGCACAATTTACATTTAACTAAAATGTTCTTTTCTTTGTGCTCGACAAAAGAAAAGTAATGAAAATATCTCCATGTTAGCAAACTCGACTTCTGGCTCCGCCATGATCAGACACGCCCCCCTCTCCTCCCTCCCCTCCCTCCCCACACACCCACACAGAGCGCATGTCTCTCTTCTCCGGCTTGTGACACAAGAAGAATCAGAACGATGACACAGCAGCCCTCCGATAAAACACACTTTATACTACATAAAAAGTAACGTAAAATAACGCAGTAACGCATCATGTAGTAACGGTAACTGAGTTACTGAATATAAAAAATAACGCGTTAGATTACTAGATACCGCCGAAACTAACAGCGTTACAGTAACGCGTTACTTTGTAACGCGTTAGTCCCAACACTGATTTTGATACTTTTCTATACTTTTCTAAATAAAGGGGAGCACAAAAAATGTCATTATTTGAATTAATCTTAGGGTAGATGAGACATATGTTTATTATTGTCATTTAGTCCTTAAATAAAATACTAGACAACTTGTCTTTTAGTAGTAAGTAAACAAACAAAGACTCCTAATTAGTCTGCTGACGTATGCAGTAACATATTGTGTCATTTATACACCTATTATTTTTGTACACATTATGAGGGACAAACTGTAAAAATGGATTATTAATCTACTTGTTCATTTACTGTTAATATCTGCTTATTTTCTGTTTCAACATGTTCTATCTACACTTCTGTTAAAATGTAATAATCACTTATTCTTCTCTTCTTTGATACTTGACATTAGTTTTGGATGATACCACACATTTAGGTATGGATGTGATACCAAGTAGTTACAGGATCATACATTGGTCATATTCAAAGTCCTCATGTGTCCAGGGACATATTTACTGAATTTATAAACATAATATGATTTTTTTTTTTAAACGTGAAAAAAGATTGTGTGATGCTAAAAAAATATCGATATAATCATAGTAGTATGGACTAGATACGCTCTTGTACTTGGTATCATTACAGTGGATGTCAGGTGTAGATCCACCCATGGCATTTGTTTACATTGTGACGGCGGTGAGCTATTGAATCCTCCTACGGTGTGTAGTGAAGCATGTTTAGCTATTCCTCGTCCTCCAGTGATCATGCTACTTGTAAGAAACGTTATTTGGAGACCAAGATTAGTGATTTAGAAGTAGCTAAAACACTGCGGATGGACGTTAGCCGCCAGCTAGCTAGCCATGTCTTAAAGCATCTCTTCCTGAGGGTGTTTCAGTGTTATAACTTCACCTTTATCTTTACTTTTTACACCAAAATGCGTCTATTCTCCCTTTTCTGTCTACACACTGTGTCTGCTTGTAAGTACTCCGTGTGTGTGCGCTGCCCAACATGCTCCTCTGCTCGTAAAACCAGCAATGTCACCACATGACCACGACGCACCGTCATGCCTGTAGAAAAGAAATATGGCAAACCGGTACTTTTCTTACCGTTTTTTGATTCATTAGTACCGCGATACTATACTAGTACCGGTATACCCTACAGCCCTAGTTCAGTGTAACCCAGGGCATTAATTGGCTCGCTCACATTAACACAGGTTCTATCAACATCTCTCTCTTCACTATGTAATATTCAAATGCGATATAAACATGCTCCACTCTAGAACCTCCTCTTTTGTAGGGACATGAAGGCGTGGTCAGCATGCTGGCAGGCGTGGCACACCTGGAGGCCCGCGATGACAACGGACTCACACCTCTCTTCCTGGCAGCCCAGCATGAACGGAGGACATGCCTGAAGGTCCTGGTGGAGGCCGGTAAGTACATCACTCCGCCAAGATCCAGCTGGTGCTGCTCAAACATGTATAACCTGATATAGGTCTTTTAATACCATAATAACAACATATATATATATATATATATCATACACTGTATTTTCCAGACTATAGAGCGCAATGGCCACAACCACGACATTTTAGAAGAAAATATATTTTTCCATATATTAGCCGCACCAGAATATAAGCCGCAGGTATACAGTGGGGCAAAAAAGTATTTAGTCAGCCACCGATTGTGCAAGTTCTCCCACTTAAAATGATGACAGAGGTCTGTAATTTTCATCATAGGTACACTTCAACTGTGAGAGACAGAATGAGAAATTCAGGAATTCACATTGTAGGATTTTTAAAGAATTTAATTGTAAATTATGGTGGAAAATAAGTATTTGGTCAATAACAAAAATTCAACTCAATACTTTGTAATATAACCTTTGTTATCAATAACAGAGGTCAAACGATTACTATAGGTCTTTACCAGGTTTGCACACACAGTAGCTGGTATTTTGGCCCATTCCTCCATGCAGATCTTCTCGAGAGCAGTGATGTTTTGGGGCTGTCGCCGAGCAACACGGACTTTCAACTCCCTCCACAGATTTTCTATGGGGTTGAGGTCTGGAGACTGGCTAGGCCACTCCAGGACTTTCAAATGCTTCTTACGGAGCCACTCCTTCGTTGCCCGGGCGGTGTGTTCGGGATCATTGTCATGCTGGAAGACCCAGCCACGTTTCATCTTCAAAGCTCTCACTGATGGAAGGAGGTTTTGGCTCAAAATCTCACGATACATGGCCCCATTCATTCTTTCCTTAACACGGATCAGTCGGCCTGTCCCCTTAGCAGAAAAACAGCCCCAAAGCATGATGTTTCCACCCCCATGCTTCACAGTAGGTATGGTGTTCTTGGGATGCAGCTCAGTATTCTTCTTCCTCCAAACACGACGAGTTGAGTTTATACCAAAAAGCTCTATTTTGGTTTCATCTGACCACATGACATTCTCCCAATCCTCTGCTGTATCATCCATGTGCTCTCTGGCAAACTTCAGAGGGGCCTGGACATGCACTGGCTTAAGCAGGGGGACACGTCTGGCACTGCAGGATTTGATTCCCTGTCGGCGTAGTGTGTTACTGATGGTAACCTTTGTTACTTTGGTCCCAGCTCTCTGCAGGTCATTCACCAGGTCCCCCCGTGTGGTTCTGGGATTTTTGCTCACCGTTCTCATGATCATTTTGACCCCACGGGATGAGATCTTGCGTGGAGCCCCAGATCGAGGGAGATTACCAGTGGTCTTGTATGTCTTCCATTTTCTGATAATTGCTCCCACAGTTGATTTTTTCACACCAAGCTGCTTGCCTATTGTAGATTCACTCTTCACAGTCTGGTGCAGGTCTACAATTCTATTCCTGGTGTCCTTTGACAGCTCTTTGGTCTTGGCCATAGTGGAGTTTGGAGTCTGACTGTTCGAGGCTGTGGACAGGTGTCTTTTATACAGATAACCAGTTCAAACAGGTGCCATTAATACAGGTAATGAGTGGAGGACAGAAGAGCTTCTTAAAGAAGAAGTTACAGGTCTGTGAGAGCCAGAGATCTTCCTTGTTTCAAGTGACCAAATACTTATTTTCCACCATAATTTACAAATAAATTCTTTAAAATTCCTACAATGTGAATTCCTGGATTTTTTTTTCACATTCTGTCTCTCACAGTTGAAGTGTACCTATGATGAAAATTACAGACCTCTGTCATCATTTTAAGTGCGAGAACTTGCACAATCGGTGGCTGACTAAATACTTTTTTGCCCCACTGTATACCTGGTGAAATGAGTTATTTACACAGAAATGTTGATTTACATGCCTTAATTGTTTGCAAACGGTGTCTGTACACACATGCCAGTCTTCCCAGCCGTGAAACACAGCAGATGGTGCACTCCATCATCACAAAGCCCACAATATTTATATGCTTATGTTTTCTTTCATTACCGGTAAATAATGTTTTGTCTAATTAAGGGGGCTAAAGGCTACTTAAAATGTCCTGTTGGATGTTTTATTTTTATGTATTTTTTTTTTTTACAAAATAGTGCTGATAAATGTAATATAAAGTAGCGCCCGATTGTAGCTGAGATAGGCTCCAGCAACCCCGAAAGGAATAAGCCAGTGGTTCTCAAACTTTTTTTGTCATCCCCCACTTTGGACAAGGGGGAGTTTTCAAGCCCCACCTGCCCCCATCGCCCCAACAGAGCGCTAATGCCAAGCTTTAACATTTTAAAATTTATTGAACATCAAGTTGTATACATTCAAACTCAATAACATAAAATAACATTAAGTTCAATAATAAATAAAATAACTGTGCAGCTGTGGTATAACTTGCATCAAGTTCAATAATAAATAAAATAACTTCCATCAAGTTCAATAATAAATAAAACAAAAGTGTTATAACTTGCATCAAGTTCAATAATAAATCAAAAAAAGTGTTATAACTTGCATCACGTTCAATAATAAATCAAAAAAACTGTTATAACTTGCATAAAGTTCAAAAATAAATTAAAAAAAGTCTTATAACTTGCATCACGTTCAATAATAAATCAAAAAAAGTGTTATAACTTGCATCACGTTCAATAATAAATCAAATAAAAGTGTTATAACTTGCATCAAGTTCAATAATAAATCAAAAAAAGTGTTATAACTTGCATCAAGTTCAATAATCAATCAAATAAAAGTGTTATAACTTGCATCAAGTTCAATAATAAATCAAAAAAAGTGTTATAACTTGCATCAAGTTCAATAATAAATCAAAAAGGTGTTATAACTTGCATCAAGTTCAATAATAAATCAAAAAAAGTGTTATAACTTGCATCACGTTCAATAATAAATCAAAAAAAGTGTTATAACTTGCATCACGTTCAATAATAAATCAAATAACTTGCATCAAGTTCAATAATAAATAAAAAAAAGTGTTATAACTTGCATCAAGTTCAATAATAAATAAAACAAAAGTGTTAACTTGCATCAAGTTCAATAATAAAAAAAAAAGTGTTAACTTGCATCAAGTTCAATATTAAATCAAATAAAAGTGTTATAACTTGCATCAAGTTCAATAATAAATCAAATAACTTGCATCAAGTTCAATAATAAATCAAAAAAAGTGTTATAACTTGCATCAAGTTCAATAATAAATAAAACAAAAGTGTTATAACTTGCATCAAGTTCAATAATAAATCAAAAAAAGTGTTATAACTTGCATCAAGTTCAATAATAAATACAATAAAAGTGCCTCTTTGCAAAAAAAAAAAGGAGGAGCTATGCATTTGGCAAGACAGGGCAAGTGACAGCACTTTCCCCCAGGAGAGCCACCTTGCTTCACTGTGAAACAGCACGGCTGTATGATCAGCTCCCATTTCCTCACACAGTGCAGAGAACAGTCGCACTTTCAGTGGTCGTGTTTTGATCAAATCTACCGCGCTCACAACATCTGTTAAAACCTCATTGAGTTCGGGGCTGAGCTGCCTTGACGCGAGTGCTTCCCGGTGAATGACACAGTGTGTGCCCGTCACATTTTTGTTTCTCTGCAGGCGCTGGCTCTGGCTCGACGACCTTTGAGGTGCGAGTCACAAATGTATATATTTGTGTAATTGTGATCCACACATTAGCCTGCTACCCATCCGCGCGAAAGTTTGTTCCGCTTAGCCCCGCCCCCATTAGTTACTGTTGCTATGTCTGTCAAACTTTCGCTCGTACCGAGAAATATAAAGCCTACAGTAAAAATAAGTACCGGTAATTTCCATTTATTTATAAAGCGGATTTCACAGACAGAATCACAACGTGATTTACAGTGTGTATAGAAAATGAAAGCATAGTAAAAAAAATAATCTAAGAATATAATAATTAAAAAAACATTTTTTAAGTGAAATTTCCTCCCGTTCCTCGCGCCCCACCTGTCATGTCTCTATTCCCCACCAGTGGGGCGCGCCCCACACTTTGAGAAACGCTGGAATAAGCGGTAGAAAATGGATGGATGGATGTAATACTTACAAATGTTGCTTGGAGGGATGAATGAGGAATCCTTTGGAGCAGAAAACGCCACGGGCAGTTTTACTCACGGTTTGAAGCATTAAAACACAAAGTACATTTTCAACCCGCAACGCCGTCCAAAAGAAGGCGCCGTGGGTTTAATTAAAACTATTTGACACAAAACATTATGGTCATAGGTGAAGAAAAATCCGTAAATTAGCCGCATTGTTTTATAAGCCACGCGGTTCAAAGCGTAGGAATCAAGTCTTATAGTCCGGAAATTGTGGTATAAACAACAAAAAAAGACTGTAAAAATGTATTTACCAGTGACGTGCGGTGAGGTTGATGGCTGGTGAGGCACTGACTTCATCACAGTCAGATTTACAAACATATGAACCCTAAAGAGTATCTTATTCACCATTTGATTGGCAGCAGTTAACGGGTTATGTTTAAAAGCTCATACCAACATTCTTCCCTGCTTGGCACTCAGCATCAAGGCTTGGAATTGGGGGTTAAATCATCAACAATTATTCCCGGGCGTGGCGCCGCTGCTGCCCACTGCTCCCCTCACATCCCAGGGGGTGATCAAGGGGATGGGTCAAATGCAGAGGACAAATTTCACCACACCTAGTGTGTGTGTGACAATCATTGCTACTTTAACTCATTGGCGTTGTTAGGCCTATTTTAGGGGGGATCAAGCCCCCCTAAAATATTCTTAAGCCCCCCTAAATAATTTGGTGGTTTTTTTTGTTTTTTTTTACAAATAAATGCCGACATATTCATTATAAAGTGGCCCAAATATGAGTTTAAATAAATAATCATATAACCTGTTATTATTCACTCAGTTTCCCCTCACTTCGTAGCCCCTTTCGTGCGTGGGTATCCAATCCATTCCACTTGTTCATATAGAAAATGCCCACATCACTCAAATTCCAGCCCGCATTTTCTCTGCGACCTTGCTTGCGGTCCTGCAGATGTACGAAGCACATTATCTTCCTTTACAATGAGTGAAGCTGCACAAAACCTTGTGTGTGCAATTGTAAATCATTTATTTTTGAAGTTTTGTGTTTCTTGTAGAATCTATATAAAGTAATATGCATTAGCCTATTGTTAAAATAATGAAAAAAAACATCATTAAATATATTTGTTTTATTGTATTGTTACATTAATAGCTGTTTTATTATTATAGGATGGCTTGTTAAACATTTAATAGGATTTTCAGAGGGAGGAAAAACCAAGACATTTAATATAAAATGTAAAATGAATAAATACATAAAAAGAAAAAGAAAATATATGGTTAAAAGCCATCGTCCCGGGGAACATTTCATTTCGTCCCGTGCATTTTTTTAAAATAATAATAATAACAATGAATAATTTCTAAGTCTTTGTTAGCCGTTTGTGAAGTTTTGTGCTCGTGCGTAACATTCGCTCGCATCCTGTGCATCTCCTGGGGGCAAAGCCCCCCCTGTCCTTAAAAGCTAGTGACGCCCCTGCTTTAACTTAACTTTAACTTTACACGTACAAACTGTAGCACACAAAAAAGCACATTTAATAAAAAAAACGTTATTATGGTCTTACCTTTACTTATAAGTGCGGGAACAGTGGTGTTGGTGTTGGAGGAGTTGTGAATGAATGTAATATGAAATCCGTGCTGCAGTCTGCAGGTGTACCTAATGTTGTGTCCTTGCAGTCGTTCACGGCTCCTCCGGCGCGAGCAATGTTGTTTTTGCACTTTTTGGCTTCTTGTTAAGTGACTTTTTTTGGGTGGATTCGGTCTTGCACGTGGAGGGTTTGGGTGTGGGCTTTGGTTGGTGTGGCGCTCCCGTCGGGGGGTGCAGTCTGCGGCGAAGGGGCCTTAACCAGCACCAGGAGGCGGGGTTACGCGAGCCTCAGCCAGTGCGTCTTCGCAGCAGTTTTATGATCGCTCAGCACAAGAAATACGTTACACACATACAGTTGTTGACAAAATACACTGTACATTATATACCTCAGCTAACTAAACTATGGAAATGTATAATATAATTCATATAGCAATACAGTCTCACTGCACAGCAGGCCAGCAGTTAGCCCAGTCCGCAATCCATGTTGAGGCACTGAGTGACGCGCCTCAACTGGCTGCTGATCACCGCACCGTTTCTTCTCAGTATTTGAACGGCAAATGTGAAAATTCAGCGATTTTGAATAAAAATATGGAAAATAACTTTATAGTATAATCACTGGATACATATAACAATTTAATTTTTTTTTTTTCTTTTTACATTTTTTTTCTTTCCAAGATGGCACGTGAGGCCCCGCCTCACCTGCCTCTAGTGACCGCACGTCACTGGTATTTACATACTTTAATTGTTTCCAAACGGTGTGTGCAACATGGCAGTAAAACGGCTGATCAAACAAAACAGAAGTCATGGTCATGGACCCATTACCTGCGCAAGCTAGCTCCCCAATCAGCTAAACAGACTCAGTAACTCCACAGTGATGTTTTGGTGAATTTACTGAGGAATTTGTGAAAGTGAACCAATACAAAAAGAATGCCATTGGAAGTTAATAATACTAACACAGGCACCCGTAAATCTGTTAGCATATTAGCTAATGCTAACGACGCTAGCTTGATTACATTACGATGGCACGTACAGACATCACACAGGGGACGCTTTAGTAAGTAAGAATTGTTTTAGTTATATTGTAAAACTTACAAACTGGGGCTGCGGTTGCTGAGGTAGTTAAAAAGCTCCTCGGTGGCAAGGCTCCGGGGGTAGATGAGATCCGCCCGGAGTTCCTTAAGGCTCTGGATGCTGTGGGGCTGTCTTGGTTGACAAGACTCTGCAGCATCGCGTGGACATCGGGGGCGGTACCTCTGGATTGGCAGACCGGGGTGGTGGTTCCTCTCTTTAAGAAGGGGAACCGGAGGGTGTGTTCTAACTATCGTGGGATCACACTCCTCAGCCTTCCCGGTAAGGTCTATTCAGGTGTACTGGAGAGGAGGCTACGCCGGATAGTCGAACCTCGGATTCAGGAGGAACAGTGTGGTTTTCGTCCTGGTCGTGGAACTGTGGACCAGCTCTATACTCTGGGCAGGGTCCTTGAGGGTGCATGGGAGTTTGCCCAACCAGTCTACATGTGTTTTGTGGACTTGGAGAAGGCATTCGACCATGTCCCTCGGGAAGTCCTGTGGTGAGTGCTCAGAGAGTATGGGGTATCGGACTGTCTGATTGTGGCAGTCCGCTCCCTGTATGATCAGTGCCAGAGCTTGGTCCGCATTGCCGGCAGTAAGTCGGACACGTTTCCAGTGAGGGTTGGACTCCGCCAAGGCTGCCCTTTGTCACCCATTCTGTTCTGAACTTTTATGGACAGAATTTCTAGGCGCTGTCAAGGCGTTGAGGGGATCTGGTTTGGTGGCTGCAGGATTAGGTCTCTGCTTTTTGCAGATGATGTGGTCCTGATGGCTTCATCTGGCCAGGATCTTCATCTCTCACTGGATCGGTTCGCAGCCGAGTGTGAAGCGACTGGGATGAGAATCAGCACCTCCAAGTCCGAGTCCATGGTTCTCGCCCGGAAAAGGGTGGAGTGCCTTCTCCGGGTTGGGGAGGAGATCTTGCCCCAAGTGGAGGAGTTCAAGTACCTGGGAGTCTTGTTCACGAGTGAGGGAAGAGTGGATGGTGAGATCGACAGGCGGATCGGTGCGGCGTCTTCAGTAATGCGGACGCTGTATCGGTCCGTTGTGGTGAAGAAGGAGCTGAGCCGGAAGGCAAAGCTCTCAATTTAGCGGTCGATCTACGTTCCCATCCTCATCTATGGTCATGAGCTTTGGGTTATGACCGAAAGGACAAGATCACGGGTACAGGCGGCCGAAATGAGTTTCCTCCGCCGGGTGGCGGGTCTCTCCCTTAGAGATAGGGTGAGAAGCTCTGCCATCCGGGAGGAGCTCAAAGTAAAGCCGCTGCTCCTCCACATGGAGAGGAGCCAGATGAGGTGGTTCGGGCATCTGGTCAGGATGCCACCCGAACGCCTCCCTAGGGAGGTGTTTAGGGCACGTCCGACCGGTAGGAGGTTGCGGGGAAGACCCAGGACACGTTGGGAAGACTATCTCTCCCGGCTGGCCTGGGAACGCCTCGGGATCCCCCGGGAGGAGCTGGACGAAGTGGCTGGGGAGAGGGAAGTCTGGGCTTCCCTGCTTAGTCTGCTGCCCCCGCGACCCGACCTCGGATAAGCGGAGGAAGATGGATGGATGGATGGAATTACAAACGTTGCATGGAGTGATGAAAGAAACATCCATACAAGTAGAAACACAACGGATGGCTAGAAGACCGAAAGGTAACTGTACTTTGGATTCATAGTTCAGTGGGAACAGAAGGGCGATGTAGCACCTTCAGTTAGCAAACTTGTCCAAAAGATGGCGCCATAGCACAAACATGAACACACCTATTCAGTGTGTTTGCTTTGTTTTTACACTAACATTGTTTGTTACAATAATGACAATAATGACATTTTTGTGGTCCCCTTTAAGTATTGAAATATATTTTGGTACCGGTACCAAAATATTGATATCGGGACAACACTTGCAAATAAAGCTATTTTTTTTGAGAAACTTAAGTTGGAGTGTGTTTGAAAGTGCACCACCTGTCCTGGCTCAGGTGTAACACCTGGGCCATCAAAGAGTTTTTGATGCCTTACCAAGCAAGAACATGTTGTGACGTGAAGGTGCCAACGTGAACACGCAGGCGGCTGACATGGCCACGCCGCTGCTGATCGCCTGCCAGGAGGGTCACGCCGCCTGCGTGGACGTCCTGTTGGAGCACGCCGCCGACCCCAACATGACCTGCAGTAAGGATTGGCCCCAACTTCCCATCCACGCCGCCGCCGAGTTCGGCCATTGCAGGTACTGATGGACTCAACTTGAAATGCTATTTGTCACCATGGTAACCCTCGTGTTGGCGTGCACAGCATCGTCAGGAGGCTGGTACCCGCCACGGAGCGCAGGTGTGATAGAGGCGAGGGCATGGTGAGTCCGGTCTACTCGGCGGTCCAGGGGAAACACCTGGAGGTTCTAAAGCTGCTTCTGAATGAAGGCTTCAGCCCCGATGGACAAGACTGCGACGACCTCCTGGGCTACCGCTCGCCTTTCGCCGCCGCCGTACACGAGGCGCACCTCGCTGATCACAATCCACTGATAAGCGTGCTGCTGGAGGCGGGCGCCCGTCTGAAGGAGGATGATTGGACGGACATTGTACGTTTTGACAAGCGCCCCCTGCTGGAGGAGGTGTTGTCCATCATGTGGATCACGCCTCCAGAAAGTGGCGACTCGGCAGCGGCGCGGCGTGCGGGCAAGAGGGTGATGACGCAGCAGGAGCTGAGGGACATGCTGCGTGCGGTGCTGGGTGATGTTCTGCACGCCAACTATTGGCTGCCTGGTGTTCTGCAGGCGGGACTCGAACCAACGTTGCTGCTGCAGCCCAACTTGTATGTCCGTCTCCTTTTGTCCCGCCTTTTTTTTTTTTGCTGCTTCACCTCTTTTGTGCCTTGCAGGCTGGGGGGGGCACGCAGTGACGTGGTGAACTATCTCCTGCACTTTGTCAACTGGTCCACCTTGTCGCACGCTGACAAAGTCGTTCTGGGTCGGAGACGGGCGGAGGAGACGTGGCAACCACACCCCCACTTTGGTACACCGCAAGCTAAGATGATATTTTACTAAGCGATTCTAAACAAAATCTCCTCTCCTCCTCCATCCAGACTCCATCCCTACTCTCGCCCACCTGTGCCGCCTGGAGGTCCGACAACAGTTGGGACCAGACGTGGTCATGAGGACCGACTGTGTCCAGCAGCTGCCCGTGCCATGCTGCCTGCAGGACTTTCTCCGCTTCAGGGACATTCCCAAGCCTTCTGACTAAATGTTCCTTGGCTGGTGATGATCACAGTTTCTTTCTGCTATGAAAGTTCAAATAAAACACATTTTTCATCTTTATTTGGAGCAGAGGAATTTAGCCTAAAACATACCTGCCAACTACTCCGGTTTTCCCGTAATTAGTACGGTTTTCATCAACCTATTCCGGGTTACGGTTGCAGTGATTAAAAAATACGGTTTTTCATTAATTAAAAAAAAAAGGGTGAAAACTACGCGAATTGCACCTTGTGCAGACAAGATTTTTCGATCGGACACGGAGGAATTAGCGATGTAAAAGACCACGTTGGGACAAAAAAACACAAGTCTAATGCCGTTGCTAGCGATACAAGTGGAAAACTTTCAACGTTTTTCGTCGCCCAAACAGATTCTTTGGATGTGATAAATGCCGAAGTTTTATTTACGGAGGCAATAATTGAGCATGGACTTCCAATCGCACTGGCTGATCACATGGGACAGTTAAATGTTTGTAATGCAACCTTTAAAAATCATTACGCGGTGATCGCGGTCCCAAAAATAAACTTTTCTTGCATGATAATGTCCAGAAAAACTGGTTTGGTGGCTGCAGGATTAGGTCTCTGCTTTTTGCAGATGATGTGGTCCTGATGGCTTCATCTGGCCAGGATCTTCAGCTCTCACTGGATCGGTTCGCAGCCGAGTGTGAAGCGACTGGGATGAGAATCAGCACCTCCAAGTCCGAGTCCATGGTTCTCGCCCGGAAAAGGGTGGAGTGCCATCTCCGGGTTGGGGAGGAGATCTTGCCCCAAGTGGAGGAGTTCAAGTACCTCGGAGTCTTGTTCACGAGTGAGGGAAGAGTGGATCGTGAGATCGACAGGCGGATCGGTGCGGCGTCTTCAGTAATGCGGACGCTGTATCGATCCGTTGTGGTGAAGAAGGAGCTGAGCCGGAAGGCAAAGCTCTCAATTTACCGGTCGATCTACGTTCCCATCCTCACCTATGGTCATGAGCTTTGGGTTATGACCGAAAGGACAAGATCACGGGTACAAGCGGCCGAAATTAGTTTCCTCCGCCGGGTGGCGGGGCTCTCCCTTAGAGATAGGGTGAGAAGCTCTGCCATCCGGGAGGAGCTCAAAGTAAAGCCGCTGCTCCTCCACATGGAGAGGAGCCAGATGAGGTGGTTCGGGCATCTGGTCAGGATGCCACCCGAACGCCTCCCTAGGGAGGTGTTTAGGGCACGTCCCACCGGTAGGAGGCCGCGGGGAAGACCCAGGACACGTTGGGAAGACTATGTCTCCCGGCTGGCCTGGGAACGCCTCGGGGTCCCACAGGAAGAGCTGGACGAAGTGGCTGGGGAGAGGGAAGTCTGGGCTTCCCTGCTTAGGCTGCTGCCCCCGCGACCCGACCTCGGATAAGCGGAAGAAGATGGATGGATGGATGGATGGATGGATGGTCACACGTCAAATAATGGGTAAATGGCACCATCTTGTGGAATGTTTACAATGGAACCAAAAAACTAATTAGATTATTATCAATATTTTAAAATAATTCTCACCAATAGTGTATATGATGGTGTAATGTAACAATTTTGATTTATTGACCGAACATTTTCATCTTATTACTGTCGTGGGTGATTGTTTACATGATGATACGCACGCACGCGCGCGCGCACACGCACACGCACACACACGCACGTAGATAGATAAGAACGAGCCAGACTTTTAAACGGCTCTTTTAAAGAAAGAAAGAATCCTCAGGATCGGGCTAAGATGTCCATGATCGGGCTCCCTTCAAAGAGCCATAAATATAATAATATAATAATATAATAGCCATCTTTAATGATAAAAGAATGATGGCGTTGTGTTGACGTACTTCTTGGCCGTGAGCGCTAAACAAACACTTGCTTCAATCCGATTGGTCCAACATGTTGTCAGTCATGCCGACAGCGGCTCTGATTGGTTAACGTCACAAGTTCTGGGGGCGTGCACTTGCACGGCAGGAAGTGCAGACGAGCGAAATTGAGGATTGTGCAGAAATTGGTGATGTTAGACGAATAAAGACACACACTTGAGCGGGAGTCATGTCCTTGTTGGTTCATCATCCGTAAGTACGTCAAATGTGTTCCTTTTTCCTCAGTGTATGTTCGTTTTATCGCACTTTCAAGGTCTCTGTTATATTGCTAGCTTGTCGTGTTAGATGCTAAATGAAACATTTCCTGGCGGACAGCATTTAGTGTAACACGTCATTCTCACCTACTTTCAAAGATAGAAGTCAACAATCATGGTGGAAATAAAGGCAGTTCAAAGTCGTCTTTCAGGCTCACGTCAGCGTTTAGCTAACTGCTATTTGCTCAGTGCGTGAGCAGTCACAAGGTGGCATGTTTTTTTATGCAAATGATTCGACATAGAGCATTATTTGGCCACCTGTTGTGCCTGCTCGCTCACACTAGTAATAATAATAACAATGGATTAGATGTTATACAGGTAAAAGCCAGTAAATTAGAATATTTTGAAAAACTTGATTTATTTCAGTAATTGCATTCAAAAGGTGTAACTTGTACATGATATTTATTCATTGCACACAGACTGATGCATTCAAATGTTTATTTCATTTAATTTTGATGATTTGAAGTGGCAACAAATGAAAATCCAAAATTCCGTGTGTTACAAAATTAGAATATTACTTAAGGCTAATACAAAAAAGGGATTTTTAGAAATGTTGGCCAACTGAAAAGTATGAAAATGAAAAATATGAGCATGTACAATACTCAATACTTGGTTGGAGCTCCTTTTGCCTCAATTACTGCGTTAATGCGGCGTGGCATGGAGTCGATGAGTTTCTGGCACTGCTCAGGTGTTATGAGAGCCCAGGTTGCTCTGATAGTGGCCTTCAACTCTTCTGCGTTTTTGGGTCTGGCATTCTGCATCTTCCTTTTCACAATACCCCACAGATTTTCTATGGGGCTAAGGTCAGGGGAGTTGGCGGGCCAATTTAGAACAGAAATACCATGGTCCGTAAACCAGGCACGGGTAGATTTTGCGCTGTGTGCAGGCGCCAAGTCCTGTTGGAACTTGAAATCTCCATCTCCATAGAGCAGGTCAGCAGCAGGAAGCATGAAGTGCTCTAAAACTTGCTGGTAGACGGCTGCGTTGACCCTGGATCTCAGGAAACAGAGTGGACCGACACCAGCTGGACTGCTGCTGAGTGGTCCAAAGTCATGTTTTCTGACGAAAGCAAATTTTGCATTTCCTTTGGAAATCGAGGTCCCAGAGTCTGGAGGAAGACAGGAGAGGCACAGGATCCACGTTGCCTGAAGTCTAGTGTAAAGTTTCCACCATCAGTGATGGTTTGGGGTGCCATGTCATCTGCTGGTGTCGGTCCACTCTGTTTCCTGAGATGCAGGGTCAACGCAGCCGTCTACCAGCAAGTTTTAGAGCACTCCATGCTTCCTGCTGCTGACCTGCTCTATGGAGATGGAGATTTCAAGTTCCAACAGGACTTGGCGCCTGCACACAGTGCAAAATCTACCCGTGCCTGGTTTACGGACCATGGTATTTCTGTTCTAAATTGGCCCGCCAACTCCCCTGACCTTAGCCCCATAAAAAATCTGTGGGGTATTGTGAAAAGGAAGATGCAGAATGCCAGACCCAAAAACGCAGAAGAGTTGAAGGCCACTATCAGAGCAACCTGGGCTCTCATAACACCTGAGCAGTGCCAGAAACTCATCGACTCCATGCCACGCCGCATTAACGCAGTAATTGAGGCAAAAGGAGCTCCAACCAAGTATTGAGTATTGTACATGCTCATATTTTTCATTTTCATACTTTTCAGTTGGCCAACATTTCTAAAAATCCCTTTTTTGTATTAGCCTTAAGTAATATTCTAATTTTGCGACACACGGAATTTTGGATTTTCATTTGTTGCCACTTCAAATCATCAAAATTAAATGAAATAAACATTTGAATGCATCAGTCTGTGTCAGTGGCCTAGTGGTTAGAGTGTCCGTCCTGAGATCGGTAGGTTGGGAGTTCAAATCCCAGCAGAGTCATACCAAAGACTATAAAAATGGGACCCATTACCTCCCTGCTTGGCACTCAGCATCAAGGGTTGGAATTGGGGGTTAAATCACCAAAATGATTCCCGGGCGCAGCCACCGCTGCTGCCCACTGCTCCCCTCACCTCCCAGGGGGTGATCAAGGGTGATGGGTCAAATGCAGAGAATAATTTCGCCACACCTAGTGTGTGTGTGACAATCATTGGTACTTTAACTTTAACTTTAATGAATAAATATAATGTACAAGTTACACCTTTTGAATGCAATTACTGAAATAAATCAAGTTTTTCAAAATATTCTAATTTACTGGCTTTTACCTGTATACTAGTGATGGGTTGATGAGGCGTCATGAAGCGTTTCGACACATTGCAAAACTGTATTGATACTGTGTCGATACTGTGTCACTAAATACTTACATCTGCTGGACATTAAAAATCCCTACAGGCAACCTATGGACCGACTCAACTGACACTGATTTGATGCCCTAGTACAGGGGTCACCAACCTTTTTGAAACCAAAAACTACTTCTTGGGTACTGATTAATGCGAAGGGCTACCAGTTTGATACACACTTAAATAAATAAATATATTGTCATTTGTAAGTTACACGTAAGTGTGATTTAAACAACAATAGCTAAATAAATACATTTATATATATAAAAAATGGGTATTTCTGTCTGTCATTCCGTCGTACATTTTTTTTTCCTTTTACGGAAGGTTTTTTGTAGAGAATAAATGATGAAAAAAACACTTAATTGAACGAAAAAATTTAAAATACAATGTTGAAACATAGTTTATCTTCAATTTCGACTCTTTAAAATTCAAAATTCAACCGACAAAAAGAAGAGAAAAACTAGCTAATTTGAATCTTTTTGAAAAAATTAAAAAAATAATTTATGGAACATCATTAGTAATTTTTCCTGATTAAGATCAATTTTAGAATTTTGATGACATGTTTTAAATGGGTTAAAATCCAATCTGCACTTTGTTAGAATATTTAACAAATTGGACCAAGCTATATTTCTAACAAAGACAAATCAGTATTTCTTCTAGATTTTCCAGAACAAAAATTTAAAAAAATTCAAAATACTTTGAAATAAGATTTAAATTTGATTCTACAGATGTTCTAGATTTGCCAGGATAATTTTTTTGAATTTTAATCATAGTAAGTTTGAAGAAATATTTCACAAATATTCTTCGTCGAAAAAACAGAAGCTAAAATATTTATTATTCTTTACAATAAAAAAAAAAAGTACTTGAACATTGATTTAAATTGTCAGGAAAGAAGAGGAAGACATTTAAAAGGTAAAAATGTATATTTGTTTAAAAATCCTAAAATCATTTTTAAGGTTGTGTTTTTTCTCTAAAATTGTATTTCTAAAAGTAATAAGAAGCAAAGTAAAAAAATAAATGAATTTATTCAAACAAGTGAAGACCCATCCATCCATCCATTTTCTACCGCTTATTCCAAGTGAAGACCAAGTCTTTTAAAATATTTTCTTGGATTTTCAAATTCTATTTGAGTTTTGTCTCTTTTAGAATTAAAAATGTCGAGCAAAGCGAGACCAGCTTGCTAGTAAATAAATAAAATTTAAAAAAATAGAGGCAGCTCACTGGTAAGTGCTGCTCTTTGAGCTATTTTTAGAACAGGCCAGCGGGCGACTGATCTGGTCCTTACGGGCTACCTGGTGACCGCGGGCACCGCGTTGGTGACCCCTGCCCTAGTATATACAATAATATAAACCAAGTCATTGTATTTCATTTAGGATTATTTCATATCTTCATTTAAATAAAAATATATTTTTATCTTTTTTAGATAGTCAATAAATAATGTGAACGTGTTGTGGATGATTGTGGACTGGGAATTTTTTTAATTTATTTTTTTTACACATTTTTATTAAAAAAAAAAAAAAAAAAAAGTTTTTCCGACGTATTACATTTTAGACTATTTCTCTTAGTTATTATTTCTCCGGCTGTAGAAAAGAGCCGCTCACAGGGCACAGAGGAGGCGTCAGTGCGACACAGTTGGCGTATCGGTCACGTGACCAAAACAGCTCATGATCGGTCACGTGACTTTCTAAAAGCGGTACGTGCACCGACACAGGGTTTTGCTCTATGAGCTCGACGCATGCGCCGATGCATCGGTGTTGCCGGACCCATCACTATTATATACTAGTAAGGAGTAAGTAAGCATAGACGTCTTCTAAGGCAGTGTTTTTCAACCACTGTGCTGCGGCACACTGGTGTGCCGTGGGAAATTATGCAACTTCACCTAATTGGTCCAATTTTTTTTTTTTTTTGCAAATCAATAATTATAATCTGCAAATAATGTGCCGTTGCTTAGTGTCTGTGCTGTGTAAAGCTCGGCAGTGTAACCACATTGTACTCCATGCCAGTATGTGGCAGCAGGTAGTTAATTGCTTTGTAAAAGTCAGAATGTGTCGGGTGAGACAAAAGGATGGTTTGTTGTGATCCCAATGTGCAGACCACAGCGGGAGGCAGTGTGCAGGTAAAAAGGCATGTAATGCTTAAACCAAAAATGAACAAACGGGAAAGGAAAAGGCAAAGGCTGTGCAAAACGAAAGTAAAACTGAACTGGCTACGAAGTAAATCAGAATCAGGATCAAAAATACTTTATTAATCCCAGAGGGGAAATTTAAATTTCCAGCACAATCCCATTCAAGATCAGACAAACGTTGCAGGGAGACAGAACAGGATCAATGTGGAATGCGCTCCCAACAGGTATAAAAGAAAGTGCATCTCTATCCTCCTCCAAAACCGCAATAAAAGTTCACCTCCAGGCAGCTACAACCCTAAACTAACACCCTCCCCAGATTGATAATAATCAAATGTAAACAATCAAATGCAGATACTTTTTCTTATGCCTTTTTTCTTATGCCTTCTCTCTCTCTCTCTCTCTCTCTCTCTCTCTCGTTTTATTAGTCAACATTGCAACTTTTTCTAAATGACATTTAACCTCTAAGCTTTTTTATTTCACTTTTGTTATGTTTTTGTTTATTTTAATAGTATTTTTAGAATGTGCCGTGGGCCTTTAAAACATTAGCTGTGGGCCGCAAATGGCCTCCGGGGCACCCTTTTGACACCCCTGCTATAGATAATAAAAAATTAAATGTGATAAATCTATGGATAAAAAGCAGAGCCTGGCGACGCATGCGCGTTTATCATAACTCTCTCTCTCTCTCTCTGTCTCTGCCCCTCCCTCACCAATGCTGCTGTTTGTTTTGTTTTTAACCCCTTCTTAACCCTGAACGTACATTGAAAATACACGCAACCCTAACTCAAAATGCCGTACATTTGAGGCATTTAAGAAACTCCGCCCTGACAGCTCTGCAAAAGAGGACATGTCCGGTGAAAAGAGGACGTATGGTCAGTCTATCCTAGCACGTTAGCTGCTAGCATGCCGTGTGTTGTGCCTCGGTGTGCATTGTTTACACAACGTGCGTTACGCTACTTAATATGTCCGTATGGAAACTCGTTCGGTACACCTCCGAACCGAACCAAAACAATACAAATACACGTACCGTTACACCCCTAGTATGTAGTTTGTCTTACAATCCTAAATGAAGGAAAACTAATTCAAAAGAGAGAATATTAATCCTCAACAAAAGTTCTGGAGCTTCTGGTTCTTCGTGCTGTTAACTATCTGTCTTGCCGCACACGCTGGAAACAAGTGGAATGCGCTCCCAACAGGTGTAAAAGAAAGTGCATCTCTATCCTCCTCCAAAACCGCAATAAAAGTTCACCTCCAGGCAGCTACAACCCTAAACTAACACCCTCCCCGGATTGTTGTAAACAATCAAATGCAGATATTTTTCTTATGCCTTCTGATCTCTCTCTCTCTCTCTCTCTCTCTCTCTCTCTCTCTCTCTCTCTCTCTCTCTCTCTCTCTCTCTCTCTCTCTCTCTCTCTCTCTCTCTCTCTCTCTATGTCCACTACTTGCTGTCCATATCTTACCAAGTCACACCTACACTGTTTCAATATCCATTTCTCTGTTCTCAATTGTTGATGACTGATGATAACAACCAAACCTAACCCCCCCCCCCCACACACACACCCCGAATTGTAAATAATTCAATGTATACACCCTGATGATGATCTTGTGTGATGACTGTATTATGATGATAGTATATATGATAGTATATATCCGTATCATGAATCAATTTAAGTGGACCCCGACTTAAACAAGTTGAAAAACTTTTTGGGGTGTTACCATTTAGTGGTCAATTGTACGGAATATGTACTTCACTGTGCAACAACCTACGAATAAAAGTCTCAATCAATCAATCAACACAGCGGCGGAAACAGAAACAGAATGCTGGACGACAGCAAAAACTTACGGCGTCGACAAAGTACATCCATACATGACATCAATCAACAATGTCCACACAAAGAAGGATAGCAACAACTGAAAAAGCCTTGCTTGCTAACACAAAGCAGGTGCGGGGAATAGCGCTCAAAGGAAGACATGAAACTGCTACAGGAAAACACCAACAAAACAGGAAGGGCCACCAAAATAACAGCGCAAGACAATAACTAAAGCACAGGAAAACACCAACAAACTCAAAATAAGGCACGACGACCTGGTGGAGTATACTTTTTTAACGTTTTCTACTGGTGGTGTGCCTCCGTATTTTTAAATGAAAACAATGTGCCTTGCCTCAAAACAGGTTGAAAAACACTGTTCTAAGGCTACGCAGCATGGAGCGCTACTGGCACTGACGAGACGCGGGGCCGCCATCTTGGAGTGGTGATCAGTCGCAATTCATTTGGCAGGAGCAATGAACTGTCATTCATCTTACCTCACTGAATACCACTGATTTTCACACGCTTTTTTGTCATACGTGTAGATATGATAAAGGACACATATTTTATTATTCATAGTTTGCTTAACAGTAATAGAATATTCTTATATGCTATAAGTGACCAGACGTCCCAGATCAAAACTAGGAATATAATTCCAGAGAAGGGTCAGCCATTTTGAAGTTGAAGAAACAATATGATGAGGTTATATATACATGCTACATAAACAATACATTAGATATCTATATATCTATAGACTGTATCTCTGTTGCTGCAGCAGCAGAGAGTTGATTCTGTCTTGACACTTTGTATTGATATTTTGTATTACATTCTTCCCTTAAATGATCATGTTTACAGTCATTGTTTTATATGTAATTTTGATGTATGTCGCTTTGGATAAAAGCGTCTGCCAAATACTCAAACATAAACATATATAAACACCTGAAAGTCTTTATATCAGCTAAAACCACCAATCTGTTTCACTGGATTCAGAATAAAAGCAAATTCTGTCTTACCCAACAATGTTAGTATTTGAATATTGTTACTTGAAGACTTATACATTTTTAAATGTAATTAATTTAATTGACAAGACATTCTATTATGGTCATACTCTTGTTTGCTAGCGGCTAGGATTTCAGTACTATTGAAGATCTTTGCTCCATCTCAACTCTGTGCTAATATTCTTTTCACAAAATACAACCAATAGTACGTTAATGTTAAACCTTACTTGTGAAAAGTAATCCCCCAATTCCTATTTTCAACAGTCCGCTCATTTGAGCAGGAAAATGCTGAACACCATCTTTGTTTTCTACCTGTCAACTGTCAGTTTAGCATCTTTGTTTTCTACCTGTCAACTGTCAGTTTAGCATCTTTGTTTTCTACCTGTCAACTGACAGTTTAGCATCTTTGCTTTCTACCTGTCAACTGACAGTTTAGCATCTTTGCTTTCTACCTGTCAACTGTCAGTTTAGCATCTTTGTTTTCTACCTGTCAACTGTCAGTTTAGCATCTTTGTTTTCTACCCGTCAACTGTCAGTTTAGCATCTTTGTTTTCTACTCGTCAACTGTCAGTTTAGCATCTTTGTTTTCTACCCGTCAACTGTCAGTTTAGCATCTTTGTTTTCTACCCGTCAACTGTCAGTTTAGCATCTTTGTTTTCTACCCGTCAACTGTCAGTTTTGCATCTTTGTTTTCTACCTGTCAACTGTCAGTTTAGCATCTTTGTTTTCTACCTGTCAACTGTCAGTTTAGCATCTTTGTTTTCTACCTGTCAACTGTCAGTTTAGCATCTTTGTTTTCTAACTGTCAGTTTAGCATCTTTGTTTTCTACCTGTCAACTGTCAGTTTAGCATCTTTGTTTTCTACCCGTCAACTGTCAGTTTAGCATCTTTGTTTTCTACCTGTCAACTGTCAGTTTAGCATCTTTGTTTTCTACCCGTCAACTGTCATTTTAGCATCTTTGTTTTCTACCTGTCAACTGTCAGTTTAGCATCTTTGTTTTCTTCCTGTCAACTGACAGTTTAGCATCTTTGTTTTCTACCTGTCAACTGTCAGTTTAGCAACTTTCTTTTCTACCTGTCAACTGTCAGTTTAGCATCTTTCTTTTCTACCTGTCAACTGTCAGTTTAGCATCTTTGTTTTCTACCCGTCAACTGTCAGTTTAGCATCTTTGTTTTCTACCTGTCAACTGTCAGTTTGGGCTGCTCGCCGGCTCCTCATCACCACTTCAAGATGGCGGCCCAACTTCTCGCGTCACAGCAGCCAATGCTTTGTCTGCTTATAAGACGTGTATGTAAGTAAGCGTGTGTGTTGCAGCTGAGGCGGACGAGCACACAATCATGGACGCAAGGCATGCTGGGAGTGTGCAGGCGGTCGGCAGAAGAGACGCTGCAGTGTGGCAGCAAACACGCAGCCTCCTCTACAAGAACCTGCTCATCAAGTGGAGGACCAAACAGCAGAGTTTGCAGGTCTGGTCCAGCTCCTCTACCCCACCTAACGCCTTCAAGTTGCTCTTTCAAAGTGTCCGTGGAAACTGTACAGGAAGTGATCCTGCCGCTGCTGCTGCTGGCTCTCCTGATCCTCACCAGCACACACAACCCGCACGTGTCCTACGGCGGCGTCGGCACCGTGGAGCTGGAGCACGAAGACCACATCATCAAGGGCTTGGGCTACACGCCCATCACCAACGTGACCAACCACATCATGGAGGCGGTGGCCCAGGAGATGCGTAAGGCTCACGTCTCGGCCCTCGCACACACCCGCCGCGTGCTCAGCTGTGGCGTGCGCTTGCAGACATGCAGGAACACTTGGAGATGTTCGCCAGCGAGGAGGACCTGGAGAACGCCAGCCTGCACCAGCCCTCCAGCTACGTGGGCGTGGTGTTCAGAGACGCCTCGGCCACCTCGTACAGTCTGCGCTTCCCGTACAGCCAACTGCCGCGACCCAGCGACTTCACCGAGTCCATGGGTAAGTTGTGCTGGAAGGAAGGCGAGGTCTCCTACTCCACGTTCACTCTCTCCTTTGTCCTAAGTAAGTTGTGCTGGAAGGAAGGCAAGGTCTCCTACTCCACGTTCACTCTCTCCTTTGTCCTCCGCAGACAACTGTGTCAGCAGCTCGGTCAACTGCCGGGCGGCTAACTACTGGTACTCGGGCTTCGTCCGCCTCCAGTCGCTGATTGATGCCGCCATCATCCAGGTGAGGTCGCCCTCCCTGGCCAATGTGGCTGAAATCTGTATCATGATATACTGTAAGTGTTTTCAATCTATCAATCAAAGTTTGTCTATATACCGTATTTTTAGACTATAAGGCGCACTTAAAATCCTTTCATTTGATCAAAGCTCGACAGTGCTCCTTATTTAGACATTTTATCTCCTAATTATTACTTTTTACCTAATAATTATGACTTTATATCTCATAATTATGACTTTTTAACTCAATATGATACATTTTTATTCCATAATTTGCACTTTTTAATCTCCTAATTATGACTTTTTGTATTACAATTTGGAATTTTTACTTCATAATTTGGATTTTTTTGGTCTCCTAATAATGCCTTTTTATCTCATAATTTTGACTTTTTATCTTATTACGCCTTTTTGTCTCATAATTATGACTTTCTAATTATGACTTTTTATTCCATAATTTTGATTTTTTATTCTCCCAATTATGTTTTATGTCATAATTTTGATTTTCAATGTCATTATGAGATTTTATCTCATAATTTGGATTTTTATCTTATAATTTTGACTTTTTATCTCCTAATTATTACTTTTTATCTAATAATTCTGACTTTCTATCTCATAATTATGACTTTTTAACTCAATATGATACATTTTTATTCCATAATTTTCACTTTTTAATCTCCTAATTATGACTTTTTGTATTACAATTTGGAATTTTTACTTCATAATTTGTATTTTTTACTTCATAATTTGGATTCTTGTCTCCTAA
The DNA here is from genome assembly GCF_033978685.3 of Nerophis lumbriciformis. NCBI lineage: Eukaryota > Metazoa > Chordata > Actinopteri > Syngnathiformes > Syngnathidae > Nerophis > Nerophis lumbriciformis. Next base: position 1,887,255 of record NC_084579.2, on the reverse strand, counting down.
TAATGCCTTTTTATCTCATAATTTTGACTTTTTATCTTATTATGCCTTTTTGTCTCATAATTATGACTTTCTATCTAATTATTACTTTTTATTCCATAATTTTGATTTTTTAATCTCCCAATTATGTTTTATGTCATAATTTTGATTTTCAATGTCATTATGACATTTTATCTCATAATTTGGACTTTTATCTTATAATTTGGACTTTTTATCTCCTAATTATTACTTTTTATCTAATAATTCTGACTTTCTATCTCATAATTATGACTTTTTAACTCAATATGATACATTTTTATTCCATAATTTGCACTTTTTAATCTCCTAATTATGACTTTTTGTATTACAATTTGGAATCTTTACTTCATAATTTGGATTTTTTACTTCATAATTTGGATTTTTTTTGTCTCCTAATAATGCCTTTTTATCTCATAATTTTGACTTTTTATCTTATTACGCCTTTTTGTCTCATAATTATGACTTTATGTCTAATTATTACTTTTTATTCCATAATTTTGTTTTTTTAATCTCCCAATTATGTTTTATGTCATAATTTTGATTTTCAATGTCATTATGACATTTTATCTCATAATTTGGACGTTTATCTTATAATTTGGACTTTTTATCTCCTAATTATTACTTTTTATCTAATAATTCTGACTTTCTATCTCATAATTATGACTTTTTAACTCAATATGATACATTTTTATTCCATAATTTGCACTTTTTAATCTCCTAATTACGACTTTTTATATCATAATTTTCACTTTTTACTTCATAATTTGGATTTTTTTGTCTCCTAATAATGCCTTTCTATCTCATAAGTATGCATTTTTATCTCATAATTATGCCTTTCTATCTCATAAGTATGCCTTTTTATCTCATAAGTATGCCTTTTTATCTCATAAGTATGCCTTTTATAAGTATGCCTTTTCATCTCATAATTATGCCTTTTTATCTCATTACTATGCCTTTTTATTTCATAATTATTACTTTTTAACTCAATATGATACATTTGTATTCCATAATTTGCACTTTTTAATCTCCTAATTATGACTTTTTGTATTACAATTTGGAATTTTTACTTCATAATTTGGATTTTTTTGGTCTCCTAATAATACCTTTTTATCTCATAATTTTGACTTTTTATCTCATAATTATGACTTTCTATCTAATTATTACTTTTTATTCCATAATTTTGATTTTTTTAATCTCCTAATTATGTTTTATGTCATAATTTTGATTTTCAATGTCATTATGACATTTTATCTCATAATTTGGACTTTTATCTTATAATTTGGACTTTTTTATCTCCTAATTATTACTTTTTATCTAATAATTCTGACTTTCTATTTCATAATTATGACTTTTTAACTCAATATGATACATTTTTATTCCATAATTTGCACTTTTTAATCTCCTAATTATGACTTTTTATATCATAATTTTGACTTTTTACTTCATAATTTGGATTTTTTTGTCTCCTAATAATGCCTTTCTATCTCATAAGTATGCCTTTTTATTTCATAATTATGCCTTTTTATCTCATAAGTATGCCTTATATAAGTATGCCTTTTTATCTCATAAGTATGCCTTTTTATCTCATTACTATGCCTTTTTATTTCATAATTATTACTTTTTAACTCAATATGATACATTTTTATTCCATAATTTGCATTTTTTAATCTCCTAATGACTTTTTATATCATAATTTTGACTTTTTACTTCATAATTTGGATTTTTTTGTCTCCTAATGCCTTTCTATCTCATAAGTATGCCTTTTTATCTCATAACGATGCCTTTTTATTTCATAATTATTACTTTTTAACTCAATATGATACATTTGTATTCCATAATTTGCACTTTTTAATCTCCTAATTATGACTTTTTATTTCATAATTTGAATTTTTTACTTCATAATTTGGACTTTTTTAGCTCCTAATAATGCCTTTTTATCTCATAAATATGCCTTTTTTTTTAATCTCATAAGTATGCCTTTTTATCTCATAAGTATGCCTTTTTATCTCATAAGTATGCCTTTTTATCTCATAATTAACTTCTTATCTCATAATTAAGGCTTTTATCTCATTACTATGTATTTTGATTTCGTAATTATGCCTTTTTATCTGATAATTTTGACTTTCTATCTCATAATTATGCCTTTTGTCTCATAATTATGACTTTCTATCTCATAAGTATGCCTTTTTATCTCATAATAATGCCTTTTTATCTCATAATAATGCCTTTCTATCTCATAAGTATGCCTTTTTATCTCATAAGTATGCCTTATATAAGTATGCCTTTTTATCTCATAATTATGCCTTTTTATCTCATTACTATGCCTTTTTATTTCATAATTATTACTTTTTAACTCAATATGATACATTTTTATTCCATAATTTGCACTTTTTAATCTCCTAATTATGACTTTTTATTACATAATTTGAATTTTTTACTTCATAATTTGGACTTTTTTAGCTCCTAATAATGCCTTTTTATCTCATAGATATGCCTTTTTTATCTCATAAGTATGCCTTTTTATCTCATAAGTATGCCTTTTTATCTCATAATTAACTTCTTATCTCATAATTAAGGCTTTTTATCTCATTACTATGTATTTTTATTTCGTAATTATGCCTTTTTATCTGATAATTTTGACTTTTTATCTGATAATTTTGTCTTTCTATCTCATAATTATGACTTTCTATCTAATTATTATTACTTTTTATTCCATAATTTAGATTTTGTAATCTCGTAATTATGATGTTTTATGTCATAATTTTGACTTTCAATGTCATTTTGACATTTTATCTCATAATTTGGACTTTTATCTTAGAATTTGGACTTTTTATCTCCTAATTCTGACTTTCTACCTCACAATGATGACTTTTCTTTGATGATTTAGATGTCCGTCTCAGTCGTAGCAGTATTTCATGTTGACACAGAAAGGTTGCGATGAGGGAGTGCAGCAGGGAGGTACCTGCAAGTGTCCGGGTCAGATCCTCCTCCTGAACCCTGGGTGCAGGTGTGGTGGGACCACACTTGGTTTGGAGGCCTTTCATGCGTGTAAGAACGTGAAGGTGTCTCTTGTGATGCTTCTCCACGGAACTTTG
>NC_084579.2:1854145-1879145 GCF_033978685.3 Nerophis lumbriciformis | reverse complement strand
AAAAGAACCATCCGGACTGTTCTGGTGTCAAAGTGTAAAAGGCAGCATGTGTGATGGTATGGGGGTGTATTAGTGGCCAAGACATGGGTAACTTACACATCTGTGAAGGCACCATTAATGCTGAAAGGTACATACAGCTTTTGGAGCAACATATGTTGCCATCGTTATCATGGACGCCCCTGCTTATTTCAGCAAAACAATGTTTAGCCACGTGTTACAACAGTGTAGTAAAAGAGTGCGGGTACTAGACTGGCCTGCCTGTAGTCCAGACATTGGAAATGTGTGAAGGCTAAAATAGCAGAAGGAACAACTTAAGCTGTACATCAAGCAAGAATGGGAAAGAATTCCACTTCAAAAATGTGTCTCCTCAGTTCCCAAACCTTTACTGAGTGTTGTTAAAAGGAAAGGCCATGTAACACACTTGTAAAAATGCCTTTTTTGCAATGTGTTGCTGCCATTAAATTCTAAGTTCATGATTATTTGCAAAACATAACAAAGTTTGTCAGTGTGAACATGAAATATCTTGTCTTTGCAGTCTATTCAATTGAATATAAGTTGAAAAGGATTTGTTGTATTCTCTTTTTATTTACCATTTACCGTATTTTCCGCACCATAAGGCGCCCTGGGTTATAAGCCGCGCCTTCAATGAACGGCATATTTCAAAACTTTGTCCACCTATAAGCCGCCCCGTGTTGTAAGCCGCATCTAACCGCGCTAAAGGAATGTCAAAAAAACAGTCAAATAGGTCAGTCAAACTTTAATAATATATTAAAACCAGCGTGATGTGGGCGCGCATGGAGTCGTATATCAACATGGACGGAGCTGCGTGAAAAAAGCCACCCGGCCTCTTCGCGTAAACTTAAACTTACCTTAACCACTCGCTCATCTTTTCTTCATCCATCCCTTCGAGTTAGCTTTTATGATGACGCCGGCTGGAAAGGTCTCTTTTGGCAAGGTCTTCCTTTTGAATATCACCATGGGTGGAAGTTTCTGGCCATTAGCATGGCAAGCTAGAACCACAGTGAAGGATGACTTCTCATTTCCTGTGGTGCGAATATTCACCGTACGTGCTCCCGTTGTATCCACAGTGCGGTTCACAGGAATATCAAAAGTCAGTGGAACCTCGTCCATGTTGATAATGTTCTCTGGCCGGATCTTTTTTTCAGCTATCTTGTTTTTACAATATGCACGGAAAGTAGCCAGCTTTTCTTGAAAGTCTTTAGGCAGTTGCTGTGAAATAGTAATCCGTGTGCGGATGGAGAGATTGCGTCTTTTCATGAACCGGATCCCTGTCGCTTAGTAGGAGCCATTTTGTGGTCTTTACAGATGTAAACACACAAAGGAAATGAAACGTACGGTAATATCCGCGCGCTTTTTCTTCTTCTACGCGGGCGGGTGGTTGCTTACAGTAGAAGAAGAAGCGCTTCCTGTTCTATGGGGGCGGGTGCTTACCTTGGCGGTTGCTTGCGTAGAAGAAGAAGCACTTCCTCTTCTACGGGGAAAAAAGATGGCGGCTGTTTACCGTAGTTGCGAGACCGAAACTTTATGAAAATGAATCTTAATATTAATCCATATATAAAGCGCACCGGGTTAAAAGCCGCACTGTCAGCTTTTGAGTAAATTTGTGGTTTTTAGGTGCGGCTAATAGTGCGGAAAATACGGTACACAACCTCACTGCTTCACTGCTTATGGCTTTTAAATACCACGGAGCAGACATGACCATATTTGGCACGTACATAACCTCCATTCTTGTCTTGTGTGTGGTCCACACGCAGGAGACTTCAGAATGCGGAGGTCCTTGTTCTACTTCCTGAAGCCGTCCTATTGGTCCAGGCGCAGCGCGCGCTACGTGGAGGTCAGCTCCGTCTACGACACGGAGGCAAACGGCGCTCCGAGCTCGGGCGAGTCCGTGGAGCCCATTCCGCCGGAGTTCCGAGGCAAAGAGGCCATTCGGTAGTCTCAACTTCAAAGTCCTTTTGTGTTTCTGGTCCGGACTGGGGAGGGAGGCCATGACCCTCCTCTGCAGTACCAGAACTCAGACCTGGAACTTGACGTCAGTCTTTTGTTTGCAGCATCTGCAACATCAGCAAGGTGTACAAGGACCGGGACAACACCGTGGAGGCTCTGCGAGGTTGTCCTCACTTTGGAGCAGCCCACTTAGTCCGGGTGTAATCACCTGTCCTGCTCCTTCCAGGTCTGACCTTTGACATCTACGAGGGCCAGATCACGGCCCTGCTGGGCCACAGCGGCGCCGGGAAGTCCACCCTCATGAACATCCTGTGCGGCATCTGCCCGCCCACCGACGGCTCGGCCTCCATTTACGGCTCCCCCGTAGCCGAGGTGGCGGAGATGAAGCAGCTGGTGGGAATATGTCCGCAGTTCAACATCGTGTTCGACGTGCTGACCGTGGAGGAGCACCTCAGGATGTTCGCCGCCATCAAAGGGATCCCGGCCGCAGACGTGGACGCCGAGGTATGGAGAAGGTGCACCGTGGAGCCGGCTAGTGGCCTGACTCACGCCATTGTGTCTGTAAAAGGTGTCCAGAGTGCTGAAGGACCTGGACTTGGAGAAGATCATGACGGCTCAAGCCAAGAACCTGAGTGGAGGCCAGAAGAGGAAGCTCTCCGTGGGCATCGCTGTCCTGGGAGATCCGAAGGTAGTTTGTCCATCCCAAGTCTTCTGTCTTCTCACCAACTCAACTTTGACCCCTTCTAGATCCTGCTCCTGGACGAGCCCACGGCAGGCATGGACCCTTGCTCCAGACGCCAGGTCTGGTCTCTCCTGAAGAGCCGCAGGGCCGGCCGAGTCATCGTCCTCAGCACGCACTACATGGACGAGGCGGACATCCTCGCTGGTGGGAGTCACAAAAACACTAATAACCGCTTTTGGTATTTCCTCTTATCATGGCGACTTGTCCAGGGTGTACCCCGCCTTCCGCCCGATTGTAGCTGAGATGGGCTCCAGCACCCCCCGCCACCCCGAAAGGGATAAGCGGTAGAAAATGGATGGATGGATGCTAGCATTTAAGCTTATTTTGTTTGTTTAACCCTAAAAATTGGGGGCGGTACCTCTGGATTGGCAGACCCGGGTGGTGGTTCCTCTCTTTAAGAAGGGGAACCGGAGGGTGTGTTCTAACTATCGTGGGATCACACTCCTCAGCCTTCCCGGTAAGGTCTATTCAGGTGTACTGGAGAGGAGGCTACGCCGGATAGTCGAACCCCGGATTCAGGAGGAACAGTGTGGTTTTCGTCCTGGTCGTGGAACTGTGGACCAGCTCTATACTCTCGGCAGGATCCTTGAGGGTGCATGGGAGTTTGCCCAACCAGTCTACATGTGTTTTGTGGACTTGGAGAAGGCATTCGACCGTGTCCCTCGGGAGGTCCTGTGGGGAGTGCTCAGAGAGTATGGGGTATCGGACTGTCTGATTGTGGCAGTCCGCTCCCTGTATGATCAGTGTCAGAGCTTGGTCCGCATTGCCGGCAGTAAGTCGGACACGTTTCCAGTGAGGGTTGGACTCCGCCAAGGCTGCCCTTTGTCACCCATTCTGTTCATAACTTTTATGGACAGAATTTCTAGGCGCAGTCAAGGCGTTGAGGGGATCTGGTTTGGTGGCTGCAGGATTAGGTCTCTGCTTTTTGCAGATGATGTGGTCCTGATGGCTTCATCTGGCCAGGATCTTCAGCTCTCACTGGATCGGTTCGCAGCCGAGTGTGAAGCGACTGGGATGAGAATCAGCACCTCCAAGTCCGAGTCCATGGTTCTCGCCCGGAAAAGGGTGGAGTGCCATCTCCGGGTTGGGGAGGAGATCTTGCCCCAAGTGGAGGAGTTCAAGTACCTCGGAGTCTTGTTCACGAGTGAGGGAAGAGTGGATCGTGAGATCGACAGGCGGATCGGTGCGGCGTCTTCAGTAATGCGGACGCTGTATCGATCCGTTGTGGTGAAGAAGGAGCTGAGCCGGAAGGCAAAGCTCTCAATTTACCGGTCGATCTACGTTCCCATCCTCACCTATGGTCATGAGCTTTGGGTTATGACCGAAAGGACAAGATCACGGGTACAAGTGGCCCAAATGAGTTTCCTCCGCCGGGTGGCGGGGCTCTCCCTTAGAGATAGGGTGAGAAGCTCTGTCATTCGGGGGGAGCTCAAAGTAAAGCCGCTGCTCCTCCACATCGAGAGGAGCCAGATGAGGTGGTTCGGGCATCTGGTCAGGATGCCACCCGAACGCCTCCCTAGGGAGGTGTTTAGGGCACGTCCGACCGGTAGGAGGCCGCGGGGAAGACCCAGGACACGTTGGGAAGACTGTCTCCCAGCTGGCCTGGGAACGCCTCGGGGTCCCACAGGAAGAGCTGGACGAAGTGGCTGGGGAGAGGGAAGTCTGGGCTTCCCTGCTTAGGCTGCTGCCCCCGCGACTCGACCTCGGATAAGCGGAAGAAGATGGATGGATGGTTTGCAAAAGCTATTTTTAACCCATTTAGGTGAAATTACATAATCTCCCACGGCACACCAGACTGTATCTCACGGTACTGAGTGGTTGAAAAACACTGGGTGTATACGTACACTGGGTGTGCACAATTTGCGTCTTGGCCGGTGTCCTGTTTAATTAAATACATCTAGCAGTGTTGTAAATCTAGGATGTAAATGCAGTATATCTCACATACCTTGGTCTTGCTTTCTGTGTTGGCGTGAAAAATTAAAAATCTGCGCTTTTGTGTTGTGCAAGTAAAGCTGAACATTGTGGCCAGGACGTGGATGAAAGTGCACTGTACAGGAAGCTTGCTTATTAATGGTGATCGAGTAAGCTGTCCTGTTAATTTTGTGAATCGAGTCAATGTTTTCTTTCCCTATCGTCCTATTTTAGTAGTTTATGTGCTTTTTGGAGGCCAATAAAACGCTGCGTTCTTCTCTCGGTACAGACCGTAAAGCAGTCCTCTCCCAGGGCCAGCTGAAGTGTATCGGCTCGTCCATGTACCTCAAGATCAAATGTGGCGTGGGATATCACCTCAGGTGGGCACAAAGCTCCTACTGTACACTTCCTCCTCGCTCCCAGGTCACGGCCGACCCGCTTTCTCCCTGCAGGATGTCCGTCAGTGGCAACTGCAACGCTGAGACCGTGTCCTCGCTGGTCCAGCAGCACGTGCCCAAGGCCAAGCTGGCTCGCCAACACGAGGCGGAGTTGACCTTCACGCTGCCTTTTGACAGCATGGACGCCTTTGCAGGTAAGACCACGCCCTCTCTTTGTCCTCACAGAACATATCCTGCCTTTCCATTAGATTAATTTGAATTGAAGGTGCAAACCGGAAGTAGATTAATTAGAATTAAAGCTGCAAGCAGCATTGGTCGGGCCCGCGTATTTGGCAGGTGCTAGTCCTAAGTGTCCCAATACTTATATCCAGTTTTAGTCCTAAATTTCCCAATACTTTTGTCAAGTTGTAGTCCTAAGTGTCCCAATACTTTTGTCCAGTGTGGGTGTCCCAATACTTTTGTCCAGTTGTATTCCTAAGTGTCCCAATACTTATGTCCAGTTTTCGTCCTAAGTGTCCCAATACTTTTGTCAAGTTATAGTCCCAAGTGTCCCAATACTTTTGTCAAGTTTTAATCCTAAGTGTCCCAATACATTTGTCCAGTGTAGGTGTCCCAATACTTTTTTCCAGTGGTAGTCCTAAGTGTCCCAATACTTTTTGTCCAGTTTTAGTCCTAAGTGTCCCAATACTTTTTTAAAGTGGTAGTCCGAAGTGTCCCAATACTTTTGTCCAGTTGTAGTCCTAAGTGTCCCAATACTTTTGTCAAGTTTAGGCATATGTGTCCCAAGACTTTTGTCCAGTGGTAGTCCTAAGTGTCCCAATACTTTTGTCAAGTTTAGGCATATGTGTCCCAAGACTTTTGTCCAGTGGTAGTCCTAAGTGTCCCAATACTTTTGTCAAGTTGTAGTCCTAAGTGTCCCAATACTTTTGTCCAGTGTAAGTGTCCCAAAACTTTTGTCCAGTGGTAGTCCTAAGTGTCCAAATACTTTTGTCTACTTTTAGTCCGAAGTGTCCCAATACTTTTGTTCAGTGGTAGTCCTAAGTGTCCCAATACTTTTGTCAATTTGTAGTCCTAAGTGTCCCAATACTTTTGTCCAGTGTAAGTGTCCCAATACTTTTGTCAAGTTGTAGTCCTAAGTGTCCCAATACTTTTGTCAAGTTGTAGTCCTAAGTGTCCCAATACTTTTGTCCAGTGGTAGTCATAAGTGTCCCAATATGTTTGTCAAGTTGTAGTCCGAAGTGTCCCAATACTTTTGTCCAGTTATAGTCCTAAGTGTCCCAATACTTTTGTTCAGTGGTAGCCATAAGTCTCCCAATACTTTTGTCAAGTTTTAGTCCCAAGTGTCCCAATACTTTTGTTCAGTGGTATTCCTAAGTGTCCCAATAATTTTTTCCAGTGTAAGTGTCCCAATACTTTTGTTCAGTTTTCGTCATAAGTGTCCCAATACTTTTGTCTGCTTTTAGTTCGAATTGTCCCAATACTTTTGTCTAGTGTACCTACCTTGTCTGCATTGTGTGGGCACGCTGGTGCTTCCTGCTTTTAAGCAGCCATCTTAAAAAAACAGCAGCGCAGCAGCATCAGCGCAGCGGGTCTTTGAAGGGTCATAAAATCAAAACCGGAGCAGGTATCAAAACTCTTTCGCCAACTTTTAATCAGAAGGGTTCAATCTCTCTCCTGTGGTAGTTTGAAGCCAAAACAACAAAACGCGCTCAGAGGAGATAATGTTTGAAGAAAGGTGACCGGTTTTTACAAAAATGTTGTTTTGAAGGGGGAATAGCAAACTTCCTGTTGATTTTTGCTGGGGGTTGTCAATTTATGAAATGTAGGTCTAAGTGAGACCTACATAGAGGTTTTTGTTTCATGTCTCTCCGACCTTCCCAGTGGGAGTTACAGGCAGTTTTGTCAGTTTTTTCTTCCGAGGAGCAGTTTTTTCTGCGTTTTATTCAAAAATTGCGCTAGAGCGCAATTTTGAGATTTGGGGTTAGGTTTTTTTATTAGATCGCACTTTTTGCCAGTCCTGATGTGTGTGTTCAGTTCGGTGAGTTTTGAAGCATGTTAAGGGGGTCAAATTACAGCTCAAAGAGGCAAAAGTGACTGTTTTTAGTACATTTTTGTCTTGAAGGGGGAATTGCCAACTTCCTGTTGATTTTTGCCCGAGGAAATTAATTAATGAAAAGTAGGGCTAAGTGAGTCCCACATAGAGGTTTTTGTTTCATGTCTCTACAACATTCGTACTGGGAGTTATAAGCAGTTTTCTTTCTAGGGGGCGCTAGAGCGCAATTTTGAGTTTTGGGGTTCGTTTTTTTATTAAAAGACAATTTTCGCAGGTCCTGATGTGTGGGTCAAATATGGTGAGTTTTGAAGCATGTTAAGTGGGTCAAATTAGTGCTCAAAGAGGCGGCGGAATAATAATAAAACCTTAGAAAAACAATAGGTCCTTATGTCCCATTGCAAAAGGACTCCCGTTGGGATTCCTTTTACAATGGGCCATGCGGGCCCTAATTACATTCCAGTTGATATTGATGGTGTGATCCAGAACTAGAAATTTTGATGGGTGTACGAATCCGTGAGTTTTAGGTGTAACTGTACAAAATGAGCTACAGAGGTAGCCTAAAACGTTAGCATGCTTACATTAAAATGCAAACACTTAGCATGTGTGCTAACTAGGGGTGTAACGGTACACAAAAATTTCGGTACGTACCTCGGTTTAGAGGTCACGGCTCGGTTCATTTTCGGTACAGTAAGAAAACAACAATGTATACAATTTTTGGTTATTTATTTACCAAATTTGTAAACAATGGCTTTATCCTTTTAACATTGGGAACACTATAATAATTCTGCCCACGTTAATCAACATTAAACTGCCTCAAGTTGTTGCTCAGATTAAATAAAATAACCAAACTTTTCTTCTACATATGAAAAGTGCATACCTGCCAACTACTCCGGTTTTCCCGTAATTAGTACGGTTTTCATCAACCTATTCCAGGTTACGGTTGCAGTGATAAAAAATACGGTTTTTCATCAATTAAAAAAAATATTTTTTTTTTAAAAGTTTTATTCACGAAATCGCCTAACAACAATGACAATCGACACTGCTTCCCGTAACTTCCTATCGAGCCATTCCGAATGCCATGCATGAGGCTATTTATAGCACCGCTGCCAAGCACGAGGCCATTGTTTCCAAACGAGCGAACGATCATGGAATCAGCCGGAGAAAAATCGCATACGAGTCTTAAACCGAAAAGAAAACTGCAGTCATTCCGTGAAGAATATTCAAAAGCCTATCCGGGAATAATTATCCGTTCCAAAAAGGGTGAAAACTACGCGAATTGCACCTTGTGCAGACAAGATTTTTCGATCGGACACGGAGGAATTAGCGATGTAAAAGACCACGTTGGGACAAAAGAACACAAGTCTAATGCCGTTGCTAGCGATACAAGTGGAAAACTTTCAACGTTTTTCGGATTTTAGCCACAAAAAGGTAATGACACCAATGTTATCTATTGGAATTGTTTAGTACTGTTATACTGTTAAAAGTGTTTATACTATTTATGCTTTCAAGTCCAAGTTGAAGAAATCTTGTTAAATGTTGACAGCATAACTACCAAAATACAGAAGTATGTCCTTAATATTTTTGCAGTGCTATTTCTGTTGAGAAGTTAAAATGATTACATTAGAGATGTGATGTGCCACTTTTCAAGTGTCTGATGGCTTAAATTCATTTTCATTCATTTTTCATATTTTGAATTCTTTTGAAAGGCTTACAAAAAAACTACATTTGAATTGTAATTCCATGCTATTGACAGGACTATTAATTTTAATGAAGTTAGCTTACCATGTTTACAGTATGATAATTGTGATAGAAATGTGAATTTTGGGCACAGAATATTTTTTACAATTGAACAAGGCAGTAGATTATACAAGCTTGGACAGAAAGTTAATAATGACACCAATTTTTTGTTTAATGGAATTGTTTAGTACTGTTTTACCATTTGTTTACTGTAAAAAGTGTTTATACTGTTTATACTTTCAATTAACAAATGGAAGTCTTGTGAAAGGTTGACAGGATAACTGGCATTAACTGTCAAAATAATTTCAAACTATTGAAGTTAGCTTACAGAATAAACATGTCAATCAACCCATATGATTTTTGCTGTAATATTTTTGTTTTGAAAAGTCACTGTGACTGATAGAAAAGTGATGGTTTTAGCAACATTTTAACCTGTCTGAATGCTAATAATCATTTTGCGTTGGGGGGCGAACCTGAATCCCCCACCAGGACTTTGTCCTGGACCTACCGGGGCCTGCAACCCCTGGACCCTGGCTACTAGGTTTTTCTGATTTCAAAAGTTGGCAGGTATGAAAGTGCAACATTAAACAGTTTCAAGTCAACTCATCATGCTTCATTTATTACAGCATTTGGGAAGCCTGTAGTTGATTTTTATTATGTAAATGTTATATTTGTATCAACATGTGATAGCAGGGACCCTGCCATTCAAAACTAGGCTGCTACATTACTAATGATTCATGTAAATATAGCTGAAAAAATGGTACGATAGCAATAGGAGAGACTATTCATCCCTGAACACCATGGAGTTCATGTAGGCTTAATGATGCACTTACATTATTATATCAACTATCAGAGACAGAAATTCTTCATTTAACATAATGTCCTTTTTTGCTGCTTCAACACAGAGAAAGGTAAAGTGAAATAACAGACAGACAGGGCTTTGTTGTCCGTAACACACACACACACACCGCAAAATGAGCTAACGCTACGCTAAAAGCGAATTAGCCTTCACCTCAAGCCAGGACTGCGAGCGAGCTGAGCTGCCTTTTTATATTTCTAGAAGGTCAACGGGCTCATAGTGATGTTACTAGTAGTTGACTGGGAGATGTTTATTATATAACGCTAAGCACTGACTACATGCGCTCTGAATACGCACTGCTGATTGGCTGTTACCGCTCTGTGTGTAACCAATCAGATGGTTGTGTGGGTGGGACAATGCTGGGTGTGTGTAGAGGACTGACAGAGACAGAGGCAGAAGGAAGCGAAGGCTTCTACTTAATATGTCCGTGTGGAAACTCGTTCGGTACACCTCCGAACCGAACCCCCCGTACCGAAACGGTTCAATACAAATACACGTACCGTTACACCCCTAGTGCTAACAATGGCATTCTAACGGTTAGCATGTGTCACATACCAAGTTATATGACTGTAAGGTGTAAGGCTGCGGAAATGGAGGAAAAAGTGTCAAATTAGATGAAAAAGTTAGCATGCTAGCATGCTTACATTAGCACACTAACAGTTAACATCTGTCACACATATGACTCTAGGTTAAACGCTTGCAAAATTAGGTCAAAAAGCTAGCGGTACTTTTTAGAGGCGGTATAGTACCGAATATGATTCATTAGTATCGCGGTACTATACTAATACCAGTATACCGTACAACCCTACACTGGACTGAAGTCAATAAGAGAAGAAGTATATTTAACATGATCACATGTTCTACTCAAGCATCAAAAATAAATACATTCTCCACACGTCTGACACGCTTTTGTCCTCAGCTTTGTTCTCAGACCTGGACTCTCGGCCCGGGCTGGGCCTCATCAACTACGGCGTTTCCATGACAACACTGGAGGATGTCTTCCTGCGTCTGGAGGCGGAGTCTGAAGTGGACCAAGCAGGTGAGAGCATAGACCTGTTATGAGTAGACGCAGCATTGGCTGCTGTGACGCGAGAAATTGGGCCGCCATCTTGGAGTGGTGATGAGGAGCCGGCGAGCAGCCTAAACTGACAGTTGACAGCTAGAAAACAAAGATGCTAAACTGACAGTTGACAGGTAGAAAACAAAGATGCTAAACTGACAGTTGACAGGTAGAAAACAAAGATGCTAAACTGACAGTTGACAGGTAGAAAACAAAGATGCTAAACTGACAGTTGACAGGAAGAAAACAAAGATGCTAAACTGACAGTTGACAGGTAGAAAACAAAGATGCTAAACTGACAGTTGACAGCTAGAAAACAAAGATGCTAAACTGACAGTTGACAGCTAGAAAACAAAGATGCTAAACTGACAGTTGACAAGTAGAAAACAAAGATGCTAAACTGACAGTTGACAGGTAGAAAACATAGATGCTAAACTGACAGTTGACAGGTAGAAAACAAAGATGCTAAACTGACAGTTGACAGGTAGAAAACAAAGATGCTAAACTGACAGTTGACAGGTAGAAAACAAAGATGCTAAACTGACAGTTGACAGCTGGAAAACAAAGATGCTAAACTGACAGTTGACAGGTAGAAAACAAAGATGCTAAACTGACAGTTAGAAAACAAAGATGCTAAACTGACAGTTGACAGGTAGAAAACAAAGATGCTAAACTGACAGTTGACAGCTGGAAAACAAAGATGCTAAACTGACAGTTGACAGGTAGAAAACAAAGATGCTAAACTGACAGTTAGAAAACAAAGATGCTAAACTGACAGTTGACAGGTAGAAAACAAAGATGCTAAACTGACAGTTGACAGCTAGAAAACAAAGATGCTAAACTGACTGTTGACAGCTAGAAAACAATTCTAGCTGACAGGTAGAAAACAAAGATGCTAAACTGACAGTTGACAGCTAGAAAACAAAGATGCTAAACTGACAGTTGACAGGTAGAAAACAAAGATGCTAAACTGACAGTTGACAGGTAGAAAACAAAGATGCTAAACTGTCAGTTGACAGGAAGAAAACAAAGATGCTAAACTGACAGTTGACAGGTAGAAAACAAAGATGCTAAACTGACAGTTGACAGCTAGAAAACAAAAAAACTAAACTGACAGTTGACAGGTAGAAAACAAAGATGCTAAACTGACAGTTGACAGGTAGAAAACAAAGATGCTAAACTGACAGTTGACAGGTAGAAAACAAAGATGCTAAACTGACAGTTGACAGGTAGAAAACAAAGATGTTGTTCAGCGTTTTCCTGCTCAAATGAGCGGACTGTTGAAAATAGGAATCGGGGGATTACTTTTCACAAGTAAGGTTTAACATTAACGTACTATTGGTTGTATTTTGTGAAAAGAATATTAGCACAGAGTTGAGAAGGAGCAAAAATCTTCAATAGTACTGAAATCCTAGTTGCTAGCAAACAAGAGTATGACCATAATAGAATGTCTTGTCAATGAAATTAATTACATTTAAAAATGTCCTACTTGAATAACATAAAGTTGAAATAAATGATGAAGATAAAGATTGTAAAAGCCAACAGGGGTAGACAACCGGATGGACAGTGGCTATACAGTATTATACAAGTCTAATAATTTAAATCATTTTTTTTTTACATAAAAAATACATATAAAACAATGACTGTAAACATGATCATTTAAGGGAAGAATGTAATAGAAAATATCAATACAAAGTGTCAAGACAGAATAAACTCTCTGCTGCTGCAGCAACAAAGATCCAGTCTATAGATATATAGATATCTAATATATTCATACATTGTTTATGTAGCATGTATATATAACCTAACCATATTCTTTCTTCAACTTCAAAATAGCTGACCGTTTTTTCCCCCTTCTCTGGGATTATATTCCGAGTTTTGATCTGGTCACTTATAGCCAGAGGTGGGTAGAGTAGCCAGAAATTGTACTCAAGTAAGAGTACAGTTACTTTAGAGATTTATTACTCAAGTAAAAGTAAGGAGTAGTCACCCAAATATTTACTTGAGTAAAAGTAAAAAGTATGTTGTGAAAAAACTACTCAAGTACTGAGTAACTGATGAGTAACATACACACACATATCATATATATATATATATATATATATATACACATATATATATATATATATATATATATATATATATATATATATATATATATATATATACATACATTGATATATACAGTATATAATTCATATTTATTTATTTTGCCGTTTTTGTTTGCATGTTAAAGGTGTTTTAATGAATATACATGCATGTTTAACACATATAGATTCCTTTCTTTCATGAAGACTAGAATATAAGTTGGTGTATTACCTGATTCTGACGACTTGCATTGATTGTAATCAGACAGTAGTGATGATAACGTCCTCGTTTTCAAATGGAGGAGAAAAAAAGTTCCTCCTTTCTGTCTAATACCACATGAAAGTGGTTGGTTTTTGGCATCTTATTTGTCCAGCTTCCATATTCGTTTTTATACACTTTACAAGAATTACATTTGCGGCAAACTCCGTAGCTTGCTAGCTTGTTTGCACTGGCTTTCAGAGACTCTTGTTTTGAAAGCGCAGGCGCCATGGAGCGGCACATTTATTGTGAAGACAGGAACTGTGCAGTCAGTCTTTAGGCTTTTGACGGGATGTACGGTTGAAATAAAAAAAGGGTCTTTTTTCCTTCACACTTTTGATTGATTGATTGGAACTTTTATTAGTAGATTGCACAGTACAGTGCATATTCCGTACAATTGACCACTAAATGGTAACACCCCAATAAGTTTTTCAACTTGTTTAAGTCAGGTCATGTGACCGCCTGGCTCTGTTTGATTGGTCCAACGTCACCAGTGACTGCATCTGATTGGTGGAACGAAGTGAAACGTCACCAGTAAGGCAGGCGCTATGAAGGTCTGTCTGACAGACCAAAACAAACAAAGCGTGCATTAACAGATCGATAAAAATTATTAGCGAGTAGCGAGCTGAATGTAGATAAAAGTAGCGGAGTAAAAGTAGCGTTTCTTCTCTATAAATATACTCAAGTAAAAGTAAAAGTATGTTGCATTAAAACTACTCTTAGAAGTACAATTTATCCCAAAAGTTACTCAAGTAGATGTAACGGAGTAAATGTAGCGCGTTACTACCCACCTCTGCTTATAGCATATAAGAATATTCTATTACTGTTAAGCAAACTATGAATAATAAAACATGTGTCCTTTATCATAGCTACACGTATGACAAAAAAGCGTGTGAAAATCAGTGGTATTCAGTGAGGTAAGATGAATGACAGTTCATTGCTCCTGCCAAATGAATTGCACTGATCACCACTCCAAGATGGCGGCCCCGCGTCTCGTCAGCGCCAGTAGGCAGTAGCGCTCCATGCTGCGTACTCTTAGAACATGTCTATGAGTGGGAGCGTCACCAAAGTGGCGGCGCATGGGCACTTCCTCACGTCGTCTTCCCCTTCCCCAGACTACAGCGTCTTCAACCGGGACCCGAGCGAGGAAGAGGGCGACGGCGTCCCCTCAGACGACGCAGACCAGCGGCTGCTGTCCTTCTCCGACACGTCAGACGCGGTGTCGGGCCTGGCCCTGTGGCGCCAGCAGTTCAGCACGGTGGCGTGGCTGCACATGCTCAACATGTGGCGTGAGAGGAAGGCCTTTATCTACACGTGCGTGTCTCCTACTGAGATGCCACGACCAACACGTACTGACAAAAGTCCTTTCTCTGCAGCCTGGCCTTGTTCCTGGTCTTTGTTGCCGGGGTGCTGCTCCTGTCTCTGACCACAGGGAACATCCAGGTCCACTCGCGGGGCCGCCAGTTCCTGCCCATCTACCTCCTGCGCAGGAACCAGCCCCCCCACAGATACAGCACCAGCCTGCTGCTTCACAACTCCTCAGGTGACCACTTGCTGCCGGGTGTCAGCTCCATGTTGACCCCGCTGTTGTTTGGGTGTGTCCACAGGCTCCGATATTTCCGACCTGGTTCACAACCTGGAATCTCAGGACATCAAGGTGGACGTGATGAGGCACGACGACTACATGGCAGCCGCGCCCCACAGCGCCGCCATCAACGTCACAGGATCCAGCAAGGTGCACTAAACTCTGAAAAAAAATATGCTGGACCACTGATTTAAGAACTTAACTTGTTGGCAAATCAAAGTTTGTATAGTGAAACAAATAAGAAACTATGGAAACATGAATAATTGGTCCCAGCCTCCAGAAAAGTCCTTATTTTAGTTGTGGTTTGTACACTTTGAAGACAATATAAAGTGCTCAACTTTATCTTTGTTAACAAGCTGAACTGTCCTGCAGACCAGTGTTTTTCAACCACTGTGCTGCGGCACACTAGTGTGCCGTGGGAGATTATCTAATTTCACCTATTTGGGTTAAAAAAAATTTTTTGCAAACCAGTAATTATAGTCTGCAAATAATGTGTCGGTGCTGTCTAGAGCTCGGCAGAGTAACCGTGTAATACTCTTCCATATCAGTAGGTAGCAGCAGGTAGCTAATTGCTTTGTAGATGTCGGAAACAGCGGGAGGCAGCGTGCAGGTAAAAAGGTGTCTAATGCTTAAACCAAAAATAAACAAAAGGTGAGTGCCCCTAAGAAAAGGCAGTGAAGCTTAGGGAAGGCTATGCAGAACAAAGCTAAAACTGAACTGGCTACAAGGTAAACAAAAACAGAATGCTGGACTACAGCAAAGACTTACTGTGGAGCAAAGACGGCGTCCACAATGTGCATCCGAACATGACATGACGATCAACAATGTCCCCACAAAGAAGGATAAAAACAACTGAAATATTCTTGATTGCTAAAACAAAGGAAATATTGCTCAAAGGAAGACATGAAACTGCTACAGGAAAATACCAAAAAAGAGAAAAAGCCACCAAAATAGGAGCGCAAGACAAGAACTAAAACACTACACACAGGAAAAAAGCAAATAAGTCAGGGTGTGATGTGACAGTACACCTACTTTGAGACAAGAGCTATAGTGATGCATGCTTGGTTATGCTTTAAAGTCATATCCAACAATTGCGACAACGACTTTTTACTTTTAGTTTTGTTTTTTAATGATTTCAGCTAGTGGAGTGCCTCCGGATATTTTCAATGGAAAAAAATGTGCCTTGGCTCCAAAAAAGTTGAAAAACACTGCTGTCGACGCACATCCTTTGGTGCCCTCACAAATGATCAGAAAACACAACATCAACAACCATGTTGCTACAATAATGAACATTTTAACAAAGCAAAATGTACTTATATTAACATGGGCAAGAAGCTGCAGAGACCGGGAGAGAGAAGTGCGTGTGTGCTCTTGTGCTGCTGAATTATTTACCTTTGCTGTGAAATAAGTCTGCTCTGGCATATTTTTCCAGAACAGTCCGATCTCATCAGAATTAAAACTCGCTGTAGTACGAAGCCCGCTACGTCAACTCTTCCATACTTGTGAGCGCCTTGCGCAATTAGTCTTTTTTTTTTTTTTAACTCAACAGCGATTCTTTCCTACTTTCCATGCTAATTTGTTGAGTTTTTTGTACGAGCATTGATTTAACAAAATGGACAAAACTTGTCAAAAGGCATAAGCACACACCAAAAAAAAGGCACACTTGCTGCAGCACTGAGCAGTGAATAATGGCCTATAAGCTGCTACTTTTTTCCTACACTTTGAAACCTGCGGATTGTAAAACGGTGCGGCTAATTTGTGTATTTTTCTTTGCTGACGGCCGTAATAACACAAATCATTTCAAGGAAAAAGACAAGCAAATACATTGTTTGTACTATGGCGCCATCTTTTGGACGAATGTCCTTCCGTTGACTGCTTAAAAACCCGGAGTAGAGTGTTGTTCACTCTTCTAGCCGTCCATAGCGTTTTTACTTGTATGGATTCTTCATTCATCACTCCAAGCAACGTTTGTAAGTTTTACAATATAACTAAAACAATTCTTACTAACTAAAGCGTCCCAGGAGTGTTTTAATGCATATTTGTACGTGCTATCATAATGTAATCAAGCCGGTGTCGTTAACATTAGCTAATATGCTAACACGTTTACGAGTGTCTGTGTTAGTATTATTAACTTACAATAACATTCTTTTTGTATTGTTTCACTTTCACAAATTCCTCAGTAAATTCACCAAAACGTCGCCGTGGAGTTATTGAGTCTGTTTAGCTGATTGGAGAGCTAGCTTGCGCAGCTAGTGGGTCCATGACCATGACTTCTGTTTTGCTTGATCGGCCGTTTTACTGCTGTGTTACAGACACTTTTTGGAAACAATTAAGGTATGTCAAAAAACATTTACACAATATTATCTGTGTAAATACCTCTTCACAACGTATATATCTGCGACTTATAGTCCGGTGCAGCTAATATATGGAAGAATATTTTTATAGTGTGTCAAATACAGTAAGTGTACTGTTTTGTGCAGCAAGTGACATGCAGGCCTTTGCTCCTCACTAATTGACACTGTGGGTTAGCCCTAACCCAATGGGTGTGTAATATAAGGACAGGTGACTCAATTTGAAGATTAAAACATGTTTCTATGTAAAAAAGAGTAATTACAAACTGTCAGGTTCAAACTCTGATGACATCTATTAAACAGACAAGAAGCAAGGAATCATGCAGAGACAGAGTTCAATTTTGCTCATTGAGGAGAGACGTTTTTGGGCTGTATTTCAGTTACAGATCCAACCTACGCTCTAAAACCCTGCCTACATGCTCCTCTATTTATTAGTAGGTCCCTGGTTACATCACCGAGGCTGCCGCTGAAGGAAGGGGGTTTAATTTCAGCAGCCCCAGTTAGACACAATATATGACTATTAATGAAATGCAAATGTGCTGACACTCGTGATATCGCCCTGTCTCTGCACTGTCTGCGTCACGGCACTCGATGTTCGCCCTTGGCAGTCAGCAGGCCGATTCTGGAAACAAACTCTGATACGAGACGACTCGCTTTGCACAGATAGAAAAGTACAACTTCAGCACAATTGATAATAACTATAGCAACGGCCTTTAAGCATAAGAGTTGTGTGATAACTTACACATAATTATTCTAACACAAACAATAGCAATACCAGCACTAGAGAGATCACCGAGCCGTGTAAAGTTTGGCGCATTCTCTAAAATGGTCGCCCTCCTCAGGATTTCTGTCGTCACTCCCTTATTTCACTGTCATTATTAATAAAAATGACACATTAAATTCCCGACATGTGGAATTTTTGATAGTAGGACACAGAATAATACTCAGGTAAACTGACTTACATACCGTATTTTCCGCACCATAAGGCGCCCTGGGTTATAAGCCACGCCTTCAATGAACGGCATATTTCAAAACTTTGTCCACCTATAAGCCGCCCCGTGTTATAAGCCGCATCTAACTGCGCTAAAGGAATGTCAAAAAAACAGTCAGATAGGTCAGTCAAACTTTAATAATATATTAAAAACCAGCGTGATGTGGGCGCGCATGGAGTCGTATATCAACATGGACGGAGCTGCGTGAAAAAAGCCACCCGGCCTCTTCGCGTAAACTTAAACTTACCTTAACCACTCGCTCATCTTTTCTTCATCCATCCATCCCTTCGAGTTAGCTTTTATGATGACGCCGGCTGGAAAGGTCTCTTTTGGCAAGGTCTTCCTTTTGAATATCACCATGGGTGGAAGTTTCTGGCCATTAGCATGGCAAGCTAGAACCACAGTGAAGGATGACTTCTCATTCCCTGTGGTGCGAATATTCACCGTACGTGCTCCCGTTGTATCCACAGTGCGGTTCACAGGAATATCAAAAGTCAGTGGAACCTCGTCCATGTTGATAATGTTCTCTGGCCGGATCTTTTTTTCAGCGATCTTGTTTTTACAATATGCACGGAAAGTAGCCAGCTTTTCTTGAAAGTCTTTAGGCAGTTGCTGTGAAATAGTAGTCCGTGTGCGGATGGAGAGATTGCGTCTTTTCATGAACCGGAAACCTGTCGCTTAGTAGGAGCCATTTTGTGGTCTTTACAGATGTAAACACACAAAGGAAATGAAACGTAATATCCGCGCGCTTCTTCTTCTTCTTCTACGCGGGCGGGTGGTTGCTTACAGTAGAAGAAGAAGCGCTTCCTGTTCTATGGGGGCGGGTGCTTACTTTGGCGGTTGCTTGCGTAGAAGAAGAAGCACTTCCTCTTCTACGGGGAAAAAAGATGGCGGCTGTTTACCGTAGTTGCGAGACCGAAACTTTATGAAAATGAATCTTAATATTAATCCATATATAAAGCGCACCGGGTTATAAGCCGCACTGTCAGCTTTTGAGTAAATTTGTGGTTTTTAGGTGCGGCTAATAGTGCAGAAAATACGGTAGTTTGTTGTGTGTGACGTTTGCTAGCTGAATGGAAAGTGTTGAAGAGAAGCGTACAAAGACGGAGGTACTACTACTGTCACGTTCAAACACTGAGGACATCTATTAAACAAGACAAAAGGCAAGGAATCAAACAGAGACAGAATTCAATTTGGACTCAATATTGAGGAGAGACATGGCCACTGCACTCTCTGTACAGACTTGCACCACGCTCTGACGAAGAAGGTTTTCGTCTCCTCTTTTATTTAGATGTTCAATGTTCACGCACCAACACATGTCACAGCAGGAATGGGAAGTATGTAAAACAGTCATTGTTTTCGGTCGCTTTGAAGACCAAGAAGAGGATTTCTCGGGCTTGGGCTCTTCCTGGATCCAGCTGGGGCAGGTGTTGGAGGACAATGGATAACCCCTCCCGTCTCCTGACCACAGCGACTTCAAGAGGGCAGCGGGTCGTAAATAGCGTTGACCTCGGTTACCAAATAGTTGGAAGAGAGTTTGTGAAATACTTCAAAGAGAGTTCGTTTAACACTTCAAAGAGAGTTCCTCTGGAAGTTGAGCAGATCCTGCCATCTGTCCGTGTTGAAATCACAGTGGAGTTTTACGAGCCTTCTTCCTCTTGTTAGGCCTCGAAAGACAGCCTTCATCTTCTCATCAGGAACATAATGTAATACAACGTTTCTTTTGTGATAACTTACAATGAATCCAACAACTACTGTACTTTGTTTTAGGGCTTCAGGTACAGCGTGGCCTTCAACAGCACCACGGTCCACTCCTTGCCCATGGCTGTGAACATTCTGAGCAATGCGCTGCTGAGAGGTCTGAATGGTAGCGGACAGATCAGAACTTGGACCAAACCGTTCGACTACGTAAGTATCAGCTAGCACCCCACTCATCGTCACTTGTCTCTTGACGCTGTGGACCGTCCCAACAGCAAATCCCTGAAACCACGTCCTACGTGCTGGTTTTCATCGAGGCCGTCTTGCTGGGAATGCTGGCGGCCGGCATGCCAGCGTACTTTGCCATGGACCACACTCGAGACCGAGAGGTAACCTCTTCCTCCTTTTTTGGTCGTTAAGTCCAGACGAGAGCAGGAGTATGGAGCTTGAGTCTTTAGGAGTCAGTACATGATTGGTACATCACACATGCTCACGACTAGGGTTCTAGGGTATACCGGTACTAGTATAGTATCGAGGTACTAATGAATTAAAAATGATACTATACTCTGCTTGAAAAGTACCGCTTCCCCTCTTTTTTTTTTTTCTTTTTTTTTTTTGTAAATGGGCATGACAGTGCATCGTCTCGTTGTGATATTGCTGGTTTTACGAGCAGAGGAGCATGTTCACACACACGGAGTACTTACAAGCAGACACAGTGTGGAGACAGAAAAGGGAGAATGGATGCATTGTGGTGTAAAAAGTAAAGATAAAGGTGAAGTTATAACACTGAAACACCCTCAGGAAGAGCTGCTTTAAGACATGGCTAGCTAGCTAGCAGCTAACATCCATCCACAGTGTTTTAGCTACTTCTAAATCACTAATCCTGGCCTCAATGGCGACAAATAAAGTACCATTATCACTGGAGAACGAGGAATAGCTAAACATGCTTCACTACACACCGTAGGAGGATATGATAGCTAACCGCTAACAGCAAGCTGGTGCTCCTGAATGTAAACAAATGGATCTACACCTGACATCCACTGTAATTATATCAAGTACAAGCGTGTGTCTAGTCGATACTACTATGATTACATCGATATTTTTATCATCAAAAAATCTTTTTTCGTTCATATTATGGAGGAATATTCATATTATGTTTATAAAGTCAGGAAATGCGTCCCTGGACACATGAGGACTTTGAATATGACCAATGTATGATCCTGTAACTACTTGGTATCGCATCCATACCTAAATGTGTGGTATCATTCAAAACTAATGTCAAGTATCAAAGAAGAGAAGAATAAGTGATTATTACATTTTAACAGAAGTGTAGATAGAACATGTTCAAAGAGAAAATAAGCAGATATTAACACTAAATGAACAAGTAGATTAATAATCAATTTTTACAGTTTGTCCCTCATAATGTGTACAAAACAATAGGTGTATAAATGACACAATATGTTACTGCAGACTAATTAGGAGTCTGTTTGTTTACTTACTACTAAAAGACAAGTTGTCTAGTATGTTCAACATTTTATTTAAGGACTAAATGACAATAATAAACATATGTTTCATGTACACTAACATTTTTTGTTACAATAATGACCTTTTTTGTGGTCCCCTTTATTTAGAAAAGTATGGGAATACATTTTGGTACCGGTATCAAACTACTGGTATCCGGACAACCCTACACACGACACACACCAGGAATGCCAGATGCACCCTATTTAGCCGAAGTCCGCTTTTCTTCTGGCCGCTGTTTCTCAAACTGTAGTGGTATGCGGGCTCCATCTAGTGGAGCGCCAAAGAATCACTAAAATATAGCGACGTTCCACAGCACTTTTTGCAGGTATTGCTATTGGAGAGACGCACACAATAAAGTCACCGCGGATAAAGCTAACGAGGCGGGACAAAAACAACAAACCCCGACGGATTCATTGTGGTAAGGGTGTGTCAGTCGATGGCGGAGGGTGTGTCAGTCGATGGCGGAGGGTGTGTCAGTCGATGCGGAGGGTGTGTCAGTCGATGGCGGAGGGTGTGTCAGTCGATGCGGAGGGTGTGTCAGTCGATGGCGGAGGGTGTGTCAGTCCATCACCAGCCAGGCATTAAAAAAGTTGCCCTAAAAATGATGGATCACCAATCTTTACTAAGACGTGACTTTGGTCACTTGATTGACATTTCACTGCACCCGAGGGTCTTGTGAGATGACGCTGGCTGCTGCCAGATCATTATTAAGAAAAAATGACCGAAATTGTCGGAGGCAGATATTTACATACCGTATTTTCCGCACCATAAGGCGCCCTGGGTTATAAGCCACGCCTTCAATGAACGGCATATTTCAAAACTTTGTCCACCTATAAGCCGCCCCGTGTTATAAGCCGCATCTAACTGCGCTAAAGGAATGTCAAAAAAACAGTCAGATAGGTCAGTCAAACTTTAATAATATATTAAAAACCAGCGTGATGTGGGCGCGCATGGAGTCGTATATCAACATGGACGGAGCTGCGTGAAAAAAGCCACCCGGCCTCTTCGCGTAAACTTACCTTAACCACTCGCTCATCTTTTCTTCATCCATCCATCCCTTCGAGTTAGCTTTTATGATGACGCCGGCTGGAAAGGTCTCTTTTGGCAAGGTCTTCCTTTTGAATATCACCATGGGTGGAAGTTTCTGGCCATTAGCATGGCAAGCTAGAACCACAGTGAAGGATGACTTCTCATTCCCTGTGGTGCGAATATTCACCGTACGTGCTCCCGTTGTATCCACAGTGCGGTTCACAGGAATATCAAAAGTCAGTGGAACCTCGTCCATGTTGATAATGTTCTCTTTTTTTCAGCTATCTTGTTTTTACAATATGCACGGAAAGTAGCCAGCTTTTCTTGAAAGTCTTTAGGCAGTTGCTGTGAAATAGTAGTAGTCCGTGTGCGGATGGAGAGATTGCGTCTTTTCATGAACCGGATCCCTGACGCTTAGTAGGAGCCATTTTGTGGTCTTTACAGATGTAAACACACAAAGGAAATGAAACGTACGGTAATATCCGCGCGCTTCTTCTTCTTCTACGCGGGCGGGTGGTTGCTTACAGTAGAAGAAGAAGCGCTTCCTGTTCTATGGGGGCGGGTGCTTACCTTGGCGGTTGCTTGCGTAGAAGAAGAAGCACTTCCTCTTCTACAGGGAAAAAAGATGGCGGCTGTTTACCGTAGTTGCGAGACCGAAACTTTATGAAAATGAATCTTAATATTAATCCATATATAAAGCGCACCGGGTTATAAGGCGCACTGTCAGCTTTTGAGAAAATGTGTGGTTTTTAGGTGCGCCTTATAGTGCGGAAAATACGGTATATCCGAATTTAAGTTGTACTTTTATTTCATAGTCATATTTGAAAACAGCTCGTGTTTTCCATTTCTTCTCTTGCTGCTCTGTCTGCAAGTAAACTGTGTGTGTTAACCTTGAGTTCTTTGGAATGTGTTTTGACTAGCATTTGTTTGGTCTACAGAGAGGGGACGAGAGAGAGGGTGGTGGGATCGAGAAGACAGACCATTTTGGGCGGCGCAATAGAATGTTCTAGGGTTAGACTGGTCTCAAAATGTATATTTGCAAAGCTTTGAAAATATACTACAAAATACCTATTCTGTCTCTGGTGGTTTTTCAACTCAGCTTTAAGTGTCGTAAAGAGCTTGGGAGCGAATTGTGACTTGAATTCCCTGGGAGGAACAACTGGTCCAAAACGCAACAATAGGAATGCGAGAATCAAATCAAATCAAATCAAATCAACTTTGTTTATAAAGCACATTTAAGATTTACCACAGGGGTAGCCAAAGTGCTGTACAATGAACAGGTTAAAAGATAATACGAGTACCGAGCAAACACAACACAACACAAACAGAACACGATAAAAAATAAATAAATAAAATAAATAAATAAAAACATAAAAACAGGTTCACAGCAGGTGTATTAGGGGGCGCCATTGCAGGATGGAGAAACACTTTATTTCCACAGACTCTTGTCAAAACTCTAAAGACCGACCGCACAGTTCCTGTCTTCACAATAAAAGCGCTGCTCCATCCTGCCTGCACTAACAAATTAAGAGTCTCGGAAAGCTGGCGTGCACAAGCCAGCAAGCTACGGAGTTTGATGCCAATGTATTTCTTGTAAAGTGTATAAAAAGGAGTACGGAAGCTGGACAAACTTTCATGTGGTATTAGACAGAAAGGAGGACTTTTTTTCTCCTCATTTGATTGATTGATTGAAACTTTTATTAGTAGATTGCACAGTACAGTACATATTCCGTACAATTGACCACTAAATGGTAACACCCCAATAAGTTTTTACACTTGTTTAAGTCGGGGTCCACATTAATCGATTCATGGTAAATCATCACAATCAACTAGTGATGGGTTGATGAGGCGTCATGAAGCATTTCGACACATTGCAAAACTGTATTGATACTGTGTCGATACTGTGTCACTAAATACTGACATCTGCTGGACATTAAAAATCCCTACAGGCAACCTATGGACCGACTCAACTGACACTGATTTGATGCCCTAGTACAGGGGTCACCAACCTTTTTGAAACCAAAAACTACTTCTTGGGTACTGATTAATGCGAAGGGCTACCAGTTTGATACACAAATAAATATATTGTCATTTGTAAGTTACACATAAGTGATTTAAACAAGAATAGCTAAATACATTTATATATATAAAAAAATGGGTATTTCTGTCTGTCATTCGGTCGTACATTTTTTTTCCTTTTACGGAAGGTTTTTTGGAGAATAAATGATGAAAAAAAAAACGGTTTAAAAGAGGAGAAAACACGAAAAAAATTTAAAATAAAAATTTGAAATATAGTTTCTTCAATTTCGACTCTTTAAAATTCAAAATTCAACGGAAAAAAAGAGAAAAACTAGCTTATTTGAATCTTTTGAAAAAATTAAAAAAATAATTTATGGAACATCATTAGTAATTTTTCCTGATTAAGATACATTTTAGAATTTTGATGACATGTTTTAAATTGGTTAAAATCCAATCTGCACTTTGTTAGAATATTTAACAAATTGGACCAAGCTATATTTCTAACAAAGACAAATCAGTATTTCTTCTAGATTTTCCAGAACAAATTTTTTAAAAGAAATTCAAAATACTTTGAAATAAGATTTAAATTTGATTCTACAGATTTTCTAGATTTGCCAGAATATTTTTTTTGAATTTTAATCATAGTAAGTTTGAAGAAATATTTCACAAATATTCTTCATCGAAAAAACAGAAGCTTAAATATTTATTATTCTTTACAATAAAAAATA
>NC_084579.2:1829145-1849145 GCF_033978685.3 Nerophis lumbriciformis | reverse complement strand
CTTTTCAAATTGTTTTTGGAAACTGGACGTGGTGTCCTCCAGACCAAAGAGGAAAATAACCATCCGGATTGTTATAGGCGCAAAGTGTAAGAGCCAGCATGTGTGATGGTATGGAGGTGTATTAGTGCCCAAGACATGGGTAACTTACACATCTGTGAAGGCGCCATTAATGCTGAAAGGTACATACAGCTTTTGGAGCAACATATGTTGCCATCCAAGCAACGTTACCATGGACGCCCCTGCTTATTTCAGCAAGACAATGCCAAGCCACGTGTTACATCAACGTGGCTTCATAGTAAAAGAGTGCGGGTACTAGACTGGCCTGCCTGTAGTCCAGACCTGTCTCCCATTGAAAATGTGAAGCCTAAAATAGCACAACGGAGACCCCCGGACTGTTGAACAACTTAAGCTGTACATCAAGCAAGAATGGGAAAGAATTCCACCTGAGAAGCTTCAAAAATGTGTCTCCTCAGTTCCCAAACATTTACTGAGTGTTGTTAAAAGGAAAGGCCATGTAACACAGTGGTGAACATGCCCTTTCCCAACTACTTTGGCATGTGTTGCAGCCATGAAATTCTAAGTTAATTATTATTTGCAAAAAAAATTAAGTTTATGAGTTTGAACATCAAATATGTTGTCTTTGTAGCATATTCAACTGAATATGGGTTGAAAATGATTTGCAAATCATTGTATTCCGTTTATATTTACATCTAACACAATTTCCCAACTCATATGGAAACGGGGTTTGTAGTTTTTCTGTTTTATCCGATTATTAATCGATTAATCAAAGTAATAATCGCCGGAAAAGCTCTTTGACACTATTTCCACATTCACCCATTCACACACTGATGGCGGGAGCTGCCATGCAAGGCGCTAACCAGGACCCATCAGGGTCATCAGGAGCAAGGGTGAAGTGTCTTGCTCAAGGACACAACGGACGTGACCAGGATGGTAGAAGGTGGGGATTGAACCAGGAACCCTCAGATTGCTGGCATGGCCACTCTTCCACTCTCCCAACTTCCCCTGTAGATGTATATGATCTATATCTGCTGTACAGATTGACTTTAGAAAAGAGAAGTGTTGGATACTTCCCCTGTTGCCTTATTTGTATTTGACTTCATTAGAATGTTATTAAACAAAACCAGTTTTCTTTTAAGTAATATACAAATGTATCAGAGCTGTTTATCTATTTTATGGAGGAATGGAGTTTATCATAGAACTGGCACCCAATGTTATTATCAAGTATTGATTTGGAATCGAGAATCAATTCTGAAATGAATTGTTACTCCCAAGAACCGAATCAAATTGAATTGTGTGGTGCCCAAGGATTTACAGTCCTACTATTGACGCTAGCTTGATTACATTACGATAGCACGTACAAATATGCATGAAAACACTCCTACCGACGGTTTTGTAAGTGCGAATAGTTTTAGTTATATTGTAAAACTTACAGACGGTTTATTAAGTTTTAATTCATTTAGTTATATTGTAAAACTTATAAACAGATGGTTTAGTAAGTGAGAATTGTTTGTTATATTGTAAATCCTAGACGGTTTAATAAGTGAGAATAGTTTTAGTTATATTGTAAAACTTACAGACGGTTTATTAAGTTTGAATTCATTTAGTTATATTGTAAAACCTATAAACAGATGGTTTAGTAAGTGAGAATTGTTTGTTACATTGTAAAACCTATACGGTTTAGTAAGTGAGAATAGTTTTAGTTATATTGTAAAACTTACAGACGGTTTATTAAGTTTGAATTCATTTAGTTATATTGTAAAACTTATAAACAGATGGTTTAGTAAGTGAGAATTGTTTTAGTTATATTGTAAATCATAGACGGTTTATTAAGTGAGAATAGTTTTAGTTATATTGTAAAACTTATAAACAGATGGTTTAGTAAGTGAAAATTGTTTATTTTGTAAAACCTAGACGGTTTAGTAAGTGAGAATAGTTTTAGTTATATTGTAAAATGTATTCAAATATTCATGTTACATTTTCAGTCATCTGCGTGGCTTTAATGAAAACTTTTTAATACAAAAAATGATGGTATTTAGCGGGAACAAAAATCCATAAATTAGGCGCACCGTCTTATAAGCCGGAGGGTTCAAAGTGTAGGGAAAAAGTAGTCGGGAATGTCCTGTATATTATTTATTTTCACTTGAACATCCTCATTTAATTTCAGTTCTTCCTATGAAGTGCAATTCCAATGTGTCCTGGTCCTCAGGTGTGTGTGGTGTCGGCCTCGCTGGTAAACCTGCCGCTGGTGAGCGACAACCCCGCCGTCACGAGAGCGCTGCACATCGCCTTGTGCGTCATCAACCCGCTCTACCCGCTCATGGGCTGCCTCAACTGCATCGCCAAGGTACCCCGTCGGCCACGCCCCCTTGTTTGTTTTGATTCCGACACATCCATGTCTCCGTGCAGGCCACCTTCCTGCCGTCTTTCTACGAGGACAACTTCCTGTGGAACAACCGGCTCATTGCGGTCTTGGCAGTAAGTCCACACGAGAACGTGAGGCAGGTGGCGCTCGTACAGGAAGTCAAGTGTCTTTCCTCACCAGCCCTACCTGCAGTGTGTCCTGCTGATGCTGGCGCTGCGCTGGCTGGAGGTGCGTCACGGGGGCAGGACCGTAAGGAAGGACCACTTCTGCAGGTGATGAACATGCAGGTGCAACACCTCCCTGTGTCTGACACAGTCGGCCGGATCACAAGGCAGAGTTTGATCAGCCGATACCAATCACTTGTCATTCATGCTACAGATCCAGCTACTATTGGGGCCGATAATGGGTATATTAGTCTCTTTTTAATCAATCTTCTTTTTTTCTTTACAACAAAACTACATCAGCAGATATAATATATACTAGAGAAAAAAAATCTATTTTCGAATTAATCCTGATTACTATTTGTAACGATTCTTAATCGATTAAAAAAAATCAAATAGATTCAAAATATATACAGGTAAAAGCCAGTAAATTAGAATATTTTGAAAAACTTGATTTATTTCAGTAATTGCATTCAAAAGGTGTAACTTGTACATTATATTTATTCATTGCACACAGACTGATGCATTCAAATGTTTATTTCATTTAATTTTGATGATTTGAAGTGGCAACAAATGAAAATCCAAAATTCCGTGTGTCACAAAATTAGAATATTACTTAAGGCTAATACAAAAAAGGGATTTTTAGAAATGTTGGCCAACTGAAAAGTATGAAAATGAAAAATATGAGCATGTACAATACTCAATACTTGGTTGGAGCTCCTTTTGCCTCAATTACTGCGTTAATGCGGCGTGGCATGGAGTCGATGAGTTTCTGGCACTGCTCAGGTGTTATGAGAGCCAAGGTTGCTCTGATAGTGGCCTTCAACTCTTCTGCGTTTTTGGGTCTGGCATTCTGCATCTTCCTTTTCACAATACCCCACAGATTTTCTCAGGGGAGTTGGCGGGCCAATTTAGAACAGAAATACCATGGTCCGTAAACCAGGCACGGGTAGATTTTGCGCTGTGTGCAGGCGCCAAGTCCTGTTGGAACTTGAAATCTCCATCTCCATAGAGCAGGTCAGCAGCAGGAAGCATGAAGTGCTCTAAAACTTGCTGGTAGACGGCTGCGTTGACCCTGGATCTCAGGAAACAGAGTGGACCGACACCAGCTGGACTGCTGCTGAGTGGTCCAAAGTCATGTTTTCTGACGAAAGCAAATTTTGCATTTCCTTTGGAAATCGAGGTCCCAGAGTCTGGAGGAAGACATGAGAGGCACAGGATCCACGTTGCCTGAAGTCTAGTGTAAAGTTTCCACCATCAGTGATGGTTTGGGGTGCCATGTCATCTGCTGGTGTCGGTCCACTCTGTTTCCTGAGATCCAGGGTCAACGCAGCCGTCTACCAGCAAGTTTTAGAGCACTTCATGCTTCCTGCTGCTGACCTGCTCTATGGAGATGGAGATTTCAAGTTCCAACAGGACTTGGCGCCTGCACACAGCGCAAAATCTACCCGTGCCTGGTTTACGGACCATGGTATTTCTGTTCTAAATTGGCCCGCCAACTCCCCTGACCTTAGCCCCATAGAAAATCTGTGGGGTATTGTGAAAAGGAAGATGCAGAATGCCAGACCCAAAAACGCAGAAGAGTTGAAGGCCACTATCAGAGCAACCTGGGCTCTCATAACACCTGAGCAGTGCCAGAAACTCATCGACTCCATGCCACGCCGCATTAACGCAGTAATTGAGGCAAAAGGAGCTCCAACCAAGTATTGAGTATTGTACATGCTCATATTTTTCATTTTCATACTTTTCAGTTGGCCAACATTTCTAAAAATCCCTTTTTTGTATTAGCCTTAAGTAATATTCTAATTTTGTGACACACGGAATTTTGGATTTTCATTTGTTGCCACTTCAAATCATCAAAATTAAATGAAATAAACATTTGAATGCATCAGTCTGTGTGCAATGAATAAATATAATGTACAAGTTACACCTTTTGAATGCAATTACTGAAATAAATCAAGTTTTTCAAAATATTCTAATTTACTGGCTTTTACCTGTATGTATATAATTTTTTTTCACAACTACATCAGCAGATGCAATCCGACTTTTTTTTTTTTTTTAGAAATGTTTGCAAATGCATACCTGCCAACTACTCCGGTTTTCCCGTAATTAGTACGGTTTTCATCCACCTATTCCGGGTTACGGTTGCAGTGATAAAAAATACGGTTTTTCATTAATTAAATTTTTTTTTTTTTTTTTAAGTTTTATTCACGAAATCGCATAACAACAATGACAATCGACACTGCTTCCCGTAACTTCCTATCGTGCCATTCCGAATGCCATGCGCGAGGCTATTTATAGCACCGCTGCCAAGCACGAGGCACCAGTTGCCATTGTTTCCAAACGAGCGAACGATCATGGAATCAGCCGGAGAAAAATCGCAAACGAGTCTTAAACCGAAAAGAAAACTGCAGTCATTCCGTGAAGAATATTCAAAAGCCTATCCGGGAATAATTATCCGTTCCAAAAAGGGTGAAAACTACGCGAATTGCACCTTGTGCAGACAAGATTTTTCGATCGGACACGGAGGAATTAGCGATGTAAAAGACCACGTTGGGACAAAAAAACACAAGTCTAATGCCGTTGCTAAATTTGGATTTTAGCCACAAAAAGGTAATGACACCAATGTTATCTATTGGAATTGTTTAGTACTGTTATACTGTTAAAAGTGTTTATACTATTTATGCTTTCAAGTCCAAGTTGAAGAAATCTTGTTAAATGTTGACAGCATAACTACCAAAATACAGAAGTATGTCCTTAATATTTTTGCAGTGCTATTTCTGTTGAAAAGTTCAAATGATTACATTAGAGATGTGATGTGCCACTTTTCAAGTGTCTGATGGCTTCAATTAATTTTCATTCATTTTTCATATTTTGAATTCTTTTGAAAGGCTTACAAAAAAACTACATTTGAATTGTAATTCCATGCTATTGACAGGACTATTAATTTTAATGAAGTTAGCTTACCATGTTTACAGTATGATAATTGTGATAGAAATGTGAATTTTAGGCACAGAATATTTTTTACAATTGAACAAGGCAGTAGATTATACAAGCTTGGACAGAAAGTTAATAATGACACCAATTTTTTTTTTATGGAATTGTTTAGTACTGTTTTACCATTTGTTTACTGTAAAAAGTGTTTATACTTTCAATTAACAAATTGAAGTCTTGTGAAAGGTTCACAGGATAACTGGCATTAACTGTCAAAATAATTTCAAGCTATTGAAGTTAGCTTACAGAATAAACATGTCAATCAACCCATATGATTTTTGCTGTAATATTTTTGTTTTGAAAAGTCACTGTGACTGATAGAAAAGTGATGGTTTTAGCAACATTTTAACCTGTCTGAATGCTAATAATCATTTTGCGTCGGGGGGCGAAGCCTGAACCCCCCACCAGGACTTTGTCCTGGACCTACCGGGGCCTGCGGCCCCTGGACCCTGGCTACTAGGTTTTTCTGATTTCAAAAGTTGGCAGGTATGTTAGTCTCTTTTATCAATCTTTTTTTCTTTACAACAAAACTATCAGCAGATATAATATATACTAGAGAAAAAAAATCTATTTTCGAATTAATCCTGATTACTATTTGTAACGATTCTTAATCGATTAAAAAAAATCAAATAGATTCAAAATATATATTGTTGCGTTTTGGAGCAGTTGTTCCTCCCAGGGAATTCAAGTCACAATTTGCTCCCAAGTTCTTTCCGACACTTAAAGCTGAGTTGAAAAACCACCAGAGACAGAATAGGTATTTTGTTGTATATATTCTCAAAGCTTTGACAATATACATTTTAGATTGAGACCAGTCTAACCCTAGAACCTTCTATCCCGCACACCCAAAATGGTCTCCCCTCCCAACGCCAAAAACCTCTCTTCCCTTCCACCTCCCTAGCCATAACAAAAGCACAACGTCTCCCTAGCCATAATACATTCCAAAGAACTCAAGGTTAACACACAAGAGTTTGCTTGCTGACAGAGCATCAAGAGAAGAAGTGGAAAAGACGAGCTGTTTTCAAATATGACAAAGAAACGGACGAAGTACAACTTAAATTCGGATATATGTAAATATCTGCCTCCGACAATATGTACCGGTATATAATTTTTTTTCACAACCTGTGAAAGGTTTTTTTTTTTTTTTTAGAAATGTTTGCAAATGTATTCTTAGAAGTCCTCATGCTTCATAGCAAAGGCTGTGTATAGTTATGTACGTGTGATTTATTAGTTTTTATTTATACATTTGCAAAGATTTCTTTAAAAAGAAGTTTACATTGTCATGATGGGTTATCGTGTATAGAATTTTGGGGGCAAAAATGAATTTATTCCATTTTGGATTACAGCTGTAACATAACAAAATGTGAATACTTTCTGGATGCTCTGTTGGAATGTTTGTAAGAAAGAGTCTTTGTTTGCCGCAAATAGAAGATAATGAACACATTGGAGCGGCTCCCCACTGTGTATATCAGCCAATGCACCTAAAATGACTCAAGTATCAGCCAGAGGGGATGTGATTTTGTGATCGGCATCTGAAGGCAATTATCGGTTTTGGCCATGGCGTCTTTTTTTGGGCCGATATTGACGGGTGTCCGACATCTTTGCCATTGTGTTTCAGGATCTCATCCAAGACCGGGACCAAAGTGGAGCGCAACCCGGAGGAGGGGCTGAAGGAGGACGAGGATGTTGAGATGGAGAACGCCCGAGTGAAGGAGGCGCTCAGCTGCCAGTCCTGTGAGGAGGTGCGTGTCACACGAGAGCGGCAGCCATGTTGGCGCCCTCATACTCTGGTTGATGCCTTGCAGAAGCCGCTGGTGGTTGTGAGCAACCTGAGGAAGAAGTACAAGAGTCGCAGAGAAGATGTGGCCCTCAACAAGAATACAAGGGTGGCCACAAGGAAGGTCTCCTTCTGCGTCCGTAAAGGTACCTGCTGCCGTGTCCTCGGCCGAGAGCAGTCCTCACCTCCCGCATCTCCTCCTGCAGGCGAGGTTCTTGGACTGTTGGGGCCCAACGGCTCAGGGAAGAGCACCATCATGCACATGCTGGCCGGGGACCTGGAGCCCAGCGCAGGACAGGTAGGTGCTGCTTTTTTGAGACCTGGACAGTGTTCATGGACGCTCCCACAGGTGCTGATGACAGATGAGGCCACGGACTCGCACCTGGGCTACTGTCCTCAGGCCAACCCTCTGTGGCCCAGGATCACTGTGCAGGAACACCTGGAGATCTACGCCGCCATCAAGGGCCTGAGAGGACAGGACGTGCCCGCCATCATCAAACGGTAGCATGTTCTTATGTCACAGCCTTGTTCGCTAAATGGAAGAAATGCACTCAAAATTCTACACACAATACCCCACCATGACAATGGAAAACTTTTTCTTTTTTTTTTTTGGAATTTTTGCTAATTTATTAAAGATAAAAAAACTCAAACATTTCATGTACATACAGTGCATCCACAACGTATTGGCAGCACTTCACTTGTTCCACGTTTTGTTATGTTACAGCCTTATTCCAAATTGGAATACATTCATTTTGTCCTCCAAATTTTACACACTATACCCCATATTGACCTTTTTTTAATTTTATTTAAAAAATATATTTTTTAAATAAATAAAAAAACTCATGTCCATACAGTGCATCCAGAAAGTATTGAATTGAATTATATTTATATAGCGCGTTTCTCTAGTGACTCAAAGCGCTTTTACATAGTGAAAGCCAATATCTAAGTTACATTTAGATTAGATTAGATTAGATTTATTGGTCCCCTTGGGGAAATTAATTATCACTGCCGTACATTTAAACCCTAGACATTACACATCACACAAAAAAAATAACAAAAAGACATCATACATGACTAACACACATTTACAGGCTAAGGGCGGCTATAGCTGCAGGGATCAGGCTTTTCCTGAGGCGGGCCCTCCGGAATTTGATTGTTCTGTACCTGCGCCCTGATGGTAGTGGGATGATGTATTGGTGTAGTGGGTGAGTGATATCCTGGACTATTGTTTTTGCCAGTCGGGTGATGGACCTGTGGTTTATGTCTGAAATGTTGGGTGTGGGTAGGCCGATGATTTTAGCTGCTATGTTTGTAATGCGTGTGAGTTTGGTCCGGTTGGTTACAGAAAGCATGGTGAAAAAACATGTGGAACAGTACAGAAGGATGGGTTGAACAATGCTTTGGTAAAGTAATAACAGGAGATGAGGTGCAACGTATAGTCCTTTAAGTTTCCGGATGGCTGACAGTCTTTGTTGACTTCTTTTTTGAATGTCCGTGGTGTGTTGATCAAAGGTGAGTTTATTGTCCAAGGTTATGCCCAGGTATTTAAAAGTGTCAACTGTTTTAACTGTTTGCGTGTTTATGATGATGGGATTTAAAGCAGTGTGGGTGGCACTGGGAGCAGGTGGGTAAAGTGTCTTGCCCAAGAACACAATGGCAGTGACTAGGATGGCGGAAGCGGGGATCGAACCTGGAACCCTGACACGGCCACTCTACCAACCGAGCTCCGAATGGTCCATTCATTGTCAATGGGTAAAAAAATCCAGGAAATTCCAGGAACACTGAATTTTGAGAAAAGGGAAAACATATTTTGCATTCGATATATTGGAAGAGTTTTAAGGGTGGACGGTTGATAAGTCGAAATCCGGTTTAAAAACGGCGCCAAATTGTGAGAATTTTGAGTAATGTAAAACTATGAATACATCCTACTATTTGAATGGGAATTTTCTGGGAATTTCGGGAATACCGTGAATTTTTGAAAACATTGATACAAGTACAATTGTCCTAGATGATATGGATGGCTTGGTGTTGGAATTTCTGGAATCGGTTGAAGAATGTTGACGTAGTAAGTTTAAATTTACAAAAAAACAAAAGCATTTGACACAATTAATCATGATATTTTAATACGAAAATTAGAACGATATGGCATCAGAGGTTTGGTATTGAATTGGGTAAGAAGTTATTTAACCAACAGGAAGCAATATGTAAAGATGGGTGAAAATATGTCAACACAGCTAGATATATCCTGTGGTGTACCCCAGGGGTCAATACTGGGACCAAGATTGTTCAATCTTTATATAAACGACATTTGTAAGGTTACGAAGGACTTAAAGTTGGTTTTATTTGCGGACGACACAACTGCTTTCTGTTCAGGAGAGAGCACACAGAAGATAATACAAATAATAACAGAAGAAATGAACAAATTAAAAAGATGGTTTGACAAAAACAGACTATCTTTGAATCTCAGTAAAACTAAAATAATGCTATTTGGTAATAGTAGAAAAGAGCATCATACACAAATACAAATAGACGAAGTAGACATAGAAAGGGTAAAAGAAACTAGATTTTTGGGAGTATTAATAGATGATCAAATGAACTGGAAATCTCATATACAAAACATACAACATAAGGTAGCAAAAAACATTTCAATAATGAATAAAGCAAAATATGTCCTGGGCCAAAAATCACTACATATTCTCTACTGCTCGCTAGTGTTACCATATCTGAGTTATTGTGCAGAAATATGGGGAAATAACTACAAATGTGCGCTACATTCGCTAACCGTGTTACAAAAAAGATCAGTTAGAATAATACATAATGTTGGATATAGAGAACACACAAACCCTTTATTTATTAAGTCAGAAATATTAAAGTTTGGTGATTTGGTAAAATTGCAAACAGCTAAAATGATGTACAAAGCAAACTATAACCTGCTACCAAAGAATGTACAACAATTCTTCTCAACTAAAGAGGAGAAATATAACCTTATAGGAAAAAATAATTTAAAACATTTATATGCACGTAAAACACTTAAAACCTTTAGCATATCAGTATGTGGAATTAAATGATGGAATGGATTAAGTAAAGAAGTTAAAAATTGTACTGATATGATCCAGTTTAAGAGGTTGTTCAAAATAATAGTGCTTACAGAGTACAAAAAAGAAGAATTATGAGAAATACTTTCAACCTTATTGAAAATAAGATATTCTTCATCTCAGTATGTTAATAATGACTGAATTAATTAATTAATTACATATTACAAAACTGTTGTATACTAATTCATAGATGTTATTTTATTTATAAAAAGGTCAGTAAATGATTCTATATATTTGTAAATGCTTGAAGTGGGAAAGGGGTAGGATTAAATACCGTAAGCTTTTCTTCTTCCTACTCCTTTTCGGGCATGATGTAAAATGAAATGATATGAAATTGTGTGATGTATTATGATGTAAGTGTGTTCATGTTCCAAATAAACTAAAGAAAGAAAGAAAGAAATTGAGAATGAGTATTTCGGAATTCCTGAAATTTCGGGAAAGGGGAATTTGTAGGAAAAAAAATAAGAGCGTTTTTTTGTTCCAACTAAGAAAAGAGTTTTGAAGGTGGACCGCTCAAAAACGGTTGAAATATGTAGATTGTAAAAACTTGGCCCATGCATTTATTTTCAATGGGCAAAATTGTAGAAAAATACAGTAAAAAAAACATGTTTATTGTTGTGATTGTAGTGGTGTAACGTGTATTCACATCACTGCCCCTTTTCCACATTGGGTTATGTTACAGCCTTATTCAGAAATGGAAAAATAAAGGCATTTACACACCCCATAATTAGAGATTACTAGAATATTCATGTTGCCACAACACTAGGAGCAATGTTTTGGTACTTCAATCAATCAATCAATGTTTATTTCTGTAGCCCTAAATCACAAGTGTCTCAAAGGGCTGCACAAGCCACAAAGGTACGTACACTTATCTACTTGACATTTGTATGATGGGATCATATCTCTGTGATGGATCCATATGTCTGATGCGATCCATATCTCTGTTGCGATCCATATCTCTGATGCGAGTCATATGTCTGCTAACACGTGTGTGACTTCTTCTTCTTCCTTGTCTTCAGTGTGCTGAGTGCGATGGAGATGCAGGAGCACGTGCACAAACAAAGCAAGAGTTTGTCAGGAGGACTGAAAAGAAAAGTAAGAAGCAGCAACATTCTAGAACGGGGGTGTCCACTGAGGGCCACACTGAAAAATCAAAGCATGCAGGGGCTATTTTGATATTTTTCTCTTTTTTTTTTCCACAAGGAAGCGTCTCAGTCATCAAAAATTGCAAATAAGTAATATATTATTATTTCTTCAATGCTTAAATCTCTAGATCAACTTCAGATCTGTTGATATAAAGTTTATTTTTTTTATTTTATGCTTTTTTTGTTAAAAACTTTAAAAAAAACTATTTTCATGGCAAACACAAAATATGCAAAATGTGTAATATTTGATGTGAAGTGATTGTAGCCTTAACCTCTTCAGGCCCAAGCTGTTTTTTTTACATGCTTTTTTTTTTATTTCTCTTTGCTATTTGGACTTATTGGACCCTAATTAGAATAAAAACTAAGAATCATCTTTTGATATGATGTACTTAGTCCATAAGTACACACACGTGTACTTCATGTTTAGTGACATGCTAATTCTTATTTTTACACTGTTTTTCCCAAATTCCATTGTATGTTATACTCTTCTGACACCACCAGATGGCAGTATAAGTGTCCACTAGAGATGCGCGGTTTGCGGGCACAACTGCGGAGTCCGCGGATTATCCGCGGATCGGGCGGATGAAATTTAAAAAAATTAGATTTTATCCGCGGGTCGGGTCGGGTGGTTGAAATAAAAAAAAATTTGATTTTAAATAGATTCAGGCGGGTGGCAGTTAAACCAATTGGTAAATATATATACATAGTTAAATGTTGTTACCCACATACGAAAAACGAGCAGGCACCTGCAGCATATGCCACAACAGAAGAAAAAAAAGAAAAAGAGATGGACACTTTTACGGAGCGGAGAAGGGACGCCTCGCCGGGGTCCGGGACCGAGGCCCCTTCCCCCGAGAGGGCCCCACCGGGAGCCGTAGCTGAGGCGATCCGCGAGAAGGGCCCGACGCACTTCCAGGGTCACCACCGCGCCCACCGCACCGACACCCCGCCTCGTCCGCCTTCGCCGCGGCCGGCGTCACGCGCAGCAAGTAAGGAGCTTACCTGCCCGCCACCCCCGTGGCCGGGGGCTCGTAACAGGGGTCACTCCACGCGCTCCGCCCGCGCAGCTTACCTGCCCGCCACCCCTGTTGCCGGGGGCGCGTAACAGGGGTCACTCCGCGCGCAGTGCGCTCACGAAAGGGGTGGGGCTCACCCTGGTTGATATAGACAGCAGGACGGTGGCCATGGAAGTCGGAACCCGCTAAGGAGTGTGTAACAACCCACCTGCCGAATCAACTAGCCCTGAAAATGGATGGCGCTGGAGCGTCGGGCCCATACCCGGCCGTCGCGAGACGCGCTTGGAGGTGCGCTCAGCGCGGCTCCCATATATTTGCGCACTGGTGTGCGTCTGGGCCGTGACAGCGTGGCACGCGAATGTCTGTGCTGCATTGGATCAGTCTCCTTTCTTTAACAGGCAAAAGCTTTATAACCTCACTAATGCCTTGCATCGTCTATATTAGATATATAACAACGGGCGGGTGCGGTTCTGATCAAATGTTAGATCGGGTGGATGGCGGATGGTTGACGACTTTCTGATGCGGTTGCGGATGAAATAATTGCCTATCCGCGCATCTC
Source organism: Nerophis lumbriciformis (assembly GCF_033978685.3). NCBI lineage: Eukaryota > Metazoa > Chordata > Actinopteri > Syngnathiformes > Syngnathidae > Nerophis > Nerophis lumbriciformis. The sequence goes on along the minus strand of NC_084579.2, from coordinate 1,836,015 downwards.
TAGTGTCCACATAAGCAACCATAAGACCCCAATTCAGTAGTGTACACAATTTTGGAAATAAGAGCTAAAAGGTGCTGTCCACGCATGTGGCCACTAAGCCTTAAAAGGTGTCAATAATTCATAACATTGATTTTGATTCATTATTATATCTGTAGCAATGCCAGTTTAAAAAGTATGCACTTTGGACACCCCTGGTCTCGAACATGTGCACCCTGACAACACGTGCTCACACGCTCTGCTCTCCGTGGTCTTGCTCAGCTGTGCTTTGCGCTGAGTATGATGGGGAACCCTCAGGTGGTCTTGCTGGACGAGCCGTCATCGGGGATGGACCCCAAGTCCAAGCAGCGCGTGTGGTGAGGCTCCGTGTGCCGGCGCACTGTCAGACTTCAAGGTCCCACGTAAACCTGTGCTGTGTGTGCAGGAGGGCCGTGCGGGCCGCCTTCAGGAACCGGCAGCGCGGCGCCGTGCTGACCACGCACTACATGGAGGAGGCGGAGGCCGTGTGCGACCGCGTGGCCATCATGGTGTCGGGACAGCTGAGGTGTGGCCCCGGTCTTCTGGCCCTCACACAGACCCTCCTCATCTCCTCTCTCCCGCCTCAGGTGCATCGGCTCCATCCAGCACCTGAAGGCCAAGTACGGGCGAGGATACAGTCTGGAGGTCAAACTCAGGGAAGAGCTCCAGCAGGGGGCGCTGTTGCACGAGCAGATACTCCGAATCTTCCCCCATGCCGCCCGGCAGGAGAGGTGAGATTGTGATACCATACCCATACTTGGTATAGACATGGACCCGATTTGATATCAGGAAGAATCCTACATGCTTGTATCATTCAGTAGGAAAGGTTTGATCAAGTGAAGTGAGTCAAACACTAACCTACTTATTATTTACTTATGCTGTCTTTAAGTTAAAGTGGAGTGGTCATTGTTTATGTGTTGCACTCACAATTTTTCATGAGATTGAAGGATGCAGACACGTTTGTTACTGGGTAATTTCCAATACGCTTTTGATACTTTGTCTGACCAATATTGTTCAATGATTTTTGCCCATGTCTACTGTGTGCTTAGCTGTTGTGTAGCTGCCGAGAGCCTAGCATGTTGTAAAGGACACGACTAAAGAGTAAGTCACAAGTGGTCCAAGTAAACATGCAAAGTTTAATATGAACATAATTAGGGCTGCAGCTAACGATTATTTTTCTATCGATTAATCTATAGATTATTTTTTCGATTAATCGGTTAATCTATAGATTATTTTTTTTCGATTAATCTATAGATTATTTTTCCTTTTACCGATTATTTTTTTAATTTAAAATGAAGAGGAAAAAATAAATGTAGGCCAGTTTTTTCAAAAGGCATGGCTTTTATTTACAAAAAAAAAAGTATGGCCACTCAGTCAACATTGACAACAACATGACAAAATATTCTGTAACAATGTAAACATTTAAAACTTTTAACATTTAACAAAATTAAAAGTAGCCTATTTGCTTTTTAATGTGCAAATATAAAAGTAAACATCCAGTGCAAATCTTAATATTCTGCAATAGTATAAGCATTTCAAAATTAAAAGTATTGCTTATTTTGCTTTAAAATGTGCAAAAATAAAGATAAACATCCAATACAAAAAAGTACAAAACGGAAACATTTCAAACATTTCAACAAAAGTAAAAGTATTGCTTATTTGCTAAAATGTGCAAAAATAAAGCTAAACATGCAATACAAAAAAAGTGTACAGTGTAAACATTTCAACAAAAGTAAAAGTATTGCTTATTTTGCTTAATAACACAACAATGATAGTATGATTAAAGTGAAAGTTAATTGTTGGTTTGTACATAGTATATGTAACTGTTAATGTTGTAAAAGGTATTTGCACAACTAATTAACGTTAGCGTTTGTGACACGTCTTTGTGCCGTGGGGTTCTTTCAGGACCGACAGACTGAATGCCAGACATCTTTGCCAGGTTTACAATTTTTTAATTTTACACAAAGTCTTTTCTCTTCCAACTCTTTTCTCTTTCTTTCCTCGCTTTTCGGCTCCTCTTCCTCGCTCTGTCTCTCCTCCTCTCTCGCTCCACGTCAGCTTCACTCTGGCTCCTTCCAGTCTCTCTTCCCTCTCTCTCTGCTGCTCCCCTTTTCTTCAGCGAGAGGAGATTGGATGATCGTGCCCAGGTGCGCGGATCGCGCACCTGGGCACGATTGCGGCGTCGCTCCCGGCGCGCCCCACCTCGCCGCTCGCTCGCCGGCCCCGCCTCTCCACAGCGTTAAAGAGGAGCGAGTCTTTGTAAACACTGAACAGGCACGCCAAACGCGCCTCTCAGAGCGAAACGGTGCTTTAGTTTATGAATTCACAACGCAGATACAAATGACACATTCATGTTTTTGTGTAATGATGACAACGTATACGCACGCGGACGATTGACTAGTTGATGGTGATGGCAAGAGCGCTGTCGGTTTTCTTTTCAAATGTTCCTTCATAGCCGTTGTGCTGCTATGATAGGCCATTTCCGCTCGACACAGTGTGCATACAACATTATTAGGCCGTTTATTGAAATACTCCCACACTTTTGACGACTTTTGGCGTGCTTTTTCCCCCTCGCTCGCATCGTCTGCTTTGCGCTCCGCCATGACAGTAGTGTGACGTAAATATACGACGCGCCGACGCACAAAAACGGCGTCGACGTATTTACGTAACCGATGACGTCGACCAAGTCGACGCGTCGTTTCAGCCTTAAACATAATTGATATATAATGGATATATATTTAATATAATTGGATATTAAGAGTACTGTGATGAGGTGGTGACTTGTCCAGGGTGTAATCCTGCCTACCGCCCGAATGCAGCTGAGATAGGCTCCAGCACCCCCCGCGAACCCAAAAGGGACAAGTGGTAGGAAATGGATGGATATTAAGAGTATTTGAAAGCTTAATATTAACTTAATTAATATGATGGATATAAAATTAATATAAGTGGATATTAAGATTATGTGAAATATTAATATTAATCTAATGGATACATAACTAATATAATTGATGTATAATTAATATAATGGATATATAATTGTATATTAAGAGTATGTGAAAGTTGGACTCCTACATTGTTTACTTCCGTGACGACCTCCTTAAAGTTTTGTCATCAATCAGAAATATCAAGTGGCTCAAATGTGCCGAGAGTGTTTTACATTTTTCCCATCATGCACTCTAATGGATTTAAATGTTTGGATGTTTTTTATAATGTCCACAAAGTTGAGTGGTGTTGTGTGACCATGTGTGTTCACCTCGGTTAGTTGCATTTTATTGTTGCACCATGACTAGGGAAGGTTGTTTGGGGCGGTATAGCTCGGTTGCTAGAGCGGCCGTGCCAGCAACTTGAGGGTTGCAGGTTCGATCCCCGCTTCCGCCATCCTATTCACTGCCGTTGTGTCCTTGGGCAAGACACTTTACCCACCTGCTCCCAGTGCCACCCACACTGCTTTAAATGGAACTTAGTGGGTTTCACTATGTAAAGCGCTTTGAGTCACTAGAGAAAAAACGCCATATAAATATAATTCACTTCGGATTGTGTCATATAAGTAAATGCTGTGCTATCATTTTGAAGTACTTTCAAGGGTCATTGATCTGATTAAGTGTGTTGAACTCATGACATCAAATTGAAGACGCTGTAAATGGGAAAATGTTACCGTTGCTTTTTACGGTAAAATGGCAGCTCAGTTGCCAGAGTTTATACTGTAATATGTACTATTTCTTCTTTACTATAAATATAAAACTACTTTTTTTACAGTAAAATTCTGGCAACAGATCTGTTTTTTTTACTGTAAAAACGACTGTAGATTTGATGGTGTTACTGTAAAAGGCAAAACTGTATCACAGTTTCTACAGTAAAACATTTGCAGCTCAGTTGCCAGAATTTTATCATCAAAAACATTTCCATTTACAGTAAAATGTGGTAAAAATCACAGTTAAAAATGTCACAATTTTACCGTAAATAAGTTGCTTTAAAGTCATTAGTCGAGCAGATAAAAGTATTTATTTCGATTTGAACAAAAACTGGTTTGAATGTTCATTTATTTTTTTCTGTCAAAATGGAAAGAACGAATACATTTAGTCAGAAAAGTACTTTATTGACATATTTTTACCAGACTTTCCAGGGCCAAATAAATTGATGCGGCGGGCCGGATCTGGCTGAAGGCAGAAGTCTGGCCCCCCCGGTCCTTAGCTTCCTGGAAATGTGGCCCCCATAACAACGTCACTGAACATTAACCAATGTTGTCACACTTTGTCTGCCAGCTTCGCTACAACCCTGGTGTACAAAGTCCCCATGGTGGACGTCAAGTCCCTGGCCACGTCCTTCTATGAGCTGGAGCGCGGTGAGTCAAAACACACACACACACACACACAAATAATCTGATTATATCTTGCTTTGTTCTCACATTTGAGTCTCATTTGTAAGCAAGTATGACAGGAAGTTGCAGTTGCAAGTCCCAGACATTAGATGGCAGTGATGTGCAATTTATGGTGTGTTGGTCACAATACGAAGGTCCTGAGTTCAATCCTGGGCTCGGGATCTTTCTGTGTGGAGTTTGCATGTTCTCCCCGTGACTGCGTGGGTTCTACTCCGGCTTCCTCCCACCTCCAAAGACATGCACCTGGGGATAGGCCCCTCCCACCTCCAAAGACATGCACCTGGGGATAGGCCCCTCCCACCTCCATAGACATGCACCTGGGGATAGGCCCCTCCCACCTCCAAAGACATGCACCTGGAGATAGGTTGATTGGCAACACTAAATGGTCCCTAGTGTGTGAATGTGAGTGTGAATGTTGTCTGTCTATCTGTGTTGGCTCTGTTATGAGGTGGCGACTTGTCCAGGGTGCACCCCGCCGTCCGCCCGAATGCACCTGAGATGGGCTCCAGCAGAGGACAGAGGACCCTATTGTATTTCTAGCGTTTTATTATTATACCGCCGCCTCTTTGAGCTGTAATTTGACCCCCTTAACATGCTTCAAAACTCACCAAATTGGACACACACATCAGGACTGGCGAAAATTGCGATCTAATCAAAAAAACAATTCCCAAAACTCAAAATTGCGCTCTAGCGCCCCCTAGGAAGAAAGCACAGACAAAACTGCCTGTAACTCCCAGTAGGAATGTCGTAGATACATGAAACAGAAACCTCTAATGTAGGTCTCACTTAGACCTATATTTCATACACTGACAACCCCCAGCAAAAATCAACAGGAAGTTTGCAATTCCCCCTTCAAAACAAAAGTTGTGTAAAAACAGTCACCTTTTTTCAAACATCTCATCTGAGCGTGTTTGTCGTGTCTGCTTCAAATTAGCACAGGAGAGAGATTGAACCCTTCTGATTAAAAGTTAGTTTTAATTACTGCTCCGGTTTGGATTTTATGAGCCCTCAAAGTCGGTCCCGTCCATCCCTGCTTGCAGCTTTAATTAGGGCCCGCATGGCCCATTGTATAAGGACTCCCAAAGGGAGTCCTTATGCAATGGGACATAAGGACCTATTGAATTTGTAAGGTTTTATTCTTTATTATTATTATTATTCTTCCGCAACTTTGCGCTGTAATTTGACCCCCTTAACATACTTCAAAACTCACCAAATTTTACACACACATCAGTAATATACGGCAAAACTTTTTATCAAAAAACCAAACCTCAAAACTCAAAATTGCGCTCTAGCGCCCCCTACGAAAAAAAGAACTAGACTGCCTGTAACTCCCACTAGGATAGGAAAGTCGGAGAGACATGAAACAAAAACCTTTATGTAGGTGTGACTTAGACCTAGATTTCATAATAGTATATTCTCGGGCTAAAATCAACAGGAAGTTGGCAATTCCCCCTTCAAGATAAAAAAGTACTAAAAACAGTAACTTTTGCCTCTTTGAGCTGTATTTTGACCCCCTTAACATGCTTCAAAACTCACCAAACTGAACGCACACATCAGGACTGGCAAACATTGCGATCTAAAAAAAAAACCTAACCCCAAATCTCAAAATTGCGCTCTACTGCAATTTTTTAATAAAACGCAAAAAAAACCTGCTCCTCGGAAGAAAAAAAATGACAAAACTGCCTGTAACTCCCACTGGGAAGGTCGGAGAGACATGAAACAAAAACCTCTATGTAGGTCTCACTTAGACCTACATTTCATAGATTGACAACCCCCAGCAAAAATCAACAGGAAGTTTGCTATTCCCCCTTCAAAACAAATTTTTTTGTAAAAACCGGTCACCTTCCTTCAAAAACTATCTCCTCTGAGCGTGTTTGTCGGACTAAAACTGGACAAAAGTATTGGGACACTTAGGACTACAACTTGACAAAAGTATTGGGCCACTTGGGACTAAAACTTGACAAAAGTATTGGGACACTTGACTACAACTTGACATAAGTATTGGGACACTTCGGATTACCACTGGACAAAAGTATTGGGACACTTAGGAATAAAACTGGACAAAAGTATTGGGACACTTACGACGAATACTGGACAAAAGTATTGGGACACTTAGGAATAAAACTGGACAAAAGTATTGGGACACTTACGACGAATACTGGACAAAAGTATTGGGACACTTAGGAATAAAACTGGACAAAAGTATTGGGCCAAATATGCCAAATATGCGGGCCCGACCAATGCTGCTTGCAGCTTTAATTTATTATGTTCTGGGGACTGAGCTGCTACCTTTTTTACCGTAAAATCTACGTTCCCTGTTTTAACAGTGCATTACTGTAAATGGAAAACCGGTACTATTGATAAAACCCTGAGCTGGCAGGTGTTTGCTGTCAAATCTACTGACTACATTTGCTAGCCACTCTTTGGCGGGCCAAACAAAATGACACAGTGGGCCAAATTTGGCCCGCGTGTCCCAG
>NC_084579.2:1729145-1824145 GCF_033978685.3 Nerophis lumbriciformis | reverse complement strand
GAAAGGATCCATCAGTATGATAATCAAAGTATCCAACAGTATGATATCAAAGGATCCATCAGTATGATAATCAAAGTATCCAACAGTATGATATCAAAGGATCCAACAGTATGATAATCAAAGGATCCATCAGTATGATAATCAAAGGATCCATCAGTATGATAATCAAAGGATCCACCAGTATGATAATCAAAGGATCCAACAGTATGATAATCAAAGGATCCAACAGTATGATAATCAAAGGATCCATCAAAAGGATCCATCAGTATGATAATCAAAGGATCCATCAAAAGGATCCATCAGTATGATAATCAAAGGATCCATCAAAAGGATCCATCAGTATGATAATCAAAGGATCCATCAGTATGATAATAAAAGAGCAAGTGCATGTATCATTTGATTGTAGGCTATCTGGAGACTACAGGCAGTAGAGATGCGCGGATAGGCAATTATTTCATCCGCAACCGCATCAGAAAGTCATCAACCATCCGCCATCCACCCGATCTAACATTTGATCAGAACCGCATCCGCCCGCACCCGCCCGTATATATCTAATATAGACGATGCAAGGCATTAGTGAGGTTATAAAGCTTTTGCCTGTTAAAGAAAGGAGACTGATCCAATGCAGCACAGACATTTGCGTGCCACGCTGTCACGACCCAGACGCACACCAGTGCGCAATCATATGGGAGCCTCGCTGAGCGCACCTCCAAGCGCGTCTCGCTGCCGGCGACGGCCGGGTATGGGCCCGACGCTCCAGCGCCATCCATTTTCAGGGCTAGTTGATTCGGCAGGTGGGTTGCTACACACTCCTTAGCGGGTTCCGACGTCCATGGCCACCGTCCTAGCTGCTGTCTATATCAACCAGGGTGAGCCCCACCCCTTTCGTGAGCGCACTGCGCGCGGAGTGACCCCTGTTACGCGCCCCCGGCAACGGGGGTGGCGGGCAGGTAAGCTGCGCGCGCGGAGTGACCCCTGTTACGAGCCCCCGGCCACGGGGGTGGCGGGCAGGCAAGCTGCTTACCTGCTGCGCGTGACGCCGGCCGCGGCGAAGGCGGACGAGGCGGGGTGTCGGTGCGGTGGGCGCGGTGGTGACCCTGGACGTGCGTCGGGCCCTTCTCGCGGATCGCCTCAGCTACGGCTCCAGGTGGGGCCCTCTCGGGGGAAGGGGCCTAGGTCCCGGACCCCGGCGAGGCGTCGGGGGCCTTCTCCGCTCCGTAAAAGTGTCCATCTCTTTTTTTTTCTTCTTCTGTTGTGGCATATGCTGCAGGTGCCTGCTCGTTTTTCGTATGTGGGTAACAACATTTAACTATGTATATATATTTACCAATTGGTTTAACTGCCACCTGCCTGAATCTATTTAAAATCTAATTTTTTTAAATTTCAATCGCCCGACCCGACCCGCTGATAAAATCTAATTTTTTTAAATTTCATCCGCCCGATTCGCGGATAATCCGCGGACTCCGCGGTTGTGCCCGCAAACCGCGCATCTCTAACGTGCACACACATTTAATGTTCATTTTCCCTAAGCTTTTTTGTTAACTGTTTTGTGTTACAGGTTTAGTTTGCTTTGTACATAATGTCATCTACTTGCAAATGGACCAAATCATTGAATTTCAATAGTTTTGATACAATAACGAATTCTTTACATCCAACATTGTGTATTATTCTAACTGAACTGTTGTGTCACACCGTCAGTCAAATAAGTGCACATTATTTCCTCATGTTTCGACACAATCTTCCTTGCCCACTTTAATAATCCACGCCTCACTTTTTTCTGCCTTTGCAGCAACTGAAGCAACAGCGAGATAAACTGAGGCAGTACCAGAAAAAGATCAACCTGCAGCTGGAGAAGGAACGACTTCTGGCCAAGAAGCTGCTGAGAGATGGCAAGAAAGAGTGAGTTTAGCTGGAGGAGACGACTTTTGTTGTCCTGTACTATAGGAGAGAGGAAGATGACTTTTGTTGTCCTGTACTTTAGGAGAGAGGAAGATGACTTTTGTTGTCCTGTACTTTAGGAGAGAGGAAGATTACTTTTGTTGTCCTGTACTTTAGGAGAGATGATGATGACTTTTGTTGTCCTGTACTTTAGGAGAGGGGTCCTTATGTCCCATTGCATAAGGACTCCCGGAGTCCTTTTGCAATGGGCCATTGCGGGCCCTAGGAGAGATGAAGATGACTTTTGTTGGCCTGTACTTTAGGAGAGATGACGACTTTTGTTGTCCTGTACTTTAGGAGAGAGGAAGATGACTTTTGTTGTCCTGTACTTTAGGAGAGAGGAAGATGACTTTTGTTGTCGTGTACTTGAGGAGAGATGAAGATGACTTTTGTTGTCCTGTACTTTAGGAGAGAGGAAGATGACTTTTGTTGTCCTGTACTTTAGGAGAGAGGAAGATGACTTTTGTTGTCCTGTACTTTAGGAGAGAGGAAGATGACTTTTGTTGTCCTGTACTTTAGGAGAGATGAAGATGACTTTTGTTGTCCTGTACTTGAGGAGAGATGAAGATGACTTTTGTTGTCCTGTACTTTAGGAGAGATGACGACTTTTGTTGTCCTGTACTTTAGGAGAGAGGAAGATGACTTTTGTTGTCCTGTACTTTAGGAGAGATGACGACTTTTGTTGTCCTGTACTTTAGGAGAGAGGAAGATGACTTTTGTTGTCCTGTACTTTAGGAGAGAGGAAGATGACTTTTGTTGTCCTGTACTTTAGGAGAGAGGAAGATTACTTTTGTTGTCCTGTACTTTAGGAGAGATGATGATGACTTTTGTTGTCCTGTACTTTAGGAGAGAGGAAGATGACTTTTGTTGTCCTGTACTTTAGGAGAGGGGTCCTTATGTCCCATTGCATAAGGACTCCCGGAGTCCTTTTGCAATGGGCCATTGCGGGCCCTAGGAGAGATGAAGATGACTTTTGTTGGCCTGTACTTTAGGAGAGATGACGACTTTTGTTGTCCTGTACTTTAGGAGAGAGGAAGATGACTTTTGTTGTCCTGTACTTTAGGAGAGAGGAAGATGACTTTTGTTGTCGTGTACTTGAGGAGAGATGAAGATGACTTTTGTTGTCCTGTACTTTAGGAGAGAGGAAGATGACTTTTGTTGTCCTGTACTTTAGGAGAGAGGAAGATGACTTTTGTTGTCCTGTACTTTAGGAGAGAGGAAGATGACTTTTGTTGTCCTGTACTTTAGGAGAGATGAAGATGACTTTTGTTGTCCTGTACTTGAGGAGAGATGAAGATGACTTTTGTTGTCCTGTACTTTAGGAGAGATGACGACTTTTGTTGTCCTGTACTTTAGGAGAGAGGAAGATGACTTTTGTTGTCCTGTACTTTAGGAGAGATGATGATGACTTTTGTTGTCCTGTACTTTGGGAGAGATGACGACTTTTGTTGTCCTGTACTTTAGGAGAGAGGAAGATGACTTTTGTTGTCCTGTACTTTAGGAGAGAGGGAGATGACTTTTGTTGTCCTGTACTTTAGGAGAGATGATGATGACTTTTGTTGTCCTGTACTTTAGGAGAGATGAAGATGACTTTTGTTGTCCTGTACTTGAGGAGAGAAGAAGATGACTTTTGTTGGCCTGTACTTTAGGAGAGAGGAAGATGACTTTTGTTGTCCTGTACTTATGACGACTTTTGTTGTCCTGTACTTTAGGAGAGAGGAAGATGACTTTTGTTGTCCTGTACTTATGACGACTTTTGTTGTCCTGTACTTTAGGAGAGAGGAAGATGACTTTTGTTGTCCTGTACTTTAGGAGAGATGACCACTTTTGTTGTCCTGTACTTTAGGAGAGATGATGATGACTTTTGTTGTCCTGTACTTTAGGAGAGATGACGACTTTTGTTGTCCTGTTCTTTAGGAGAGATGAAGATGACTTTTGTTGTCTGTGTACTTTAGGAGAGAGGAAGATGACTTTTGTTGTCCTGTACTTTAGGAGAGATGACGACTTTTGTTGTCCTGTACTTTAGGAGAGATGACAACTTTTGTTGTCCTGTACTTTAGGAGAGATGACAACTTTTGTTGTCCTGTACTTTAGGAGAGCGCTCCTCCTGCTGAAGAAGAAACGTTACCAGGACCAGCTGTTGGACAAGACTGAGAAGCAGATTAGCAACCTGGAGCGTCTGGTGTGTGGCAGCTTTATCAAGATGAGATGTTCCTCCTGGCTGACATCTTGTCCTCCTCCATCACCTTGCAGGTGCAGGACCTGGAGTTTGTCCAGATTGAGAAGAAGGTCCTGGACGGCCTCAAAGTGGGAAATGAATGTCTGAAGAAAATGCACGAGGTAAGTCCTGGCATCATGGAGCAGTCAGTCAGATAGCACCTCACCGACCTTGTCTTCCTCCCAAGGTCATGTCCATTGAAGACGTGGAGCGCATCTTGGACGAAACACAGGATGCTGTGGACTACCAAAGGGTGAGCATCTCCATCCTGCTGAAGACACCATGGTGACTTCTCTGAAGACACCATGATGACTTCTCTGAAGACACCCTAAAGACTTCTCTGAAGACACCCTAAAGACTTCTCTGAAGACACCATGATGACTTCTCTGAAGACACCATGATGACTTCTCTGAAGACACCATGATGACTTCTCTGAAGACACCATGATGACTTCTCTGAAGACACCATGATGACTTCTTTGAAGACACCATGGTGACTTCTCTGAAGACACCATGATGACTTTGCTTCTCTCTCTGTGCAGCAAATTGACGACATGCTGGCTGGCTCCTTGTCCCAAGAGGACGAAGACGCTGTCCTGGCCGAGCTGGAGGCCATCACTCAGGTGTCATTGTGCTGTAGTGTTTGTTGTTGTACTGTAGTTGTTGTACTGTAGTTGTTGTACTGTAGTTGTTGTACTGTATTTGTTGTAGTGTAGTTGTTGTACTGTAGTATGTGAGCTGGAACAAGGTTTTCCCTTTCGTCCTTGTCCTTAGGAAGACGTGGAGCTTCCTGATGTTCCATCACAGCAACTTCCAGAGGTGGTGGAGGAGAAGGCAGGTTGGTGTTGATGTGAAGGACACATAGGACTCAAAGAAGGACACATAGGAGTCAAAGAAGGACACATAGGATTCAAAGAATGACACATAGGACTCAAAGAAGGACACACAGGACTCCGATAAGGACACACAGGACTCAGATAAGGACACACAGGACTCAAAGAAGGACACATGGGACTCAAAGAAGGACACACAGAACTCAAAGAAGGACACATAAAAAGTTGTAGAAGGACACATAGGCGCCTACAGCATGTAGAAGACACATAAGATGCATACAAGGAGACTTGGCAGGACACATAGGACACTTAGAACAACACAGGACACGTCCAACATACAGAAGGACACATAGGATGTGTACAAGGAGACTTGGAAGGACACATAGGACACTTAGAACAACACAGGACACGTCCAACACACAGAAGGACACATAGGATGTGTACAAGGAGACTTGAAAGGACACATAGGACGCTTAGAACAACACAGGACACATCCAACATACAGAAGTACACATAGGATGTGTACAAGGAGACTTGGAAGTACACATAGGATGTGTACAAGGAGACTTGGAAGGACACAGAATGTGTAGAAGGACACATAGGATGCGTACAAGGAGACTTGGAAGGACACACACAATTTATGTAGAAGGACACATACACCATGTAGAAGGACATGTAGTCGGACACTTAGGACATGTCGTAGGACACATAGGACATGTAGTCGGACACTTAGGACATGTCGTAGGACACATAGGACATGTAGTAGGACACTTAGGACATGTCGTAGGACACATAGGACATGTAGTAGGACACTTAGAAGGACATGTAGTCAGACACTTAGGACATGTAGTCGGACACTTAGGACATGTAGTCGGACACTTAGAAGGACATGTAGTAGGACACTTAGAAGGACATGTAGTCGGACACTTAGAAGGACATGTAGTCGGACACTTAGGACATGTAGTAGGACACTTAGGACATGTAGTAGGACACTTAGAAGGACATGTAGTAGGATACTTAGGACATGTATTAGGACACTTAGGACATGTGGTCGGACACTTAGGACATGTAGTAGGACACTTAGGACATGTAGTAGGACACTTAGAAGGACATGTAGTAGGACACTTAGGACATGTAGTAGGACACTTAGGACATGTAGTAGGACACTTAGAAGGACATGTAGTCGGACACTTAGAAGGACATGTAGTAGGACACTTAGAAGGACATGTTGTAGGACACTTAGGACATGTTGTAGGACACTTAGGACATGTAGTTGGACACTTAGGACATGTAGTTGGACACTTAGGACATGTAGTTGGACACTTAGGACATGTAGTTGGACACTTAGAAGGACATGTAGTAGGACACTTAGAAGGACATGTTGTAGGACACTTAGAAGGACATGTTGTAGGACACTTAGGACATGTAGTAGGACACTTAGGACATGTAGTCAGACACTTAGGAGGACATGTAGTAGGACACTTAGAAGGACATGTAGTAGGACACTTAGGACATGTAATAGGACACTTAGAAGGACATGTAGTCGGACACTTAGGACATGTAGTAGGACACTTAGGACATGTTGCAGGACACTTAGGACATATTGCTGGACACTTAGAAGGACATGTTGCAGGACACTTAGAAGGACATGTAGTAGGACACTTAGAAGGGCATGTAGTAGGACACTTAGGACATGTAGTAGGACACTTAGGACATGTAGTAGGACACTTAGGACGACATGTAGTCAGACACTTAGAAGAACATGTAGTAGGACACTTAGAAGGACATGTAGGACACTTAGGACATGTAGTAGGACACTTAGGACATGTAATAGGACACTTAGGACATGTAGTAGGACACTTAAGACATGTAATAGGACACTTAGGACATGTAGGAAGATGTTAGAATTGTGCTAATGGCTGATGTTTCTTTTAGCGAGGGTTCATCCCAGGAAGAAGGCGGAGCTTCTGGCTGCCTGAGAGGACATCAGGTGGACACTGTCTCACCTTCTTCACAAGCCTCAGCAGAGCATCTTTCCCGCTCAGCAGCTGCTCTCAGCGGCGCTGGCAAGATCACAGCTGCTGGTGCCCACTTGCTGTTGACAAGTGAAGCACGCGTATGTACACAAAACATTCTTATATTGACTCTGGATGCAGAGACTTCAAAATAAAAGCCCAGCATAAGAAGGATATTAAACAACACTTTCTTTCAGCTGTTAAAAACCTAAAAGAGGCCTTAACGTAGATAGTTGAGCTGGTGAGCAGCTGTCATGCACCTTCAATGTCCCACTCTACTAATCCATTGTTATTCTTTCTATCATCCAAGTGATTTTTTACAATAAACTCCTTTGGACATCCTGCTGTTGTCGTGTTTGGCCACAAGGTGGCAGCAGTGTAGCGCACATTGACATCCACTGCTCTCCTCGCGGGAACGCGTGGGAGTGGGCGGTGCGAATGAGTCATGCGCGTGGAAGTCATGGCGGGAAGAAAAAAAAAGCCCACCCGGGTCTGCGAAGTCCTCAAGTACCCTTTTATCTTTTTTGTGCCTTCTGCCGCCACTTCGCGCTATTTTGTATGGCGGTGCTGTGACGTCATCCACAAGGTCACGTGTTGCTGAGGAGTCGCCCCCTGCCGGCTGCCAGCAGATATCAGTCAATACATTGAACACGTGACCGCCCGCCACTTTGCAACGGTGTTTTATGGCACCGACCCACAATGCAACGCTTCTGCGGCCCACTCGCTGAGCAGAACCACGCACATCAAAACAAAAGAAGGGCGGAATCGTGTGTGTTGTGTAAAAGGTGGGAGGACGCTTCTTCTCAATGGTCGAGGGGGCGTGGTGACGCAGTTGAAGGGGCGTGGCTTGCTTTGCGAGACGCTGCGTTCAATGACGAGGAAAAAGTAGTTATTTTTTTAGACTCTTGGTAAGAGTTCCACATTTAAAAAGGTGCAATAGTCACTCATGTGTGCTTCATCGCACACTAACCTGACCAGTGTCCTTTTCTCCCAGGCTCCCTGAACGCATCGTCGCTTCTGACGTTCCGCCTGTGCGCGTGCACGCGTGTGGGTCTCCGGCGTGGGCGCAGCGGAGGTCTCTCCTATAAAAGACGGAACCACCACCCTCATCATCATCATCATCATCATCATCAACACCACCACGCGGCAAACATGTCCCGAACCGACGAGGTGCACCGAATCACGGAGAACGTCTACAAGGTGAGACACGCTGCGCATGTGTGAAGTTGGCTTCTGAGACTTTATTGAGGATGATCGATCACATCCTGCTTTTCCTTCATTCATGAAGTTTTATTCCGTTTGACTTCCTGCTCAGTCCTCGCTGACTTTGATTAGTAGTGATCAGCAGGAGTATTGATACCTGCTGGAATGACATCATCGATATTATCAAAGATCAGATGTTTGAGGAGATTCCCAGGAGATGTTTTGGAAGTCCATGCTTGGTTGTTGACTCACAACCGAATAGGAGTTCGTTTTCAGGGATGTAAAGACCTTCTCACTGGACACATGTTTCATCAACAAAGTACAGTCATAGTCATACCATCGTAGGACAAAGTATAGTAATATTCATACAATTGTAGTACAAAGTACAGTCATATTCATACAATTGTAGTACAAAGTACAGTCATATTCATACAATCGTAGGACAAAGTACAGTCATTCATACAATTGTAGTACAAAGTACAGTTACATTCATACCATCGTAGGACAAAGTATAGTAATATTCATACAATTGTAGTACAAAGTACAGTCATATTCATACAATTGTAGTACAAAGTACAGTTACATTCATACCATTGTAGGACAAAGTATAGTAATATTCATACAATTGTAGTACAAAGTACAGTCATATTCATACAATCGTAGGACAAAGTACAGTCATATTCATACATTGTAGTACAAATTAGTCATATTAATACGATTGTAGGACAAAGTACGGTTATATTCATACAATTGTAGGACAAAGTACAGTCATATTCATACCATCGTATTACAAAGTATAGTAATATTCATACAATTGTAGTGCAAAGTACAGTCATATTCATACAATAGTAGGACAAAGTACAGTCATATTCATACAATCGTAGGACAAATTACAGTCATATTAATGATTGTAGGACAAAGTACAGTCATATTCATACATCGAAGGACAACTTACAGTCATATTAATGATTGTCGGACAGAGTACAGTCCTATTCATACAATCGTAGGACAAAGTACCGTCATATTCATAACATCGTAGGACAACGTACAGTAATGTCCATACAATCGTAGGACAAAGTACAGTCATAATTATACCATCGTAGGACAAAGTACAGTCATATTCATACCATCGTAGGACAAAGTAGTCATATTCATACATTGTAGGACAAAGTACAGTCATATTCATACATTGTAGGACAAAGTACAGTCATATTCATACATTGTAGGACAAAGTACAGTCATATTCATACATTGTAGGACAAAGTACAGTCATATTCATACATTGTAGGACAAAGTACAGTAATATTCATACAATCATAGGACAAAGTACAGTCGTACTCATACAATCGTACGACAAAGTACAGTCATATTTATATCATCGTAGGACAAAGTACAGTCATATTCATACAATCGTAGGACAAAGTAGTCATATTCATACAATCGTAGGACAAAGTAGTCATAATCATACAATCGTAGGACAAAGTACAGTCATATTCATACAATCGTAGGACAAAGTACAGTCATATTCATACAATCGTAGGACAAAGTACAGTCATATTCATACCATCGTAGGACAAAGTAGTCATAATCATACAATCGTAGGACAAAGTACATTCATATTCATACAATCGTAGGACAAAGTACAGTCATATTCATACATCGTAGGACAAAGTACAGTCATATTCAAACAAATGTAGGACAACGTACAGTAGCCACTTGAGGGGGCTGCAGATGACCTTTCACCCCTGACCTGTTGTAATAGAGTAATATTTATATTATATTATAGTATTTTATATCATATTATTTATTATAGTATGTTGTGTTATAATAAGTGCATGTGCCTCACAATACGAAGGTCCTGAGTTCAATCCCGGGCTCGGGATTTTTCTGTGTGGAGTTTGCAAGCTTCTTGGTATCTGTCTATCATTTGCATATTTGGCCATAACACATGTGCATATGGACTTTTCTTATGAACTTCATTGGATATTTAAATGATTTTCAAGCCTGGAAAAAGTCGCCAGATTTGTTGCCACTTTTTGTGAAATCCTAGAAGCTGGAAGGTCTTGCTAAATATAGCAACACTGATCTCTGATTCTATGTCTTCTTATGCTCTGGCAGACCAGGTGTGTACGAGCCGTGCAGGAAGCGGTGTTAGAATGCACAGAGTTGTAATGACGAGCTACAGATAGTCCCATCATCGTGTGTTCATGAAACCGTCAGATTGACTTCCTGTGTGGCTTTCATTGGTGCACACACACATCGACATGACTCACACTGTGTGTGTGTGTGTGTGTGTGTGTGTGTGTGTGTGTGTGTGTGTGTGTGTGTGTGTGTGTGGGCTGACTGACTCCCCACTCAGTCGTGATGCCACCTTCTCGAGAATCTTGTGTCCGCAGTGAGGAGGAGTTAGTGACAAGAAGTCTTCCCCGAGTGTTGAAGAAAACACCATCTGTGTGTTTGCTCGCTCCTTACACTCACGCTTGGTGTCCCAGCATGCCACTGGCGTGTGTGTGTGTGTGTGTGTGTGTGTGTGTGTCAGCAGGATGATGTAAGTCCTCTTGTGGCCACTACAGGGCAGCAGTCTCTTCTTGTGTGTCCTTGAAAACACACCTTTCGTTCTTCGACGGCGTTCCCCCCCCCCACCCCGGTGACAGTGTGTAGTGTTTCCCACAATGCACCTGAGTCACGTGACCCGCGCTTGGCGGTTGTGTTGCTGTGGCCAAGGTGTGTCCGTGACGGCGTGCTGTGCGGCCAATTTACATCCCACCATGAAGCCTGTGCTCTCTGCTGACTCATCATCCAACACCAGAGCCGGCCCAAGGCATAAGTGTACTAAGCGCTTGCTTAGGGCCCCGCGGCCACCAGGGGGCCCCCAAAAGCAATTAACAAAAAATTCTTATTTTTTATTTTGTGCATGTACGAGTCTGACTGATGATTTCTAAATGATCAAAGATATATTATTGTACAAAAACACAATGTTAGGTCAACAGAGTGCTGCTGCTGATCTAGGCTTAGTGATTCTTCCTGCCTCTCTTTAAATGTAAAGCTGCCTCTGCTGCACCTGTGACGTTTGCCGCCTGCTATGGTGTCACATTAGTGCCAAAAATCCGAGCGCATAAAAACTGTTATCGCGCGCTGATTCTCCACTTCGTGCGCGCGCGACACCCTTTTGCGCGCGCGTGGTGCCTTTTTGCGCGCGCGCCGTCTCGGTCTGTGCGCTGGCATGTTTCGTTTTGGCACTTTGGGGGTGGGTATGCTTAGCCGGCCCCTTCCTTCTGATTGGTCAGGCGAAACGCTCAGAGCCAATCAGAAGTATAGCAGGGCGGGTCATCGTCAATATGTATCAAGATTGTTATAGGCGCAAAGTTTTCACTTCTTCTTGAACATTTGTTTTCTAATTTATGGAATTTCTTTTGATTCAGCCATAAAATTAATGAAATAATCTTTGAATTTTGTTTTTAAAATGTTAAAAATAGCCTTTTAATAATGTATTCTGAAACAGTTTAAAATAATCAGAGAACTGACTAACACTGACCCTACACAACTATGTTGCACAATTAAGTCTTTTTTTTTTATAGCGAAAGAGGTAATTTCAACAGGTGCAGCATCCTATGTCATATCTACATGTAATAAGATTTGTAACAAGGCAAGCCGTTTGTAAATTGGTCGAAAATCGAGCAAGTTATGGTAATTTAATTGGTACATGTACTAATTAAATTACCATAACTTGCTTTGACATCAATGTAATGATTGAGGCTAGATGTCCGAGGTAAGATGGCTACAACGTTGCTACGCTGGAGAATGATTGGTCATATGAAAAATGCTCACAGCCAATCAGAAAGGAGGGGCCGTCTAAGCATACCTGCCCCCAAAGTGCCCAAAAAAAAAATGACAGCGCGAGGAGAGATGCCAGGAGTACACAGAGAGCGCACAGACCGAGACGGCGCGCGCGCAGAAAGGCACCACGCGCGCGCAGAAAGGCACCACGCGCGCGCAAAAAGACACCACGCACGTGCAAAAGGGTGTCGCGCGCGCACAAAGTGGAGAATCAGCGCGCGATAACAGTTTTTATGCGCTTGGATTTTTGGCACTAATGTGACGCCATATCTTTCCTCTCAGATTCAGACAGGACTGAGCAGGTGATCAGAGGACCACTGTCTATTAAGGAGAACTTTTCATTCCCCAAACGGCATGATGGCCCAAGTTTTCATTATCATTATACCTACAGACAGCTAGTCAATGGAGAAAAAGTCAAGCGTAGCTGGCTGACTTATTCAAGAAGTAAAGATGCAGTCTATTGCTTTTGCTGCAAATTATTTTCCAAAAAGTCCTTAAAAGTGTCAGCCGAGGGACAGCGGGATTGGGTCAACATAGGTGCACTGCTGAAACAGCATGAAAACAGTGAAGATCATTGTAGCAACATGGTGAAATGGAAGGATTTTGCCTTGCGTCTTTCAAAGGGGAAAACTATTGATGAATTTAACTTCAGTAGACTGCGCTCTCTTTGTACAAAGTAAACATTGAATATGAACAATTAACTAAAAATGTAAACTAGTAATTAAAGACTAATATGTACAAGACTGATGAGACAAGATGACACTTTTACTGTAAATACAAAGCTTTATCACTTGGACTGTTCAACCCCAGGCCACTCTTGTAGCTGAATGTTTTCTACATTTTAAGATTAGGAACCATATGTGGCACTCTGGACATCATTCCTTCATTCATTGGTATTATTTATGTTCTTAACTGGGCCACCCCCATATCTTTATAAATGACATGTCATTTGTAAAGACATGCCAGGCTGACAATAGGATCATGTAAACAACACTGCCAGAGCCGCAATGAGTTTATAGTAGGTGTGTGAATGATCAACAATCAATATTATTGGCAGAAATAGAGGGCCCCAAAATCTAATTTTGCTTAGGGCCCCATGGAGGCTTGGGCCGGCACTGTCCAACACACACACACACACACACACACACACACACACACATTGTTGCTGCTGAAAATGTTTGGACACATAAAATGATACAAACCGTGAAAGCAGTGAAGTTGTCAGGTTGTGTAAATGGTAAATAAAAAGAGAATCCAACAAATCCTTTTCAACTTATATTCAATTGAATAGACTGCAAAGACAAGATATTTCATGTTCACACTGACAAACTTTCTTATATTTTGCAAATAATCATGAACTTAGAGTTGAATGGCAGCAACACATTGCAAAAAAGGCATTTTTACCAGTGTGTTACATGGCCTTTCCTTTTAACAACACTCAGTAAAGGTTTGGGAACTGAGGAGACACATTTTTGAAGTGGAATTCTTTCCCATTCAACAGTCTCCCTTCTCATATTTGAGCCTTCACACATTTTCAATGTCTGGACTACAGGCAGGCCAGTCTAGTACACACACTCTTTTACTACGAAGCCACGCTGTTGTAACACGTGGCTTGGCATTGTCTTGCTGAAATAAGCAGGGGCGTCCATGATAACAACATATGTTGCTCCAAAAGCTGTATGTACCTTTCAGCATTAATGGTGCCTTCACAGATGTGTAAGTTACCCATGTCTTGGCCACTAATACACCCCCATACCATCACACATGCTGCCTTTTACACTTTGATACTAGAACAGTCCCCATGCTTCTTTTCCTCTTTGGTCCGGACGACACCACGTCCACAGTTTCCAAAAACAATTTGAAATGTGGACTCGTCAGACCAAAGAACACTTTTACACTTTGCATCAGTCCATCTTAGATGAGCTCGGGCCCAGTGAAGCATTTCTGGGTGTTGTTGATAAATGGCTTTGGCTTTGCATAGCAGAGTTTTAACTTGAACTTACAGATGTAGCGACCAACTGTCGTTACTGACAGTGGTTTTCTGAAGTGTTCCTGAGCCCATGTGGTGATATCCTTTACACAATGATGTCGCTTACATGCAGTGATTTCTCCAGATTCTCTGAACCTTTTGATGATATTACGGAGCGTAGATGGTGAAATCCCTAAATTCCTTGCAATAGCTGCTTGAGAAATGTTGTTGTTAAATTATTTACTCAGGCATTTGTTGACAAAGTGGTCACTGACTATCTTGGCAATTAGTCGACTATAGTCACTGACTATCTTGACAGTCACTGACTATCTTGACAATTAGTCGACTATAGTCACTGACTATCTTGGCAATTAGTCGACTATAGTCACTGACTATCTTGACAATTAGTCGACTATAGTCACTGACTATCTTGACAGTCACTGACTATCTTGACAATTAGTCGACTATAGTCATTGACTATCTTGACAGTCACTGACTATCTTGACAATTAGTCGACTATAGTCATTGACTATCTTGGCAATTAGTCGACTATAGTCGCTGACTATCTTGGCAATTAGTCGACTATAGTCATTGACTATCTTGACAGTCACTGACTATCTTGACAATTAGTCGACTATAGTCATTGACTATCTTGGCAATTAGTCGACTATAGTCGCTGACTATCTTGACAATTAGTCGACTATAGTCATTGACTATCTTGACAGTCACTGACTATCTTGACAATTAGTCGACTATAGTCATTGACTATCTTGGCAATTAGTCGACTATAGTCATTGACTATCTTGACAGTCACTGACTATCTTGACAATTAGTCGACTATAGTCATTGACTATCTTGGCAATTAGTCGACTATAGTCGCTGACTATCTTGACAATTAGTCGACTATAGTCATTGACTATCTTGACAGTCACTGACTATCTTGACAATTAGTCGACTATAGTCATTGACTATCTTGGCAATTAGTCGACTATAGTCATTGACTATCTTGACAGTCACTGACTATCTTGACAATTAGTCGACTATAGTCATTGACTATCTTGGCAATTAGTCGACTATAGTCACTGACTATCTTGACAGTCACTGACTATCTTGACAATTAGTCGACTATAGTCACTGACTATCTTGACAGTCACTGACTATCTTGACAATTAGTCGACTATAGTCATTGACTATCTTGGCAATTAGTCGACTATAGTCGCTGACTATCTTGGCAATTAGTCGACTATAGTCACTGACTATCTTGACAATTAGTCGACTATAGTCACTGACTATCTTGACAATTAGTCGACCATAGTCACTGACTATCTTGACAATTAGTCGACTATAGTCACTGACTATCTTGACAATTAGTCGACTATAGTCACTGACTATCTTGACAATTAGTCGACCATCGTCACTGACTATCTTGGCAATTAGTCGACTATAGTCACTGACTATCTTGACAATTAGCCGACTATAGTCATTGACTATCTTGACAATTAGTCGACTATAGTCACTGACTATCTTGACAATAAGTCGACTATAGTCACTGACTATCTTGACAATTAGTCGACCATAGTCACTGACTATCTTGACAATTAGTCGACTATAGTCACTGACTATCTTGGCAATTAGTCGACTATAGTCACTGACTATCTTGGCAATTAGTCGACCATAGTCACTGACTATCTTGACAATTAGTCGACTATAGTCACTGACTATCTTGACAATTAGTCGACTATAGTCACTGACTATCTTGGCAATTAGTCGACTATAGTCACTGACTATCTTGACAATTAGTCGACTATAGTCACTGACTATCTTGGCAATTAGTCTACTATAGTCACTGACTATCTTGGCAATTAGTCAACTATAGTCATTGACTCTCTTGACAATTAGTCGACTATAGTCACTGACTATCTTGACAATTAGTCGACTATAGTCACTGACTATCTTGACAATTAGTCGACTATAGTCACTGACTATCTTGATAATTAGTCGACCATAGTCACTGACTATCTTGACAATTAGTCGACCATAGTCACTGACTATCTTGACAATTAGTCGACTATAGTCACTGACTATCTTGACAATTAGTCGACCATAGTCACTGACTGTCTTGGCAATTAGTCGACTATAGTCACTGACTGTCTTGACAATTAGTCGACTATAGTCACTGACTATCTTGACAATTAGTCGACTATAGTCATTGACTATCTTGACAATTAGTCGACTATAGTCACTGACTATCTTGGCAATTAGTCGACTATAGTCACTGACTATCTTGACAATTAGTCGACTATAGTCACTGACTATCTTGACAATTAGTCGACTAGTCATTGACTATCTTGACAATTAGTCGACTATAGTCATTGACTATCTTGACAATTAGTCGACCATAGTCACTGACTATCTTGACAATTAGTCGACTATAGTCACTGATTATCTTGACAATTAGTCAACTATAGTCACTGACTATCTTGACAATTAGTCAACTATAGTCACTGACTATCTTGGCAATTAGTCGACTATAGTCACTGACTATCTTAGCGATTAGTCGATTATAGTCATCTGTCAGGTTGTGTTCAGGTTGTGTTCAGGTAGTGTTCAGGTTGTGGTCAGGTTGTGTTCAGGTTGTGTTCAGGTAGTGTTCAGGTTGTGTTCAGGTTGTGTTCAGGTAGTGTTCAGGTTGTGCAAGGTGACCATCAAAGTCCTGTGTGCTCTTCTGGCCTGTAGACAAGAAAACAAAAATCAATTTGCACGTCAGCAGGTGACTTGTCATAATCACACACTGGATGACATCATCCTCAGCTCACCCCAGTGTGCGGGCATGTGTGTGTGTGTGTGTGTGTGTGCGTGCGCGTGTGCGCGTGTGTGTGTGTGCGCGTGTGTGTGTGTGTGTGTGTGTGTGTGTGTGTGTGTGTGTGTGTGTGTGTGTGTGTGTGTGTGTGGCCCAGTAAAGCCTGCTACTGAGCGTGTGCAGCTCCAGTGAGAGTTGGTCCACTAACACGCGTCTTCTTCCTGCTCCTCCAGTCCATCATGGAACAATTCAATCCATGTTTGAGGAACTTCGTTGCCATGGGGAAAAGTTACGAGAAGGCGCTGACCAGTGAGTACGCTCACTTCCTGTCTGTCCCACCTTTTTTTTTTTACCTGGTCTTCATCCCTCGCCATTTTTGTCCTTTGTCACTGTGTGTGTGTGTGTGTGTGTGTGTGTGTGTGTGTGTGTGTGTGTGTGTGTGTGTGTGTGTGTGTGTGTGTGTGTGTGTGTGTGTGTGTGTGTGTGTGTGTGTGTGTGTGTGTGTGTGTGTGTGTGTGTGTGTGAGGCAGCAAGTAGAACAGTGAGAATAGCGAGATGAAGAGAGAGAGAGAATCCAGGACAAGACGAGATGTTAGCTAAATGAACTAATTGTGTGTCATGTGATCTCCTTTCAACCAATCAGGAGACATTAGCGTGGACAATAGCATTGGTAAGCATCAAAGTAAGCCGGCTATTTGGTTTGTAGGCCTGCAACTAACGACTATTGGTAGTCAACGACTACCTGAGCGATTAGTCGACTAACAATTGACTATCTTAATGATTAGTCAACAAATCAACGACTATCTTGGCAATTAGTCAACTTGTCATTGACTATATTAATATTAACCGACTAGTTATCGACTAGCTTAACAAGTAGTCAACAAAATCATTAACTATCTTTACAATTAATGAACTAGTCATTGACTATCTAAGCAATTACTCAATTAGTCCCCGAATATCAGATTGATTCATCATCTAATTATCGACTATCTTAAAGATTATTCAACAAATCATTGACTATCTTACTGATTAGTCAACTAGTCATTGACAATCTTAATATTAGGGGACTAGCCATCGACACTATTAAGCAAATAGTCGACTAGTCATTGACTATCTTAACTATTAGTCGACTAGTCATCAACTATCTTGGCAATTACTCAACTAGTCATTGACTATCAGAACGATTAGTGAACTAATCATCGACTATTTTAAAGATTAGCCGACAAATCATCGACTATCTTAGTGATTACTCAACTAGTCATTGACAATCTTAATATTAGTGGACTAACCATCGACACTATAAAGCAAATAGTCGACTAGTCATTGACTATCTTAACTATTAGTCGACTAGTCATCAACTATCTCGGCAATTATTCAACTAGTCATTGACTATCAGAACGATTAGTCAACTAATCATCGACTATTTTAAAGATTAGCCGACAAATCATCGACTATTTTAGTGATTACTCAACTAGTCATTGACAATCTTAATATTAGTGGACTAGCCATCGACAGTACTAAGCAAATAGTCGACTAGTCATTGACTATCTTAACTATTAGTCGACTAGTCATCAACTATCTTGGCAATTAGTCAACTAGTCATTGACAATCTTAATATTAGTGGACTAGCCATCGACAGTACTAAGCAAATAGTCGACTAGTCATTGACTATCTTAACTATTAGTCGACTAGTCATCAACTATCTTGGCAATTAGTCAACTAGTCATTGACAATCTTAATACTAGTAGACGAGCCATCGACACTATTAAGCAAATAGTCGACTAGTCATTGACTATCTTAACTATTAGTCGACTAGTCATCAACTATCTTGGCAATTAGTCAACTAGTCATTGACAATCTTATTAGTGGACTAGCCATCGACACTATTAAGCAAATAGTCGACTAGTCATTGACTATCTTAACTATTAGTTGACTAGTCATCAACTATCTTGGCAATTAGTCAACTAGTCATTGACAATCTTAATATTAGTGGACTAGCCATCGACACTATTAAGCAAATAGTCGACTGGTCATTGACTATCTTAACTATTAGTCGACTAGTCATCAACTATCTTGGCAATTAGTCAACTAGTCATTGACAATCTTAATATTAGTGGACTAGCCATCGACACTATTAAGCAAATAGTCGACTGGTCATTGACTGTCTTAACTATTAGTCGACTAGTCATCAACTATCTTGGCAATTAGTCAACTAGTCATTGACAATCTGAATATTAGTAGACGAGCCATCGACACTATTAAGGAAATAGTCAACTAGTCATTGACTATTTTAACTATTAGTCGACTAGTCATCAACTATCTTGGCAATTAGTCAACTAGTCATCAACTATCAGAACGATTACTCAACTAATCATCGACTATTTTAAAGATTAGTTGACAAATAATCGACTATCTTAGTGATTAGTCAACTAGTCATTGACAATCTTAATATTAGTTGACGGGCCATTAAGTAAATAGCTGACTAGTCATCGACTATCTTAACACCTCAATTTACAAATAATCTACTATCTTGGCAATTAGACTTGTCATTGACTATCTTAATATTAGATTAGTCATCGACTATCTTAACGATTAGTTGACTAGTCATCGACTATCCAAGCGATTAGTAAACTAGTCATCGACTATCGTAAAGATTAGTCAACAAATCGACTATCTTAGCGATTAGTCGAACAGTCGTCGACTATCTTGACAATTAGCCGACTAGTCATCAACTATATTGACAATTAGTTGACTAGTCATCGACTATCTTGGCAATTAGTCGATTAGTCATCGACTATCTTGTCAAGTAGTCGACTAATCACCTACTATCTTGGCAATTAGACTTGTCATTGTGTATATCAATATTAGTGGACTATTCGACTATCTTGGTAATTAGTCAAGTAGTCATCAAACCTTGCAGCGATTAGTCAGCTAGTCATAGACTATATTGAAATTGAGTCGACAAATCATCAACTATCTTAGCGATAAGATGACTAGTCATCTACTATCTTGGCTATACTCGACTATAGTCTAGGGCTGCAACTAACGATTAATTTGATAATCGATTAATCTGTCGATTATTACTTCGATTAATTGAATAATAATCCAATAAAAAAGACAAACTACATTTCTATCCTTTCCAGTATTGTATTGGGAAAAAACAGCATACTGGCACCATACTTATTTTGATTATTGTTTCTCAGCTGTTTGTACATGTTGCAGTTTATAAATAAAGGTTTATTAAAAAGAAAATAACAAAAAAAATAAAAAATGAATAAAATTGCCTCTGCGCATAGCATAGATCCAATGAATCGATGACTAAACTATTTTTATAATCGATTTTAATCGATTTAATCGATTAGTTGTTGCAGCCCTACTATAGTCATTGACTATCTTGACAATTAGTTAACTAGTCATCGACTATCTTGGCAATTAGTCGATTAGTCATCGACTATCTTGTCAAGTAGTCGACTAATCACCTACTATCTTGGCAATTAGACTTGTCATTGTGTATATCAATATTAGTGGACTATTCGACTATCTTGGCAATTAGTCAACTAGTCATCAAACCTTGCAGCGATTAGTCAACTAGTCATAGACTATATTGAAAATGAGTCGACAAATCATCGACTATCTTGGGGGCGGCATGGCGAAGTGGGTAGAGCAACCGTGCCAGAAACCTGAGGGTTGCAGGTTCGCTCCCCGCCTCTTACCATCCAAAAAAAATAGCTGCCGTTGTGTCCTTGGGCGGGACACTTCACCCTTTGCCCCCGGTGCCACTCACACCGGTGAATTGAATGAGGTGGTGGTCGGAGGGGCCGTTGGCGCAAATTGCAGCCACGCTTCCGTCAGTCTACCCCAGGGCAGCTGTGGCTATGAAAGTAGCTTACCACTACCAGGTGTGAATGATTGATGGGTTCTACATGTAAAGCAACTTTGGGTACTTAGAAAAGCGCTATATAAATCCCAGGTATTATTATTATTATTATTATTACTATTATCTTAGCGATAAGATGACTAGTCATCTACTATCTTGGCAATACTCGACTATAGTCTAGGGCTGCAACTAACGATTAATTTGATAATCGATTAATCTGTCGATTAATCTGTCGATTATTACTGCGATTAATCGAATAATAATCCGATAAAAGAGACAAACTACATTTCTATCCTTTCCAGTATTTGATTGGAAAAAACCAGCATACTGGCACCATACGTATTTTTGATTATTCAATCAATCAATCAATGTTTATTTATATAGCCCTAAATCACAAGTGTCTCAAAGGGCTGCACAAGCCACAACGACATCCTCGGTATAGCCCACATAAGGGCTGTTTGTACATGTTGCAGTTTATAAATAAAGGTTTATTAAAAAGAAAATAATAATTAAAAAAAAAAAAAAAATTGCCTCTGCGCCTTGCATAGATCCAATGAATCGATGACTAAATTAATCGGCAACTATTTTTATAATCGATTTTAATCGATTTGATCGATTAGTTGTTGCAGCCCTACTATAGTCATTGACTATCTTGACAATTAGTTGACTATAGTCATTGACTATCTTAGCGATTAGTCGACTATAGTCATCGACGATCTTAGCGATTATTGGACTAATTGGATGAGGAACTGTACACATGTTGGTTACCTCTAATTTAGCCACTTCTGAATTCAGTTGGAGATATTTTGAGGCATGTGCTAACTGACACTGACTACTTCATTTAGAAATATTTATTTGTTACTGAAACTGTGCTGCTCGTTAGACCGCGGCAAAATAAAGCCACTGGCAAACTTTTGTCCCTTTGAAAGTGAAGACTGGCAAAGTCCTGTGGGGGGAAATTATTTGACTTTCATGTAAACAAAGCAATTGAGAAAGTGTGTGTGTGTGTGTGTGTGTGTGTGTGTGTGTGTGTGTGTGTGTGTGTGTGTGTGTGTGTGTGTGTGTGTGTGTGTATCATATTTCTTCATGTCATCCAAGCATCATCTTCTTGCAAGGCGCTAACTTTTGGCACATGACTTGGAGCTTTAGCACTTTAGCACTTTAGCACAGTTCTCACAATGCATCCACACAGGTGGCTAGCTGTTAGCAGTGTAAGGTTCCGCCAGCGAGCGAGTGGGCGTGGAGGTAGCGGTGAGGAGGTGTCCTGGGCTGGTGTGGTGGGTTCTGACCCAAAGTGGACGTCCGGGAGCTTTTTCTTTTCCCGCCGGGCCTTCCTTCCTTCCTTCCTTCCTGGCTTCCTGCTCCTGAGCAATGCTTCCATGTTTGCAGGTGTCACGCACGCCGCTAAGGGCTACTTCGACGCTCTGGTGCGGATGGGCGAGATGGCCAGCCAGAGTCAAGGCGCTAAGGATCTGGGTGAGTCCTCCTCATGGCTGCGGGGCCGGAGGTCGGCAGGGGGTCTCCACAAACGCTCGCTTTGGTCCAGAGGAGGACGAGCCGTCCACAATTGATGGAGATCCACCAATCTGCTGTCATTAATCCTCCAGCTCACCACGCAGTCGGGTGGCTTGTGCACAGGGGGCGGGGCTTGTCGCTGCTCTCTCTGACGTCATTGGTCGGGAGCAATCGTTGAGCACGGTGGAGGCGGAGCTAGGGTCCGCTTATGGTGTTCATCCTCTTGGCAGCCTAGCGTGAAATATGCTCCCGCCTCACCTGGCTAGTTTGTCATTGTTACTTCTTGGACTTGTTTCAGCCACTAGGGGGCGTGTTGTACTCCTAGCTACCTGTGTGGCCTGCTTATAGTCAATCATGCCTTGTTGTTGCAGCTGGAACTAGTCTTTTAGAATAGAGAGAATAGAATAGAAAGTACTTTATTGATCCCTGGGGGAAATTCAGCACCACAGTTCACTCACAATAGACAATAAACACTTAGGTATTTTTTACATGTGAATAACATAAATACAGTCTATTATACAGCATTATTCACATGTGAATAATATAAATACAGTCTATTATATAGCATTATTCACATGTGAATAATATAAATACAGTATATACAGCATTATTCACATGTGAATAACATAAATACAGTCTATTATACAGCATTACTCACATGTGAATAACATAAATACAGTCTATTATACAGCATTATTCACATGTGAATAACATAAATACAGTATATACAGCATTATTCACATGTGAATAACATAAATACAGTCTATTATACAGCATTACTCACATGTGAATAACATAAATACAGTCTGTTATACAGCATTATTCACATGTGAATAACATAAATACAGTCTATTATACAGCATTATTCACATGTGAATAATGTAAATACAGTCTATTATACAGCATTATTCACATGTGAATAACATAAATACAGTCTATTATACAGCATTATTCACATGGGAATAATATAGTCTATTATACAGCATTATTCACATGTGAATAATATAGTCTATTATACAGCATTATTCACTTGTGAATAACATAAATACAGTCTATTATACAGCATTATTCACACGTGAATAATATAAATACTGTCTATTATACAGCATTATTCACATGTGAATAATACAAATACAGTCTATTATACAGCATTATTCACATGTGAATAATTTAAATACAGTCTATTATATAGCATTATTCGCATATGAATAATATAAATACAGTCTATTATACAGCATTATTCACATGTGAATAATATAAATACAGTCTATTATACAGCATTATTCACATGTGAATAATATAAATACAGTCTATTATACAGCATTATTCACATGTGAATAATATAAATACAGTCTATTATACAGCATTATTCACATGTGAATAATATAAATAGTCTTATTACACAGCATTATTCACATGTGAATAATATAAATACAGTCTATTATACAGCATTATTCACATGTGAATAATATAAATACAGTCTATTATACACCATTATTCACATGTGAATAATATAAATACAGTCTATTATACAGCATTATTCACATGTGAATAACATAAATACAGTCTATTCTACAGCATTATTCACATGTGAATAATATAAATACAGTCTATTATACAGCATTATTCACATGTGAATAATATAAATACAGTCTATTATACAGCATTATTCACATGTGAATAATATAAATACAGTCTATTATACAGCATTATTCACATGTGAATAACATAAATACAGTCTATTATACAGCATTATTCACATGTGAATAATAGTCTATTATACAGCATTATTCACATGTGAATAATATAAATACAGTATATACAGCATTATTCACATGTGAATAATATAAATACAGTCTATTATACAGCATTATTCACATGTGAATAATATAAATACAGTATATACAGCATTATTCACATGTGAATAATATAAATACAGTCTATTATACAGCATTATTCACATGTGAATAATATAAATAGTCTATTATACAGCATTATTCACATGTGAATAACATAAATACAGTCTATTATACAGCATTATTCACAGGTGAATAATATAAATAGTCTTATTACACAGCATTATTCACATGTGAATAATATAAATACAGTCTATTATACAGCATTATTCACATGTGAATAACATAAATACAGTCTATTATACAGCATTATTCACATGTGAGTAACATAAATACAGTCTATTATACAGTATTATTCACATGTGAATAATATAAATAGTCTATTATACAGCATTATTCACACGTGAATAACATAAATACAGTATATACAGCATTATTCACATGTGAATAATATAAATCCAGTCTATTATACAACATTATTCACATGTGAATAACATAAATACAGTCTATTATACAGCATTATTCACATGTGAATAACATAAATACAGTCTATTATACAGCATTATTCACATGTGAATAACATAAATACAGTCTATTATACAGCATTATTCACATTATTTTCCCAACTATGTGACCCGAGAGCACATTTCATCCATCACTGTGGTTGTCCGGACTTGAACCAGCGACCACACAACCCCATCTAGTAGTGGAGCATGCTAGCCATCGAGCTAAACCTCCCAACCCACTGACCAGCGCCCTTGAGGTGTCAAGCTGCTAAGCTAGCTGGCACCCGATCATTCTTACGCTAATAACCAATACACAAAAATCCCATGAGAATCTTAAGAAAAAACTATTTTTTTAATTGCCTTGAAGGAAGTCAGACCTGACTAAGCGATTAGTCGGTCAGCATCTCCGCTTCAATCAGTCTTCCTGATGCTGAATTAGTCGATAACTCATCAACTATCTTAGTGACTAGTTGACCAGTCGTGGCTGTCTTAACGATTAGTCGACTAGTCATTGACTATCCTAAAGATTGGTTGACTAGTCATCGACTATCTGCATAACTAGTCGACGATTCATCGAAAATATTAACGTTAGTTGTCCATCCAAACAATTAGACGACTGGTCATCCTCTATCTTAGCGATTAGTCAACTATTTATCGACTATTTTAAATGATTGGTCGCCAAATGATCAATTATCTTTGAAAACAGTCAACTAGTCATTGACAATCCCAGTGTTTAAGTGACTAATCATTAGCTTAGCAGTTATTCGACAAGTCATTGACTATTTTATCGATTCGTTGACTAAACACTGACTCGCTTAGCGATTAGTCGACAAACCATCGACTATCCTAGCAATTAGTCGACCAGTCATGGCTGTCTTAACGATTGGTATACTAGTCTTCAACAATCTTAGCAATTAGTCAACCAGTCATCGACTACCTTAACAATTGGTTGCCTAATCCTTGAATATCGTAGCGATTAATCATCTAGTCATTGCCAATCCTGATGTTAAGTCAACTAATGATCGTCTATCTTAGCAATAACTTAACAAGTCATTGACTATCTTAACGATGAACTAAACATCGATTATCTTTGCGGTCAGTCCACCAGTAATTGACTATGCTAATGATTGATTGACTATTTGTCGGCGCATCGTAGCGATTAGTCAACTAGTCATGGATTAACTTGGCAGTTAGTCCACATTGTTGGAACCAATGGTTTCAAGCTGTGTGACATGGACTGGAACCAGGGACCACATGACCTCCACTTAATAGTGGACTTGCTACCACTGCCCAGCGCTGGGTGTAGTGTGTTAGCACGCTGCCATAAATGAAGTGATCAGCCTTGGCTCCCTCAGTTTCATTTAGTCTTCATGATGCTGAATGACAGCCCGCTCGGCCCCGCCTCCTCACACTACGGCTCGGCCGCCGCCGCCGCCACCGCCACCCACGTTCTTATGTGGGGGCAGCGACTCTGCTCGCTGCTAAAAATAGAAGACTGGATCTCCTGCTCCACGCTTGCCAAACATGGCCGACGACTCCGTGTCTCTTCCTGTGACCATATATGGAGGCAGTCATATGGGGAGGGGGAGGGGGGAGGAAGCTCCTGCAGTTCCTGTTCCTCCTCAATGACCATAAAAGGATTGAAGCATTCTGATGCAGATTTGGAAATAAATGATGCTCAGTCATGTGACACTTGATGAGAGAACATCAACTTCCTGCCAATCAAATCATCCGCTGCTAATTCACAACATTCTCATTCTAACATCAAAGGAAATAACTCAGCACACAGCAAGTAGACCGTCATGTGACCGTCATTTGATGTCATGTGATGTCATGTGATGTCATGTGACCGTCATTCGATGTCATGTGACCGTCAATTGATGTCATGTGACCGTCATTTGATGTCATGTGATGTCATTTGATGTCATGTGACCGTCATTTGATGTCATTTGATGTCATGTGACCGTCAATTGATGTCATTTGATGTCATTTGATGTCATGTGACCGTCAATTGATGTCATGTGATGTCATTTGATGTCATGTGACCGTCATTTGATGTCATTTGATGTCATGTGACCGTTATTTGATGTCATGTGACCGTCATTTGATGTCATGTGACCGTCAATTGATGTCATGTGATGTCATTTGATGTCATGTGATGTCATTTGATGTCATGTGATGTCATTTGATGTCATGTGACCGTCATTTGATGTCATGTGACTGTCATTTGATGTCATGTGACTGTCAATTGATGTCATGTGACTGTCATTTGATGTCATGTGACCGTCATTTGATGTCATGTGACCGTCAATTGATGTCATGTGACCGTCATTTGATGTCATGTGACCGTCAATTGATGTCATGTGATGTCATTTGATGTCATGTGACCGTCAATTGATGTCCTGTGACCGTCATTTGATGTCATGTGACCGTCAATTGATGTCATGTGACCGTCAATTGATGTCATGTGACCGTCATTTGATGTCATGTGACCGTCAATTGATGTCATGTGATGTCATTTGATGTCATGTGACCATCAATTGATGTCATGTGACCATCAATTGATGTCATGTGACCGTCATTTGATTTCATGTGATGTCATGTGATGTCATTTGATGTCATGTGACCGTCATTTGATGTCATGTGATGTCATGTGATGTCATTTGATGTCATGTGACCGTCATTTGATGTCATGTGACCGTCAATTGATGTCATGTGACCGTCATTTGATGTCATGTGACCGTCAATTGATGTCATGTGATGTCATTTGATGTCATGTGACCGTCAATTGATGTCCTGTGACCGTCATTTGATGTCATGTGACCGTCAATTGATGTCATGTGACCGTCAATTGATGTCATGTGACCGTCATTTGATGTCATGTGACCGTCAATTGATGTCATGTGATGTCATTTGATGTCATGTGACCATCAATTGATGTCATGTGACCATCAATTGATGTCATGTGACCGTCAATTGATGTCATGTGACCGTCATTTGATGTCATGTGATGTCATGTGATGTCATGTGATGTCATTTGATGTCATGTGACCGTCATTTGATGTCATGTGACCGTCAATTAATGTCATGTGACCGTCATTTGATGTCATGTGACCGTCATTTGATGTCATTTGATGTCGTGACCGTCAATTGATGTCATGTGACCATCATTTGATGTCATGTGATGCAATTTGATGTCATGTGACCGTCAATTGATGTCATGTGACCGTCATGTGACCGTCATTTGATGCCATGTGACTGTCATTTGATGTCATGTGACCGTCATTTGATGTCATGTGACCGTCATTTGATGTCATGTGACTGTCATGTGACTGTAATTTGATGTCATGTGACTGTCATGTGACGTCATGTGACTGTCATTTGATGTCATGTGACTGTCATTTGATGTAATTTGATGTCATGTGACTGTCATTTGATGTCATGTGACTGTCATTTGATGTAATTTGATGTCATGTGACTGTCATTTGATGTCATGTGATGTCATGAGATGTCATTTGATGTCATGTGATGTCATGAGATGTCATTTGATGTCATGTGACCGTCATTTGATGTCATGTGACTGTCATTTGATGTAATTTGATGTCATGTGACTGTCATTTGATGTCATGTAAATGTCATGTGATGTCATTTGATGTCATGTGTTGTCATTTGATGTCATGTGACCGTCATGTGACTGTCATTTGATGTCATGTGATGTCATTTGATGTCATGTGACCGTCATTTGATGTCATGTGACCGTCATTTGATGTCATGTGACTGTCATTTGATGTAATTTGATGTCATGTGACTGTCATTTGATGTCATTTGATGTCATGTGACTGTCATTTGATGTCATTTGATATCATGTGACTGTCATTTGATGTAATTTGATGTCATGTGACTGTCATTTGATGTCATGTGACTGTCATTTGATGTCATGTGACTGTCATTTGATGTCATGTGATGTCATTTGATGTCATGTGATGTCATGTGATGTCATTTGATGTCATGTGACCGTCATTTGATGTCATGTGACCGTCATTTGATGTCATGTGACTGTCATTTGATGTCATGTGACTGTCATTTGATGTCATGTGACCGTCATTTGATGTCATGTGACTTCATGGTTGTATTGTGCAGGAGAAACGAGCGAAGAACTCAGCTTTTATCATTCATTCCTTCATTTCCCCACACTCTTCCTGCGTGCGTGCGTGCGTGCGTGCGTGCGTGCGTGCGTGCGTGCGTGCGTGCGTGCGTGCGTGCGTGCGTGCGTGCGTGCGTGCGTGCGTGTGTGTGTGTGTGCGTTGTCATGTACAAAAGCCAAAAGCAGTGAAGTTGTCAGGTTGTGTAAAAGGTAAATAAAAAGAGAATACAACAAATCCTTTTCAACTTATATTCAATTGAATAGACTGCAAAGACAAGACATTTCATGTTCACACTGACAAACTTTGTTATATTTTGCAAATATTAGCTCATTTAGAATTTGATGCCTGCAACATGTTTCCAAAAAGCTGGCACAAGTGGCAAAAAAGAGTGAGAAAGAATCTGGAGAAATCACTGCACGTAAGCCATGATATTACACACCTTGGATCCCTCAGGTGGTACTGCATCAAAAAGTGACATCCGTGTGTAAAGGATATCACCACATGGGCTCAGGAACATTTCAGTGCAAGTTAAAACTCTACTATGCAAAGCCAAAACCATTTATCAACAACACCCAGAAACGCTTCGCTGGGCCCGAGCTCCTCTAAGATGGACTGATACAAAGTGTAAAAGTGTTCTGTGGTCTGACGAGTCCACATTTCAAATTGTTTTTGGAAACTGTGGACGTCGTGTCCTCCGGACCAAAGAGGAAAAGAGCCATCTGGATTGTTATAGGCGCAAAGTGTAGAAGGCAGCATGTGTGATGGTATGGGGGTGTATTAGTGCCCAAGACATGGGTAACTTACACATCTGTGAAGGCACCATTAATGCTGAAAGGTACATACAGCTTTTGGAGCAACATATGTTGCCATCGTTATCATGGACGCCCCTGCTTATTTCAGCAAGACAATGCCAAGCCACGTGTTACAACAGTGTGGCTGCGTAGTAAAAGAGTGCGGGTACTAGACTGGCCTGCCTGTAGTCCAGACATTGAAAATGTGTGACTGTTGAACAACTTAAGCTGTACATCAAGCAAGAATGGGAAAGAATTCCACTTCAAAAATGTGTCTCCTCAGTTCCCAAACCTTTACTGAGTGTTGTTAAAAGGAAAGGCCATGTAACACACTGGTAAAAATGCATTTTTTGCAATGTGTTGCTGCCATTAAATTCTAAGTTCATGATTATTTGCCAAATATAACAAAGTTTGTCAGTGTGAACATGAAATATCTTGTCTTTGCAGTCTATTCAATTGAATATAAGTTGAAAAGGATTTGTTGTATTCTCTTTTTATTGACCATTTACACAACCTGACAACTTCTCTGCTTCGGGCTCTTGTAGAATGGTGTGTGCGATGAAGAGATCATGATGGAATGTTTGCAGGTGACAGAATGAACTGAGCATTCTAGCTTGAGGATGTTGATTAACTGCAGCCACTTCCACTTCCTGTTGGCAACCTTTCACAATAATGTGCTGATAGTATGTTGTGTGAAGTATAAATGTAGCTTTACTTTTCTAAAACCAGTTTGTGTGTTTCTTTTTTTACATTGGCCTGCATAATCAGAGGAAACAGCATGTAGGTATACACACGAACACACACACACACACACACACACACACACACACACACACACACACACACACACACACACACACACACACACACACACACACACACACACACACACACACACACAAACTATGACTTCCATCTTCTTGTCTTCTGCTCATGTTTTCTTTTCCCATGCTTTGTGTGTTCTTGGTGTGCTGATGACGACAACAACAACATGACAACAACAACAACATCTTCTCTGCAGGGGAGGTTCTCTTTCAGATGGCTGAAGTGCACCGCAGGATCCAGATCCAACTGGAGGAGATGGTGGGCATGATGCTCACACTAAATGTTTTAAATCACCTTTCTAGTTTAGCATTCTAAAATGTGTTAGCACTGAAGGCTACATTAACTATATATTAGCATTATGCTAGCATGAATGGCTACATTAGCATCGTTTTAGCATTCAAGGCTACATTAGCATTATGTTAGCACTAATGGCTACATTAACAGTATATTAGCATGGAAGGCTACGTTAGCATTGTGTTAGTATTAGAGGCTACATTAGCATTGTTTTAACACTATGGGCTACATTAGCATTGTGTTAGCACTGATGGCTACATTAGTATTGTGTGAGAACTAGAATCTACATTAGCATTGTGTGAGAAATAGAGGCTACATTAACATTGTATTAGCACTAGAGGCTAGATTAGCATTGTGTTAGCACTAGAGGCTACATTAGCATTGTGTTAGCACAAGAGGCTACATTAGCATTGTGTTTGCACTAGAGGCTACATTAGCATTGTGTTAGCAGTAGAAGCTACGTTAGAATTGTGTTAGCACTAGAAGCTACGTTAGAATTGTGTTAGCACTAGAAGCTACGTTAGAATTGTGTTAGCACTAGAAGCTACGTTAGAATTGTGTTAGCACTAGAAGCTACGTTAGAATTGTGTTAGCACGAGAAGCTACATTAGCATTGTGTTAGCACTAGAAGCTACGTTAGAATTGTGTTAACACTAGAAGCTACGTTAGAATTGTGTTAGCACTAGAAGCTACGTTAGAATTGTGTTAGCACGAGAAGCTACATTAGCATTGTGTTAGCACTGGAGGCTACATTAGCATTGTTTTAGAACTAGAGGCTACATTAGCATTGTTTTAACACTACATTAGCATTGTTTTAGAACTAGAGGCTACATTAGCATTGTTTTAACACTAGAGGCTATATTAATATTGTTTTAGCACTAGAGGTTATATTAACATTGTGTAAGCACGAGAGGCTACATTAGCATTGTGTTAGCACTAGAGGCTACATTAGCATTGTTTTAGAACTAGA
Source organism: Nerophis lumbriciformis (assembly GCF_033978685.3). Lineage (NCBI taxonomy): Eukaryota > Metazoa > Chordata > Actinopteri > Syngnathiformes > Syngnathidae > Nerophis > Nerophis lumbriciformis. Next base: position 1,792,554 of record NC_084579.2, on the reverse strand, counting down.
GGCTACATTAGCATTGTTTTAACACTAGAGGCTACATTAGCATTGTGTTAGCACTAGAGGCTACATTAGCATTGTGTTAGCACTAGAGGCTACATTAGCATTGTTTTAGAACTAGAGGCTACATTAGCATTGTTTTAACATTAGAGGCTATATTAGTATTGTTTTAGCACTAGAGGCTACATTAGCATTGTTTTAGAACTAGCGGCTACATTAGCATTGTTTTAACACTAGAGGCTATATTAGTATTGTTTTAGCACTAGAGGTTATATTAACATTGTGTTAGCACTAGAGGCTACATTAGCTTTGTGATAGCACTAGAGGCTACATTAGCATTGTGTTAGCATTAGAGGCTACATTAGCATTGTGTTAGCACTAGAGGCTACGTTAGCATTGTTTTAACACTAGAGGCTATATTAGCATTGTGATAGCACTAGAGGCTACATTAGCATTGTTTTAACACTAGAGGCTATATTAGCATTGTGATAGCACTAGAGGCTACATTAGCATTTTATTAGCACTAGAAGCTACAATAGCATTGTGTTAGTACTAGAGGCTACATTAGCATTGTGCTAGCACTAGAGGCTACATTAGCATTGTGTTAGCATTAGAGGCTACATTAGCATTGTGTTAGCACTAGCGTTTACATTAGCATTGTTTTAGCACTGTAGGCTACATTAAAATGGTGTTAGCACTAAAGGCTACATTAGCTTTGTGATAGCACTAGAGGCTACATTAGCATTGTGTTAGCATTAGAGGCTACATTAGCATTGTGTTAGCACTAGAGGCTACATTAGCATTGTGTTAGCACTAGAGGCTACATTAGCATTGTGCTAGCACTAGAGGCTACATTAGCATTGTGATAGCACGAGAGGCTACATTAGCATTGTTTTGACACTAGAGGCTATATTAGCATTGTGATAGCACGAGAGGCTACATTAGCATTGTTTTAACACTAGAGGCTATATTAGCATTGTGATAGCACTAGAGGCTACATTAGCATTTTATTAGCACTAGAAGCTACAATAGCATTGTGTTAGCACTAGCGTTTACATTAGCATTGTTTTAGCACTGTAGGCTACATTAAAATTGTGTTAGCACTAGAGGCTACATTAGCTTTGTGATAGCACTAGAGGCTACATTAGCATTGTGTTAGCATTAGAGGCTACATTAGCATTGTGTTAGCACTAGAGGCTACAGCATTGTGCTAACATTAGCCTGGTGTGTTGTGCAGCTGAAGTCCTTCCACAACGAGCTGCTTACTGAGCTGGAGAAGAAGGTGGAGATGGACGCTCGCTACCTCAACGTAAGACCACAATGACCTTTTCCCGCCACTTCTCCCCCGCTGAGCGTGTGCTGCCCCCCGCAGGCGGCGCTGAAGAAGTACCAGACGGAGCACAGGAGCAAAGGCGAGAGTTTGGAGAAGTGCCAGGCTGAACTGAAGAAGCTGCGGCGTAAGAGTCAGAGCAGCAAGACGCCGTCCAAGTACGGCGAGAAGGAGATGCAGGTCAGTCGCCAGCGTCCACCTGCCCTACGCTAATGTCACGCTAACAGTAGACCCCGCCCCCCCCCCCCCCCCAGTACATGGAGGCCGTGAATGCCAAGCAGAGCGAGCTGGACAACTACATCGCCGAAGGCTACAGGAGCGCCGTGTCGGAGGAGAGGAGGAGGTTCTGCTTCCTGGTGGACCGCCAGTGCGCCGCCGCCAAGAACAGCGGCAGCTTCCACGGCAAGGTGAGGCAGGAAGTGGCGTGATGTAAGGTGACCTACATCTGCTGCTTCTGACGGCGTGTGGGCGCCCAAGTGTCTGCCGCCGACAGGAAGTAGCCCAAGTGCTGATGTAACGCCGTTGCCATGGTAACTTGTGTCCCCCAGGGGAAGGAGCTTCTGTCCCAAAGTCTTCCCATCTGGCAACAAGCCTGCACCGACACCGCCCTCCAGTCCCTCCAGTCCCTCCAGTCCCTCCAGTCCCTCCAGTCCCTCCAGACCCTGCCCATGTCCCCGGCGCTGAGGCTGAGTGGAGCCGTCGGGCCGCAGGTGAGTCGCCCCCTTCAGGAGGGCAGAGGCGGCGCAGGACTTATGTAAGCGTGACGCGCTTCTCTCCGCACGCCGCAGAGGCTGATGGAAGGCGGCGCCGGGCCGTCAAACGGCACAGCTAGCGACTACCAGCAGTGGGCGGAGTCTAAAGTGTCGACGTCCCCGCAGGTCCAGAGACACGTGGCGGACGTGTACTCCAACACGCTGCCCGTCCGCAAGGCGGCGCCCGCCAAGAGCAAGGCCTCGCTAAGTAGGACTACTTCCTGTTTTGATTTCAATTCAAAACATTTATAAATATATCAATAAAAAAATTACATTTAATAATACAAAAAATTAAAGAAAACTACTTTCTGTTTTTTTTACCTTATTATAATATTTTTTTTACATTTAAAACAACATTAGATCAAATAAAAACTTCTTCCTGTTTTTTTTTTTTTTTTAATGAACACAAGTAAATTTAAATAAATTATATATTAAACAAAAAAAGTTTTTGACTTTTTTTAAATGTAATTAAATCAAATAAAAGAAAGATTATTTCCTGTTTTTATTTAATTTAAAAAACAAATAGATAAAATTAACTACTTCCTGGTTTTTATTATACATTTAAAAAAAACATTAATTACATGATTAAAAACATTTTTAAAACCCCTTTCTTTTATAAATACATGAATCAAATAAAATTTACACAAAAATTACTTCCTGTTTTTCATTTATACATTTTTTATTTGAAAATTAATAAATTATTTTATATTTAAAAAACATTTCCTGTTTTTTTTTTTTACCTTATTTTATTATTTTTTAAATTAGATCAAATAAAAGCATCTTCCTGTTTTTTATAAAAAATAAATAAATAAAAATAAATATACTAAACAAAAAACTTCTTATTTTTTAAAATTTGATAATTCAATCAAATTAAAAAAAGATCACTTCTTGTTTTTAATTTTCTTTTTTCATTTATTTAAAAACAAAACTACTTCCAGATTTTTATCATAAATTAAAGAAATAAATAAATAAATACATTAATTACATGATTAAAACCATTTTAAAATAAATACTCAAATCAAATACAATTTACACAAAACATACTTCCTGTTTTTCAGTCATACATTTTTTTATTAGAAAATAAATAAATTATATTATATTTCACAACTACTTTCTGTTTTTTGAACCTTATTTTATTATTATTTTTACTTTAAACATAAATAAAATTAGATCTAATAAAAACCGCTTCCTGTTTTTATTTTTTTTAAATCAATACATAAATAAATTAAAATAAATAATATACTAAACAAAAAAACTACTTCCTATCCTCTATTCAAAAAAAATGTTGATCATAAATTAAATTAAAAAAAGACTTCATTTTTTTTCTTTTACTAATTCATTTATTTAATTTAAAAAATAAATAGATAAAATCCTTTTTTTTTTAAACTACTTACTGGTTTTTACTTTAAAGTTAAAAAAAATAAATACATACATTAATGAAATCATTTTAAAACATTTAACATTTAAACTACTTCCTGTTTTTTTTTTTCAAAATAAATAAATATATAAATAAATTAAAATAAATAATATACTAAACAAAACAACTTCTTCCTGTTTTTGTCAATTAAAAAAAATATGAATAATTACATCAAATTAAAAAAGACTACTTCCTTTTTTTTCTTAATTTATTTATTTAATTGAAAAAATAAATAGATAAAATAAATTTTTTAATGAAGACTACTTACTGATTTTTATTTTAAAGTACAAAAAAAAACATTGCTTAAATGATTTAAAAAAATGTAAACTACTTCCTGATTTTTATTTAAAAAATAAATAAATAAATAAATACAAATCCTACAAAAATACTTCCTGTTTTTTATTGAGGATTTTTTTAATTTAAAAAATAGATAAATAAAATAATTCTAATTTACTTCCTGTTGAGCTTGTGATGTCACACGCCCTGTAAAGGTCATGACCGCCATCTTTGCTCCTCCCTGACAGCGGAGACGCGCACGCTGCCGCGCTCCAGCTCCATGGCGGCGGGCCTGGAGAGGAACGGGCGGACGCGCGTGCAGGCCGTCTTCTGCCACGCGGCGGGCGACAACAGCACGCTGCTCAGCTTCAAGGAGGGCGACGTGGTCACGCTGCTGGTGCCCGAGGCTCGCGACGGCTGGCACTATGGCGAGAACGAGAAGACGCACATGTAAGCGACCACTAGGGGGCGGGGGTGAGCGCCACACCGACACTTAACGTTTGTCGCCCGGCAGGCGGGGCTGGTTTCCTTTCTCCTACACCCGCGTGGTCTGCGAGGGCGACTTTCCTGCACGCAAGTACGCCTGAGGGGCGCAGCACCTTTGACGCACCTTTGAGCAAAATGACCAAAGTGTTTTGTTGTAGGCTCCAGCACGCCAAGAGCAGCAGCACAGGAAACCTGCTGGAGAGGGAGGGCGCCAGACAGCCACGCCCCTACGGCGTCATGCCCGCCTTCTCGCAGGTCAGACCGCCACACCTGATAATTACACTATATTATTCATATGTAGTCACATGACACACCTGATAATTACAAAATAATTATTGATATGTAGTCACATGACACACCTGATAATTACACTAATTATTCATATGTAGTCACATGACACACCTGATAATTACACTATAATTATTCATATGTAGTCACATGACACACCTGATAATTACACTCTAATTATTCATATGAAGTCACATGACACCTGATAATTACACTATAATTATTCATATGAAGTCACATGACACACCTGATAATTACACTCTAATTATTCATATGTAGTCACATGACACACCTGATAATTACAAAATAATTATTGATATGTAGTCACATGACACACCTGATAATTACACTATAATTATTCATATGTAGTCACATGACACACCTGATAATTACAAAATAATTATTGATATGTAGTCACATGACACACCTGATAATTACACTATAATTATTCATATGTAGTCACATGACACACCTGATAATTACAAAATAATTATTGATATGTAGTCACATGACACACCTGATAATTACACTCTAATTATTCATATGTAGTCACATGACACACCTGATAATTACACTATAATTATTCATATGAAGCCACATGACACACCTGATAATTACACTATAATTATTAATATGTAGTCACATGACACACCTGATAATTACACTATAATTATTCATATGTAGTCACATGACACACCTGATAATTACACTATAATTATTCATATGAAGTCACATGACACACCTGATAATTACACTCTAATTATTCATATGTAGTCACATGACACACCTGATAATTACAAAATAATTATTGATATGTAGTCACATGACACACCTGATAATTACACTATAATTATTCATATGTAGTCACATGACACACCTGATAATTACAAAATAATTATTGATATGTAGTCACATGACACACCTGATAATTACACTCTAATTATTCATATGTAGTCACATGACACACCTGATAATTACACTATAATTATTCATATGTAGTCACATGACACACCTGATAATTACACTATAATTATTCATATGTAGTCACATGACACACCTGATAATTACACTATAATTATTCATATGTAGTCACATGACACACCTGATAATTACACTATAATTATTCATATGAAGTCACATGACACACCTGATAATTACACTCTAATTATTCATATGTAGTCACATGACACACCTGATAATTACAAAATAATTATTGATATGTAGTCACATGACACACCTGATAATTACACTATAATTATTAATATGTAGTCACATGACACACCTGATAATTACACTCTAATTATTCATATGAAGTCACATGACACACCTGATAATTACACTATAATATGTAGTCACATGACACACCTGATAATTACACTCTAATTATTCATATGTAGTCACATGACACACCTGATAATTACACTCTAATTAATGATATGTAGTCACATGACACACCTGATAATTACACTCTAATTATTCATATGAAGTCACATGACACACCTGATAATTACACTATAATATGTAGTCACATGACACACCTGATAATTACACTCTAATTATTCATATGTAGTCACATGACACACCTGATAATTACACTCTAATTATTCATATGTAGTCACATGACACACCTGATAATTACACTATAATTATTGATATGAAGTCACATGACACACAGCTGATAATAATAAGTGTAGTTATGGCTATGAAGGCAGGTGTTATGTAAGGCTGGTGGGCGCAGAGAAGAGTGACAGTGATGACTCAGCACAATTATGCAACCTTCATCACCTGCAAGACAGCAAAGTGGGCGACATTTTTATTAGTTTTACAATACAGAAGAACTATTAAAGTATTCATAGTCCATGAATGAAGTATTCACCTGCAGTACTTTACAAATATAATGAAGTATTTATCATTTAATACAATACTTTATTATTTAAATATTGTTCAACTCAGTGGAAGAAACAACATATTCTTGCCTTAAATCAACTCTTATTTCCCCTTTTTGACTCAAGTTTCACTGACTCACAGATTTAATGAAAACAAAATTTTCACTGATTTACGGATTGACAAAGGCTCAAGTTTCACCGACTCAAAAATTGACAATTAAATTTCACTGACTCACTAACTGATGAAGGCTCAAGTATTTCTGACTACGATGGACAAAGACTAAGTTTTTCTGACTCAGATGGACAAAGACTCAAGTTTTACCGAATTAGAGTTGGACAAGGACTCAAGTTTCATTGACTGACAGATTGATGAAGGCTCGAGTTTCACCAACTCACAAATTGACGTAGGCTCAAGTTTCACAGACTCACAAATTGATAAAGACTTGCGTTTCACTGATTCACGGATTGATAAAGACTCAAGTTTCACTGACTCACAGATTTGATGAACTACATTTTCACTGATTTACGGATTGACAAAGGTTCAAGTTTCACCGACTCAAAAGTTGACAAAGGCTTAAGCTTCACATGACTCACTGATTCCATGAAAACTTATGTTTCACTGACTCACTAATTGATGAAGGCTCAACTTTTTCCAGACTAAGACGGACAAAGACTCAAGTTTTACTGAATTAGGGATGGACAAAGACTCCAGCTTCATTGACTGACATATGGATGAAGGCTCAAGTTTCACCGACTCACAAATTGATAAAGACTCGAGTTTCACTGACAATAAAATTCACAGAATTACCGATTGACAAAGGCTCAAGTTTCTGTGACTCATAAATTTATAACGACTCAAGTTTTACCGACTCACAGACTGATGAAGGCTCAAGTTTCACTGATTCGTGGATTGATAGACTCAAGTTTCACTGTCTCATAGACTGATGAAGGCTCAAGTTTCACTGACACATGGATTGATAAAGACTCAAGTTTTACTAACTCAGACTGATGAAGGATTTCACTGACTCATGGATTGACAAGCACTCAAGTTTCACTGACTCATTGATTGATAACGACTCAAGTTTACTGACTTGTAGGTGGATGAAGGCTCAAGTTTCACTGACTCATTGATTGATAAAGGCTCAAGTTTCACTGACTCAGACTGATGAAGGCTCAAGTTTCACTGACTCACAGACTGATGAAGGCTCAAGTTTCACTGACTCATGGATTGATAAAGACTCAAGTTTCACTGACTCACAGACTGATGAAGGCTCAAGTTTCACTGACTCATGGATTGATAGAGACTCAAGTTTCACTGACTCACAGACTGATGAAGGCGCAAGTTTCACTGACTAATGGGTTGATAAGGGCTCAAGTTAACTAACTCCGATATACTCGACAAAGACTTGAGGCTCCACTGACTCACAGATGGACAAACTGGTTTGACTGACTCACAGGTGCAACTTGCTGCACATGCGCTCTGTGTCAAAGGACTCGAGTACTGGATTGACTGAAGTGAGTCTTTGAAAGAATGCACCAACTCCTGAATGACAGCTGAGAAGCTGCAGTGACTGTAGACCTGCTGCCCTCTGCTGGCCAGTCTTGTGACTGCACCATGACTCTGCTGCCTTCTGCTGGCCAGTCTTGTGACTGCACCATGACTCTCTTAGTAGACCTGCTGCCCTCTGCTGGCCAGTCTTGTGACTGCACCATGACTCTCTTAGTAGACCTGCTGCCCTCTGCTGGCCAGTCTTGTGACTGCACCATGACTCTTAGTAGACCTGCTGCCCTCTGCTGGCCAGTCTTGTGACTGCACCATGACTCTGCTGCCCTCTGCTGGCCAGTCTTGTGACTGCACCATGACTCTTAGTAGACCTGCTGCCCTCTGCTGGCCAGTCTTGTGACTGCACCATGGCTCTGCTGCCCTCTGCTGGTCAGTCTTGTGACTGCAGCTTCAATCTTTCCCTGCAGGCTGCGGTGGAAGACTACCAGCCCACTCGCTTCAGCAGCACCAGGTCAGCTTGTATTGATCATCTTCTTAAATCAATAACATTATACATTGATCATGTTCATAAATCAATAACATTATAGGTTGATCATGTTCATGAATCAATAACATTAATTGATCATGTTCATAAATCAATAACATTATAGGTTGATCATGTTCATAAATCAATAACATTATAGGTTGATCATGTTCTTAAATCAATAACATTAATTGATCATGTTCATAAATCAATAACATTAATTGATCATGTTCATAAATCTATCAAATTATTAATTGATCATGTTCTTAAATCAATAACATTATAGGTTGATCATGTTCATAAATCAATAACATTATTAATTGATCATGTTCTTAAATCACTAACATTATACAGTGATCATGTTCTTAAATCAATAACATTATAGGTTGATCATGTTCTTAAATCACTAACATTATTAATTGATCATGTTCTTGAATCAATAATATTATTAATTGATCATGTTCATAAATCAATAACATTATTAATTGATCATGTTCATAAATCAATAACATTATTAATTGCTCATGTTCTTAAATCAATAACATTAATTGATCATGTTCATAAATCAACATTATTAATTGATCATGTTCTTAAATCAATAACATTATTAATTGATCATGTTCATAAATCAATAACATTATTAATTGATCATGTTCATAAATCAATAACATTATTAATTGATCATGTTCATAAATCAATAACATTATTAATTGATTATGTTCATAAATCAATAACATTATCAATTGATCATGTTCATAAATCAATAACATTATTAATTGATCATGTTCATAAATCAATAACATTATTAATTGATTATGTTCATAAATCATAATATTAATTGATCATGTTCATAAATCAATAATATTATTAATTGATCATGTTCATAAATCAATAACATTAATTGATCATGTTCATAAATCAATAACATTATTAATTGATCATGTTCATAAATCAATAACATTATTAATTGATTATGTTCATAAATCATAATATTAATTGATCATGTTCATAAATCAATAATATTATTAATTGATCATGTTCATAAATCAATAACATTATTAATTGATCATGTTCATAAATCAATAACATTATTAATTGATCATGTTCATAAATCAATAACATTATTAATTGATCATGTTCTTAAATCACTAACATTATACAGTGATCATGTTCATAAATCAATATTATTAATTGATCATGTTCTTAAATCACTAACATTATTAATTGATCATGTTCTTAAATCAATAACATTATTAATTGATCATGTTCAAAAATCAATAACATTATTAATTGATCATGTTCATAAATCAATAACATTATTAATTGATCATGTTCATAAATCAATATCATTATTAATTGATCATGTTCATAAATCAATAACATTATTAATTGATCATGTTCATAAATCAATACCATTAATTGATCATGTGTCTGCAGCTCTTCAGAAGTCAAACTCATTTCTACAGTCTGAGACTCCGCCTCCTCACGCTTGACCCCGCCCACACCTGCCGACTGACGTGCTATGACGTCACCAGAGGGCGACATGCTATGACGTCACCAGAGGGCGACATGAGTGCCAATATGACACATTTACAGTACAAGTATTCATGTAAAGAGTAATAATACTGTGATGTAATATAATATTATTATTATTATTATTATGCATGTTGTGGCTCGTAAACAAGTAATAAATAAACCTCATAAATGGCAACTTTGCTTTTGTGTTCTCTGATGAAGATGAAGAGGATGTAAAAACTATGTTGATAGAATATTCATGAAAAGAGAAAGTGAAAGTGATGCATAACATGAACACCAGTAATCAGATTACACTTTACTCATTCCAGAGCAGTAATCAGATTACACTTTACTCATTCCAGAGCAGTAATCAGATTACACTTTACTCATTCCAGAGCAGTAATCAGATTACACTTTACTCATTCCAGAGCAGTAATCAGATTACACTTTACTCATTACAGAGCAGTAATCAGATTACATCTTACTCATTCCAGAACAGTAATCAGATTACACTTTACTCATTACAGAGCAGTAATCAGATTACATTTTACTCATTCCAGAACAGTAATCAGATTACACTTTACTCATTACAGAGCAGTAATCAGATTACATTTGCCTTTCCAAAGTTACTGTGTGTTATATCTATTTGTACTAATATCTATGTGCGATACTGAAATATCCCTACCAGATGGTTTTGATCTCATATCAATACTTACATCCACATATGGATCCTTTAGTCATTTCAGGGGCAGCACGGTGGCACTGGGGTTAGTGCATGTGCCTCACAATATGAAGGTCCTGAGTTCAATCCCAGGCTTGGGATCTTTCTGTGTGGAGTTTGCATGTTCTCCCCGTGACTGTGTGGGTTCTACTCCGGCTTCCTCCCACCTCCAAAGACATGCACCTGGGGATAGGCCCCTCCCACCTCCAAAGACATGCACCTGGGGATAGGCCCCTCCCACCTCCAAAGACATGCACCTGGGGATAGGCCCCTCCCACCTCCAAAGACATGCACCTGGGGATAGGTTGATTGGCAACACTAAATGGTCCCTAGTGTGTGAATGTTGTCTATCTATCTGTGTTGGCCCTGCGATGAGGTGGCGACTTGTCCAGGGTGTACCCCGCCTTCCGCCCGATTGTAGCTGAGATAGGCTCCAGCGCCCCCGAAGGGAATAAGCGGTAGAAAATGGATGGCTGGAAGTATAATGTTTGTTGTACTGTAATGTAGTCCATGAATACACATTTACATTTCTAAAGTATAAAGTTTGTTGTTTTCTGCGCTGACAACAAAATGTAACTAAGTCAAATATAGTAATCAGTAAAGTAACTTCTTAAAGGAATAACCAGTAATCTGATTACTTGTTCAAAGTAACTATGAGGTCAGAGGTCACGAGTTCACCCTCTTTTTTTCATGCTCTCTTCTTCTTCTTCTTCTTCTTCTTCTTCTCGCGCTCCTTCTTTTCTCTCCTTTCTTTCTCTTCGCCCTCCTTCTTGACTTTCTTGTCCCGCTCTTTACCTTCTTTCTTCTCCTTCTTCTCCTTCTCCTTCTCCTTCTCCTTCTCCTCCTTCTCCCTCCCTGGAACATCTCCCTCCTCCTCTGTCCTCCTCCTGTCCTCACACACCAGACTCTTCTTCTCCTCTTCACTCCTCAGGGACTTCTGTGGAGGACAGGAGACTTCATCACACACAGGAGGAGCAGGTGGAGGTGGAGGTGGAGAAGAGAAATGTTTGGAGAGGAGGAGCAGGTGGAGGTGGGAGAGAAGGTAGGAGGGAGAGGAGGTGGAAGTAGATGATGTCATGGTAGAGGAGTAGAGATGGTGGAGGAGTAAAGAAGGTGGAGGAGTAGAGATGGTGGAGGAGTAAAGAAGGTGGAGGAGTAAAGAAGGTGGAGGAGTAGAGGAGGTGGAGGAGTAAAGAAGGTGGAGGAGTAGAGATGGTGGAGGAGTAAAGAAGGTGGAGGAGTAAAGAAGGTGGAGGAGTAAAGAAGGTGGAGGAGTAGAGGAGGTGGAGGAGTAAAGAAGGTGGAGGAGTAAAGAAGGTGGAGGAGTAAAGAAGGTGGAGGAGTAAAGAAGGTGGAGGAGTAAAGAAGGTACAGGAGTAAAGAAGGTGGAGGAGTAGAGGAGGTGGAGGAGTAAAGAAGGTACAGGAGTAGAGGAGGTGGAGGAGTAAAGAAGGTGGAGTAGAGAAGGTGGAGGAGTAAAGAAGGTACAGGAGTAGAGGAGGTGGAGGAGTAAAGAAGGTGGAGTAGAGAAGGTGGAGGAGTAAAGAAGGTACAGGAGTAGAGGAGGTGGAGGAGTAAAGAAGGTGAAGGAGTAGGGATGGTGGAGGAGTAAAGAAGGTACAGGAGTAAAGAAGGTGGAGGAGTAGAGGAGTTGGAGGAGTAAAGAAGGTGGAGGAGTAAAGAAGGTGGAGGAGTAGAGATGGTGGAGGAGTAGAGATGGTGGAGGAGTAAAGAAGGTGGAGCAGTAGAGGTGGAGGAGTAGCGGAGAAGTAGTGGAAGTGGAGGAGTAAAGAAGGTGGAGGAGGTGGAGGAGTAAAGAAGGTACAGGAGTAGAGGAGGTGGAGGAGTAAAGAAGGTACAGGAGTAGAGGAGGTGGAGGAGTAAAGAAGGTGGAGGAGTAGAGGAGGTGGAGGAGTAAAGAAGGTGGAGGAGTAAAGAAGGTGGAGGAGTAGAGGAAGTGGAGGAGTAAAGAAGGTACAGAGGTGGAGGAGTAAAGAAGGTGGAGGAGTAAAGAAGGTGGAGGAGTAGATACGGCGGAGGAGTAGAAATGGTGGAGGAGTAGAGGAGGTGGAGGAGTAAAGAAGGTACAGGAGTAGAGGAGGTGGAGGAGTAAAGAAGGTGGAGGAGTAGAGGAGGTGGAGGAGTAAAGAAGGTGGAGGAGTAGAGGAGGTGGAGGAGTAAAGAAGGTGGAGGAGTAGAGGAGGTGGAGGAGTAAAGAAGGTGGAGGAGTAGATACGGCGGAGGAGTAGAGATGGTGGAGGAGTAGAGGAGGTGGAGGAGTAAAGAAGGTACAGGAGTAGAGGAGGTGGAGGAGTAAAGAAGGTGGAGGAGTAGAGGAGGTGGAGGAGTAAAGAAGGTGGAGGAGTAGAGGAGGTGGAGGAGTAAAGAAGGTGGAGGAGTAGAGGAGGTGGAGGAGTAAAGAAGGTGGAGGAGTAAAGAAGGTGGAGGAGTAGAGGAAGTGGAGGAGTAAAGAAGGTACAGAGGTGGAGGAGTAAAGAAGGTGGAGGAGTAAAGAAGGTGGAGGAGTAGATACGGCGGAGGAGTAGAGATGGTGGAGGAGTAGAGGAGGTGGAGGAGTAAAGAAGGTACAGGAGTAGAGGAGGTGGAGGAGTAAAGAAGGTGGAGGAGTAGAGGAGGTGGAGAAGTAAAGAAGGCGGAGGAGTAGAGGAGGTGGAGGAGTAAAGAAGGTGGAGGAGTAGAGGAGGTGGAGGAGTAAAGAAGGTGGAGGAGTAAAGAAGGTGGAGGAGTAGATACGGCGGAGGAGTAGAGATGGTGGAGGAGTAGAGGAGGTGGAGGAGTAAAGAAGGTACAGGAGTAGAGGAGGTGGAGGAGTAAAGAAGGTGGAGGAGTAGAGGAGGTGGAGGAGTAAAGAAGGTGGAGGAGTAGAGGAGGTGGAGGAGTAGAGGAGGTGGAGGAGTAAAGAAGGTACAGGAGTAGAGGAGGTGGAGGAGTAAAGAAGGTGGAGGAGTAGAGGAGGTGGAGGAGTATCGAAGGTACAGAGGTGGAGGAGTAAAGAAGGTGGAGGAGTAGAGGAGGTGGAGGAGTAAAGAAGGTGGAGGAGTAGAGGAGGTGGAGGAGTAAAGAAGGTGGAGGAGTAGAGGAGGTGGAGGAGTAAAGAAGGTGGAGGAGTAGAGGAGGTGGAGGAGTAAAGAAGGTGGAGGAGTAAAGAAGGTGGAGGAGTAGAGGAAGTGGAGGAGTAAAGAAGGTACAGAGGTGGAGGAGTAAAGAAGGTGGAGGAGTAAAGAAGGTGGAGGAGTAGATACGGCGGAGGAGTAGAGATGGTGGAGGAGTAGAGGAGGTGGAGGAGTAAAGAAGGTACAGGAGTAGAGGAGGTGGAGGAGTAAAGAAGGTGGAGGAGTAGAGGAGGTGGAGGAGTATCGAAGGTACAGAGGTGGAGGAGTAAAGAAGGTGGAGGAGTAGAGGAGGTGGAGGAGTAAAGAAGGTGGAGGAGTAAAGAAGGTGGAGGAGTAAAGAAGATGGAGGAGTAGAGGAGGTGGAGGAGTAAAGAAGGTGGAGGAGTATGATGCTGACCAGGAAGGAGTGGTTTTGGAGCACAAATGTGTGGAGGAGGTTCCTGAGGTGCTGAAGTTGTTTGTGAAGTTGTGCTTGCTGACTCAGCGCCTCCATCTTAGCTCCTCGCTCGGCCTCCATCTGCTGCTGAAGCTCCTCCGTCCTCCTGTGAGCCTCCTGACTCTCCTGATGATGCTGGCACAGCTCGGAGAACATCTCCTCCATCTCCGCTGACAGCTGCACCATCACCTCCTTCAGTCCGCTCTCCTGCTCCACCTTCTCCTGCAGACTTGACTTGAGGGCCTTGATCACCTCCTTCAGTCCGCTCTCCTGCTCCACCTTCTCCTGCAGACTTGACTTGAGGGCCTTGATCACCTCCTTCAGCTTGCTCTCCTGCTCCACCTTCTCCTGCAGACTTGACTTGAGGGCCTTGATCACCTCCTTCAGCTTGCTCTCCTGCTCCACCTTCTCCTGCAGACTTGACTTGAGGGCCTTGATCACCTCCTTCAGCTTGCTCTCCTGCTCCACCTTCTCCTGCAGACTTGACTTGAGGGCCTTGATCACCTCCTTCAGTCCGCTCTCCTGCTCCACCTTCTCCTGCACACTTGACTTGAGGGCCTTGATCACCTCCTTCAGCTTGCTCTCCTGCTCCACCTTCTCCTGCACACTTGACTTGAGGGCCTTGATCACCTCCTTCAGCTTGCTCTCCTGCTCCACCTTCTCCTGCACACTTGACTTGAGGGCCTTGATCACCTCCTTCAGCTTGCTCTCCTGCTCCACCTTCTCCTGCAGCTCCTGCTTCACGCCGCTCAGCTGCTTGTTGAAGAGGGCCAGGAGGAGGTGGAGGTGCCACTCCACCTCCTCCCAGTGCTTCTCCACGTGTGTGTGCATGCGCTCCCTGAGGGCCCACAAGTCTGCAGACATCTCCTCCTCACGACGCCTCCACTCCTCCACTCCTCCACTCCTCCACTCCTCCACTCCTCCACTCCTCCACTCCTCCACAAGTCTGCAGACATCTCCTCCTCACGACGCCTCCACTCCTCCACTCCTCCACTCCTCCACTCCACTCCTCCACTCCTCCACTCCTCCACTCCTCCACTCCTCCACTCCTCCACTCCTCCACTCCACTCCTCCACTCCTCCACTCCTCCACTCCTCCACTCCTCCACTCCTCCACAAGTGTGCAGACATCTCCTCCTCGCGACGCCTCCACTCCTCCTTGGCGGCTCTCAGCTCCTCCTCCTGGCCTTTCTGGAAGGTGCTGAACTCCTCCTGCCAGAAGGAGCGCACCTGCTCCACCTGCCGCTGAGCCCTGGCCAGAGCCAGGTGGTGTTCTTCCTGGAGGGCGTGTTCAACCTCAGGTGTGTTCTTCTCATCCTCCACTTCCTGCTGCGCCCGCAACTTCCTGCTCAACACTTCCTGCTGCGCCCGCAACTTCCTGCTCAACACGGCTGAAAGCGTCGCCTCGCTGCTGCTGACACAACACTGAAGGAGGATGGAGGGTGTCAACACTACAACACAACACTACAACACAACACTACAACACAACACTACAACACAACACTACAACACAACACTACAACACAACACTACAACACTACAACACAACACTACAACACAACACTACAACACTACAACACAACACTACAACACAACACTACAACACAACACTACAACACAACACTACAACACTACAACACAACACTACAACACAACACTACAACACAACACTACAACACTACAACACAACACTACAACACAACACTACAACACTACAACACAACACTACAACACAACACTACAACACAACACTACAACACAACACTACAACACTACAACACAACACTACAACACAACACTACAACACAACACTACAACACAACACTACAACACAACACTACAACACTACAACACTACAACACAACACTACAACACAACACTACAACACAACACTACAACACTACAACACTACAACACAACACTACAACACAACACTACAACACAACACTACAACACAACACTACAACACAACACTACAACACAACGCTGCAACACAACACTGCAACACAACACTGCAACACAACACTACAACACAACACTACAACACAACTCTACAACACAACACTGCAACACAACGCTACAACACAACACTACAACACAACACTGCAACACAACACTACAACACAACGCTACAACACTACAACACAACACTACAACACAACACTACAACACAACACTACAACACAACACTACAACACAACTCTACAACACAACACTGCAACACAACACTGCAACACAACACTACAACACAACACTACAACACAACACTACAACACTACAACACTACAACACAACACTACAACACAACACTACAACACTACAACACAACACTACAACACAACACTACAACACTACAACACAACACTACAACACAACACTACAACACAACACTACAACACAACGCTACAACACAACACTGCAACACAACACTGCAACACAACACTACAACACAACACTACAACACAACACTACAACACAACACTGCAACACAACACTACAACACAACGCTACAACACAACACTGCAACACAACGCTACAACACAACACTACAACACAACACTGCAACACAACACTACAACACAACGCTACAACACTACAACACAACACTACAACACAACACTACAACACAACACTGCAACACAACACTGCAACACAACACTACAACACAACACTACAACACAACACTACAACACAACACTGCAACACAACACTGCAACACAACGCTGCAACACAACACTGCAACACAACGCTACAACACAACACTACAACACAACACTGCAACACAACACTACAACACAATGCTACAACACAACACTGCAACACAACGCTACAACACAACACTACAACACAACACTGCAACACAACACTACAACACAACGCTACAACACAACACTGCAACACAACGCTACAACACAACACTACAACACAACACTGCAACACAACACTACAACACAACACTGCAACACAACGCTACAACACAACACTACAACACAACACTGCAACACAACACTACAACACAACACTGCAACACAACACTGCCACACAACACTACAACACAACACTGCAACACAACACTACAACACAACACTGCAACACAACACTACAACACAACACTACAACACAACACTGCAACACAACACAACACTACAACACAACACTACAACACAACACAACACTACAACACAACACTACAACACAACACAACGCTACAACACAACACTACAACACAACACTGCAACACAACGCTACAACACAACACTATAACACAACGCTACAACACAACGCTACAACACAACACTACAACACAACGCTACAACACAACGCTACAACACAACGCTACAACACAACACTACAACACAGCAACACAACACTACAACACAACACAACACTACAACACAACACTACAACACAACACAACGCTACAACACAACGCTACAACACAACACTGCAACACAACGCTACAACACAACACTACAACACAACGCTACAACACAACGCTACAACACAACGCTACAACACAACGCTACAACACAACACTACAACACAACACTACAACACAACGCTACAACACACCACTGCAACACAACACAACACTACAACACGCCACTGCAACACAACACTGCAACACAACAACACTAAAACACAACACTACAACACGCCACTGCAACACAACACTACAACACAACACTACAACACAACACTACAACACGCCGCTGCAACACAACACTACAACACAACACTGCAACACAACAGTACAACACAACACTGCAACACAACACTACAACACAACACTACAACACAACACTACAACACAACACTACAACACAACACTACAACACTACAACACAACACTACAACACAACACTACAACACAACACTACAACACAACACTACAACACAACACTACAACACAACACTACAACACTACAACACAACACTACAACACAACACTACAACACAACACTACAACACAACACTACAACACAACACTACAACACTACAACACAACACTACAACACAACACTACAACACAACACTACAACACTACAACACAACACTACAACACAACACTACAACACAACACTACAACACTACAACACAACACTACAACACAACACTACAACACTACAACACTACAACACAACACTACAACACAACACTACAACACAACACTACAACACTACAACACAACACTACAACACAACACTACAACACAACACTACAACACAACACTACAACACAACACTACAACACTACAACACTACAACACAACACTACAACACAACACTACAACACAACACTACAACACTACAACACAACACTACAACACAACACTACAACACAACACTACAACACAACACTACAACACAACACTACAACACAACGCTGCAACACAACACTGCAACACAACACTGCAACACAACACTACAACACAACACTACAACACAACTCTACAACACAACACTGCAACACAACGCTACAACACAACACTACAACACAACACTGCAACACAACACTACAACACAACACTACAACACAACACTACAACACAACACTACAACACAACACTACAACACAACACTACAACACAACTCTACAACACAACACTGCAACACAACACTGCAACACAACACTACAACACAACACTACAACACAACACTACAACACTACAACACTACAACACAACACTACAACACAACACTACAACACTACAACACAACACTACAACACAACACTACAACACTACAACACAACACTACAACACAACACTACAACACAACACTACAACACAACGCTACAACACAACACTGCAACACAACACTGCAACACAACACTACAACACAACACTACAACACAACACTACAACACAACACTGCAACACAACACTACAACACAACGCTACAACACAACACTGCAACACAACGCTACAACACAACACTGCAACACAACACTGCAACACAACACTACAACACAACGCTACAACACTACAACACAACACTACAACACAACACTACAACACAACACTACAACACAACACTGCAACACAACACTGCAACACAACACTACAACACAACACTACAACACAACACTACAACACAACACTGCAACACAACACTGCAACACAACGCTGCAACACAACACTGCAACACAACGCTACAACACAACACTACAACACAACACTGCAACACAACACTACAACACAATGCTACAACACAACACTGCAACACAACGCTACAACACAACACTACAACACAACACTGCAACACAACACTGCAACACAACGCTACAACACAACACTACAACACAACACTGCAACACAACACTACAACACAACACTGCAACACAACGCTACAACACAACACTACAACACAACACTGCAACACAACACTACAACACAACACTGCAACACAACACTGCCACACAACACTACAACACAACACTGCAACACAACACTACAACACAACACTGCAACACAACACTACAACACAACACTACAACACAACACTGCAACACAACACAACACTACAACACAACACTACAACACAACACAACACTACAACACAACACTACAACACAACACAACGCTACAACACAACACTACAACACAACACTGCAACACAACGCTACAACACAACACTATAACACAACGCTACAACACAACGCTACAACACAACACTACAACACAACGCTACAACACAACGCTACAACACAACGCTACAACACAACACTACAACACAGCAACACAACACTACAACACAACACAACACTACAACACAACACTACAACACAACACAACGCTACAACACAACGCTACAACACAACACTGCAACACAACGCTACAACACAACACTACAACACAACGCTACAACACAACGCTACAACACAACGCTACAACACAACGCTACAACACAACACTACAACACAACACTACAACACAACGCTACAACACACCACTGCAACACAACACAACACTACAACACGCCACTGCAACACAACACTGCAACACAACAACACTAAAACACAACACTACAACACGCCACTGCAACACAACACTACAACACAACACTACAACACAACACTACAACACGCCGCTGCAACACAACACTACAACACAACACTGCAACACAACAGTACAACACAACACTGCAACACAACACTACAACACAACACTACAACACAACACTACAACACAACACTACAACACTACAACACAACACTACAACACAACACTACAACACAACACTACAACACAACACTACAACACAACACTACAACACAACACTACAACACTACAACACAACACTACAACACAACACTACAACACAACACTACAACACAACACTACAACACAACACTACAACACTACAACACAACACTACAACACAACACTACAACACAACACTACAACACTACACTACAACACAACACTACAACACAACACTACAACACAACACTACAACACTACAACACAACACTACAACACAACACTACAACACTACAACACTACAACACAACACTACAACACAACACTACAACACAACACTACAACACTACAACACAACACTACAACACAACACTACAACACAACACTACAACACAACACTACAACACTACAACACTACAACACAACACTACAACACAACACTACAACACAACACTACAACACTACAACACAACACTACAACACAACACTACAACACAACACTACAACACAACGCTGCAACACAACACTGCAACACAACACTGCAACACAACACTACAACACAACACTACAACACAACTCTACAACACAACACTGCAACACAACGCTACAACACAACACTACAACACAACACTGCAACACAACACTACAACACAACGCTACAACACTACAACACAACACTACAACACAACACTACAACACAACACTACAACACAACACTACAACACAACTCTACAACACAACACTGCAACACAACACTGCAACACAACACTACAACACAACACTACAACACAACACTACAACACTACAACACTACAACACAACACTACAACACAACACTACAACACTACAACACAACACTACAACACAACACTACAACACTACAACACAACACTACAACACAACACTACAACACAACACTACAACACAACGCTACAACACAACACTGCAACACAACACTGCAACACAACACTACAACACAACACTACAACACAACACTACAACACAACACTGCAACACAACACTACAACACAACGCTACAACACAACACTGCAACACAACGCTACAACACAACACTACAACACAACACTGCAACACAACACTACAACACAACGCTACAACACTACAACACAACACTACAACACAACACTACAACACAACACTACAACACAACACTGCAACACAACACTGCAACACAACACTACAACACAACACTACAACACAACACTACAACACAACACTGCAACACAACACTGCAACACAACGCTGCAACACAACACTGCAACACAACGCTACAACACAACACTACAACACAACACTGCAACACAACACTACAACACAATGCTACAACACAACACTGCAACACAACGCTACAACACAACACTACAACACAACACTGCAACACAACACTACAACACAACGCTACAACACAACACTGCAACACAACGCTACAACACAACACTACAACACAACACTGCAACACAACACTACAACACAACACTGCAACACAACGCTACAACACAACACTACAACACAACACTGCAACACAACACTACAACACAACACTGCAACACAACACTGCCACACAACACTACAACACAACACTGCAACACAACACTACAACACAACACTGCAACACAACACTACAACACAACACTACAACACAACACTGCAACACAACACAACACTACAACACAACACTACAACACAACACAACACTACAACACAACACTACAACACAACACAACGCTACAACACAACACTACAACACAACACTGCAACACAACGCTACAACACAACACTATAACACAACGCTACAACACAACGCTACAACACAACACTACAACACAACGCTACAACACAACGCTACAACACAACGCTACAACACAACACTACAACACAGCAACACAACACTACAACACAACACAACACTACAACACAACACTACAACACAACACAACGCTACAACACAACGCTACAACACAACACTGCAACACAACGCTACAACACAACACTACAACACAACGCTACAACACAACGCTACAACACAACGCTACAACACAACGCTACAACACAACACTACAACACAACACTACAACACAACGCTACAACACACCACTGCAACACAACACAACACTACAACACGCCACTGCAACACAACACTGCAACACAACAACACTAAAACACAACACTACAACACGCCACTGCAACACAACACTACAACACAACACTACAACACAACACTACAACACGCCGCTGCAACACAACACTACAACACAACACTGCAACACAACAGTACAACACAACACTGCAACACAACACTACAACACAACACTGCAACACGCCACTACAACACGCCACTTCAACACAACACTGCAACACAACACTGCAACACAACACTACAACACAACACTACAACACAACACTGCAACACAACACTACAACACAACACTACAACACAACACTACAACACGCCACTGCAACACAACACAACACTACAACACAACACTACAACACGCCACTGCAACACAACACTACAACACTAAAACACAACACTACAACACGCCACTGCAACACAACACTGCAATACAACACTATAACACAACACTGCAGCACAACACTACAACACAACACTGCAACACGCCACTTCAACACAACACTACAACACGCCACTGCAACACAACACTGCAACACAACACTACAACACAACACTGCAACACAACACTAAAACACAACACTACAACATGCCACTGCAACACAACACTACAACACAACACTGCAACACGCCACTACAACACAACACTACAACACAACACGCCACTGCAACACAACACTACAACACAACACTACAACACAACACTGCAACACAACACTACAACACAACACGCCACTGCAACACAAAAAACCACTACAACACAACACTGCAACACAACACTGCAACACAACACTACAACACGCCAATGCAACACAACACTACACTGCAACACTACAACACAACACTGCAACACAACACTACAACACAACACTGTAACACAACACTACAACACACCACTACAACACAACACTGCAACACAACACTGCAACACAACACTACAACACAACACTACAACACAGCACTGCAACACAACACTGCAACACAACACTACAACACACCACTGCAACACAACACTACAACACAACACTACAACACACCACTACAACACAACACTGCAACACAATACTGCAACACAACACTACAACACAACACTAGTCCCAAACTGACCGCCTGTCCGCCTGTGGTCAAGTGGCTGTGCTCCATGGCTCTGCTCTAGCCAGCGAGCTGCTCCGTCTAAGGTCAGCGCTGACTCGTCCAACAACTCTGCAGCGCTTGGAAGAGCAAAAGTCACAAAGACTGGAGGACGTCTTTTGTGTCTTTGAAAGCAGCTGGGGGGCGTGGCCAAAATCTGTGTGCTTAGTGCTTTGCGACTGTCACTTAGTCCTAAATGTAGGTCTTGAACAAGTCTTAAATCGACATGAAAAGTCATTCTCAGAATCCTAAAAGACGGGACGTGATGTTGAGTCTGTCCATTGTGCCAATAGATGCTGTGCACTCACATGAGATGTGCCTAAAGTATCCTCAATTAAGTCTTAAACAAGTCTTGGATCAGTCTTGAATTTAAGGCACAAACCAGTCTTGAATCAGTTTTAAATGAAATTCTTAAACAAGTTTGGAACAGTCTTACGTGTAAGTCTTAAAAAAGTATAGGATTTCAGTCCCTAAGTATTCTCAAGTAAGCCTTTAATCTAAGTATTGAACAAGTCTTGAATCAGTCTTGAATTTAAGGCACAAGTCTTGAATCAGTCTTAAATGTAATTCTTAAACAAATTTGGAACAGTCTTACTTGTAAGTCTTAAATAGGCTTGGATTGAAGTCCTAAAGTATCCTCAATTAAGTTTTTAATCTAAGTCTTCAACAGGTCTTGAATCAGTCTGGAATTTAAAGTCACAAACCAGTCTTGAATCAGTCTTAAATGAAATTCTTCAAAAAGTTTGGAACAGTGCATGTAAGTCTTCAATAGTCTTGGATTTACGCAAGTCCTAAAGTATTCTCAAGTAAGTCCTGAATCTAAGTCTTAAACAAGTCTTAAATCAGTCTTGAATTTAAGGCACAAACCAGTCTTGAATCAGTTTTAAATGAAATTCTTAAACAAAATTGGAACAGTCTTACGTGCAAGTCTTAAAAAAGTATAGGATTTCAATCTCAGGTAAGTCTTTAATCTAAGTCTTGAACAAATGTTGAACCAGTCTTGAATTTAAGGCACAAACCAGTCTTGAATCAGTCTTAAATGAAATTCTTAAACAAGTTTGGAACAGTCTTACAAGTAATTCTTAAAAAAGTATAGGATTTCAGTCCTAAAGTATTCTCAAGTAAGTCTTTAATCTAAGTATTGAACAAGTCTTGAATCAGTCTTGAATTTAAGGCACAAGTCTTGAATCAGTCTTAAATGTAATTCTTAAATAAGTTTGGAACAGTCTTACATGTAAGTCTTCAATAGTCTTGGATTTATGTCCTAAAGTATTCTCAAGTAAGTCCTGAATCTAAGTCTTAAACAAGTCTTGAATCGGTCTTGAATTTAAGGCACAAACCAGTCTTGAATCAGTCTTAAATGAAATTCTTAAATAAGTTTGGAACAGTCTTACATGTAAGTCTAAAATAGGCTTGGATTGAAGTCCTAAAGTATTCTCAAATAAGTCTTTAATCTAAGTCTTAAACAAGTCTTGAATTTAAGGCACAAACCAGTCTTGAATCAGTCTTAAATGTAATCCTTAAACAAGTTTGGAACAGTCTTACGTGCAAGTCTAAAATAGGCTTGGATTGAAGTCCTAAAGTATTCTCAAATAAGTCTTTAAGTCTTAAACAAATCTTGAATCAGTCTTGAATTTATGGCCCAAACCAGTCTTGAATCAGTCTTAAATGTAATCCTTAAACAAGTTTGGAACAGTCTTACGTGTAAGTCTAAAATAGGCTTGGATTGAAGTCCTAAAGTATTCTCAAATAAGTCTTTAAGTCTTAAACAAGTCTTGAATCAGTCTTGAATTCAAGGCACAAACCAGTCTTGAATCAGTCTTAAATGAAATTCTTAAATAAGTTTGGAACAGTCTTACATGTAAGTCTTCAATAGTCTTGGATTTAAGTCCTAAAGTATTCTCAAATAAGTCTTTAAGTCTTAAACAAATCTTGAATCAGTCTTGAATTTAAGGCACAAACCAGTCTTGAATCAGTCTTAAATGTAATCCTCAAACAAGTTTGGAACAGTCTTACGTGTAAGTCTTAAAAAAGTATAGGATTTCAATCTCAAGTAAGTCTTTAATCTAAATCTGGAATATAAGGCACAAACCAGTCTTGAATCAGTCTTAAATGAAATTCTTAAATAAGTTTGGAACAGTCTTACGTGTAAGTCTTAAATAGGCTTGGATTGAAGTCCTAAAGTATTCTCAAATAAGTCTTTAATCTAAGTCTTAAACAAGTCTCGAATCAGTCTTGAATTTAAGGCACAAACCAGTCTTGAATAAGTCTTAAATGTAATCCTTAAACAAGTTTGGAACAGGCTTACATGTAAGTCTTAAATAGGCTTGCATTGAAGTCTTAAAGTATTCTCAAATAAGTCTTTAAGTCTTAAACAAGTCTTGAATCAGTCTTGAATTCAAGGCACAAACCAGTCTTGAATCAGTCTTAAATGAAATTCTTAAACAAGTTTGGAACAGTCTTACGTGTAAGTCTTAAAAAAGTATAGGATTTCAGTCCCTAAGTATTCTCAAGTAAGTCTTTAATCTACGTATTGAACAAGTCTTGAATCAGTCTTGAATTTAAGGCACAAGTCTTGAATCAGTCTTAAATGTAATTCTTAAATAAGTTTGGAACAGTCTTACAAGTAAGTCTTCAATAGTCTTGGATTTAAGTCCTCAAGTATTCTCAAGTAAGTCCTGAATTTAAGTCTTGAACAAGTCTTGAATCAGTTTTGAATTTAAGGCACAAACCAGTCTTGAATCAGTCTTAAATGAAATTCTTAAATAAGTTTGGAACAGTCTTACATGTAAGTCTAAAATAGGCTTGGATTGAAGTCCTAAAGTATTTACAAATAAGTCTTTAAGTCTTAAACAAATCTTGAATCAGTCTTGAATTTAAGGCACAAACCAGTCTTGAATCAGTCTTAAATGTAGTCCTTAAACAAGTTTGGAACAGTCTTACGTGTAAGTCTAAAATAGGCTTGGATTGAAGTCCTAAAGTATTCTCAAAAATAAGTCTTTAAATCTTAAACAAATCTTGAATCAGTCTTGAATTTAAGGCACAAACCAGTCTTGAATAAGTCTTAAATGTAATCCTTAAACAAGTTTGGAACAGTCTTATGTGTAAGTCTGAAAAAAGTATAGGATTTAAGTCCTAAAGTATTCTCAAGTAAGTCCTGAATCTAAGTCTTAAACAAGTCTTGAATCAGTCTTAAATGAAATTCTTAAATAAGTTTGGAACAGTCTTACATGTAAGTCTAAAATAGGCTTGGACTGAAGTCCTAAAGTATCCTCAAGTAAGTCCTGAATCTAAGTCTTAAACAAGTCTTGAATCAGTCTTGAATTTAAGGCACAAACCAGTCTTGAAACAGTCTTAAATGTAATCCTTAAACACGTTTGGAACAGTCTTACGTGTAAGTCTTAAAAAAGTATAGGATTTCAATCTCAAGTAAGTCTTTAATCTAAGTCTTTAATCTAAGTCTTAAACAAGTCTTGAATTTAAGGCCCAAACCAGTCTTGAATCAGTCTTAAATGTAATCTTTAAACAAGTTTGGAACAGTCTTACATGTAAGTCCTAAAGTATCCTCAAGTAAGTCTTTGATCTAAGTCTTGAACAAGTCTTGAATTATATGACATGCCATGTATTCCGGGCTTCACGGTGGAAGAGGGGTTAGTGCATGTGCTTCACAATACGAAGGTCCTGAGTAGTCTTGGGTTCAATCCCAGGCTCGGGATCTTTCTGTGTGGAGTTTGCATGTTCTCCCCGTGACTGCGTGGGTTCCCTCCGGGTACTCCGGCTTCCTCCCACCTCCAAAGACATGCACCTGGGGATAGGCCCCTCCCACCTCCAAAGACATGCACCTGGGGATAGGCCCCTCCCACCTCCAAAGACATGCACCTGGGGATAGGCCCCTCCCACCTCCAAAGACATGCACCTGGGGATAAGTTGATTGGCAACACTAAATGGTCCCTAGTGTGTGAATGTTGTCTGTCTATCTGTGTTGGCCCTGCGATGAGGTGGCGACTTGTCCAGGGTGTACCCCGCCTTCCGCCCGATTGTAGCTGAGATAGGCTCCAGCGCCCCCCGCGACCCCAAAAGGGAATAAGCGGTAGGAAATGGATGGATGGATGGACATGTATTCCTCCCTCCGTGAATCATCCCAACGTGTCTTCTTCCTACCTTCACCTGAACATCATCATTTAGCACCACCTGCTGGTCACATTGTGCATCACAGTCAGTTGATCTGCACCTCTGCTAACTCCTCCAGTATGTCCGTCAGAAGTGCAAATTGCATACTTGCCAACCTTGAGACCTCCAATTTCGGGAGGTGGGGGTTGGGGGCGTGGTTAAGAGGGGAGGAGTATATTTACAGCTAGAATTCACCAAGTCAAGTATTTCATATATATATATATATATATATATATATATATATATGTATATATCCCTGCGACCCCGAAGGGAATAAGCGGTAGAAAATGGATGGATATATATATATATATATATATATATATAAGAAATAATTGACTTTTAGTGAATTCTAGCTCTATATATATATATATATATATATATATATATATATATATATATATATTATATATATATATATATATATATATATATATATATATATATATATATATATAAAAGAAATACTTGAATTTCAGTGTTCATTTATTTACACATATACACACACATAACACTCATCTACTCATTGTTGAGTTAAGGGTTGAATTGTCCATCCTTGTTCTATTCTCTGTCACTATCTTTCTAACCATGCTCAACACCCTCTCTGATGATGCATTGCTGTGTGGCACACAAAAGTGCTTTCATCAAATGCACTAGATGGCAGTATTGTCCTGTTTAAGAGTGTCACAACATTGCTGTTTACGGCAGACGGACTGCTTTACTGTAGACGTTCTTTATATTGTGGGAAAGCGGACTCAGGTCCGCATGGAGCTGGAGACCACGCCCCCTCAAGCTCCGCCTGAATTTCGGGAGATTTTTGGGAGAAAATTTGTCCCGGGAGGTTTTCGGGAGAGGCACTGAATTTCGGGAGTCTCCCGGAAAACCCAGGAGGGTTGGCAAGTATGGCAAATTGTAACCTTTGGAATCATTTCTTTAGTTTGAAAACATCCCATTGAAGGGTTAATGATGATGTCATATGTCCAGGCAGCACAGGGAACTGACTTCTCATGTCACATGACTTCAAACTTCACCCCTCATTGGCTGCTTCTCAGACTTGGTCCTCTGCTTCTGTCTCCACTTGCCGGAGGTGAGTCTTGCTTTTTGAAGAAGAGCATTTTTACACAATTACTTTTTTTATACACTCAATCTATTTTCAATGACATCGTCAGCATCATTTCATGTAAAAAAATTCACTTCACAAAATATTACATCATTTCCGTGTCCAAGAATATATTTCGTAATGCAGGGAACGGTCTTCTATTTCAGTCTTAAACAAGTCTTAATGTATTCTAAAATAAGTCCTAAATCTAAGTCCTAGACAAGTCTTGAACCAGTCTAAAATGAAAAGTCTTGAATCAGTCAAAAACAAGTCTCGAATGGTTTTTCAGTAAGTCTTGAATCAGTCTAAATACGACTGATTGAACACGACGAGTAAATAAATGACGGCCGACTCGTAACTTTCAAAAACATGAGGTTGTTTATGCTAATTAAGCTAAGCTAAGTTTGCACAAAAGAAAACTTTTTCAGATGTGGAAAAGAGACTTTATTGATTTGTTTGGACAGACGGTCCAGCTATGATGACACTTCTAGTTCCACTTCTTTCCTGACCAAACCTGCTGCGATGGACTAAGTAGTTGAGCAGAGCGTAATAAGCGCAAAGCACCAACGCCTCGTCAAAAGTTGCGTTGGTTAAAGAAAAAGCAAAGCACTTGTTGATGCTAACGTCGCTAACTAAAAGCAACCTGGCTTTTCGGCGGCAATGTTGTTCCTGAAATGAATACCTGTACAGGTCCTACATACTGGAGGTTCAAGAAGGCTTAAGAAAGTCCTGATTAGGCATTTAGCAAGTCTTGAACAAGTCTTCAACAAGTATTTAATCCACCTTCAAAATCTCCTAAAATAATCTTAACCTTAAGTCCTAAACAAGTCTTGCATTTAAATGTAGGTCATAAACCAGCCATGAAACAGTCTTGAATCAGTCCTAAATTGAATTCTTAAATAAGTCTTTGATGACTCTTAAACAAGTCTTGGAACGGTCCTACATGGAAGTCTTGAATGAGTATTAATTTCAAGTCTTGAATAGGCCTTAAATAAGTCATAAATCAGTCTTAATTTAGTCTCAAATCAGTCATTAAAAAGTCTTAAATCTGAGTCTGAAAACAAGTCTTGAATCAGTCTTAGTTAGGTATTGAATCAGTCTTAAACAAGTCTTGAATATGTCTTATACAAGACTTAAATACATTTTGAATCGGTCTTAAGTAGGTCTTAAATCAGTATTTAACATGTCTATCATTAATAACTCCTAAATCCAAGTCATAAACAAGTCTTGAATCAGTCTTAAGGTATTTCAAAGAAGTCTTGAATCAGTCTTAAATAAACGGTCATAAATCAGTCCTGAATACTGAAATACTAAATCATCTTTCATCTTGAGTCTTAATTAAGTATTGGATTTAAATCTTAAGTAAGTATTGAATCAGTCTGAAATAATCATAAAAAACATTGATTTACTCTTAAATAAGTCTTAAATCTAGAATCAGTATCAAGTCTTGAATTAGTCATAAATGAGTCTTAAATCTGAGTCTCAAACAAGTCTTGAATACTGTAAGTCTTGAATAAGTATTTCATATTTCAATCAGTCATAAATAAATCCCAAATCTAAGTCTTAAAAACGTTTTGGTCAGTTTTAAATAAGTTACATCTGAGTCTAAAAACAAGTCTCGAATCAGTTTTAATTTAGTATTGAATATAAGTCTAAAATAAGTATTGATTCAGTCTGATATTTAAAAAAAAAAGTCTTCAATCAGTCTTAAACAAGTCTTGGAACAGTCCTACATGGAAGACTTGAATATGTATTCATTTCAAGTCTTGAATACGCCTTAAATAAGTCATAAAGCAGTCTTAAATTAGTCTTGAATCAGTCATTAATAAATCTGAAATCTGAGTCTCGAACTAGTCTTGAATCAGTCTTAATAAGGTATTGGATCAGTCTTAAACAAGTCTTGAATTTGTCTTTAACAAGTATTGAATTTGTCTTAAATAAGTCTTGAGTCAGTCATTAATAAGTCTTAAATCTGAATCTCAAACAAGTCTTGAATCAGTCTTAAGGTATTGAATCAGTCTTAAACAAGTCTTGAATTTGTCTTTAACAAGTATTGAATTTGTCTTAAATAAGTCTTGATTCAGTCATTAATAAGTCTTAAATCTGAATCTCAAACAAGTCTTGAATCAGTCTTAAGGTATTGAATCAGGCTTAAACAAGTCTTGAATTTGTCTTTAACAAGTATTGAATTTGTCTTAAATAAGTCTTGAGTCAGTCATTAATAAGTCTTAAATTTGAATCTCAAAAAAGTCTTCAATCAGTCTTAAGGTATTGAATCAGTCTTAAACAAGTCTTGAATTTGTCTTTAACAAGTATTGAATTTGTCTTAAATAAGTCTTGAGTCAGTCATTAATAAGTCTTAAATCTGAATCTCAAACAAGTCTTGAATCAGTCTTAAGGTATTGAATCAGTCTTAAACAAGTCTTGAATTTTTCTTTAACAAGTATTGAATTTGTCTTAAATATGTCTTGAATCAGTCTTAAACAAGTCTTGAATCAGTCTATCCATGTTCCTGTGCATCAGTTGAGCTTCTTTTGACTGTTTAACTGTCAGTTTATAATTGATGTTAAATACAAATGTAAGGTTTATTTGACATTTTATAGTCCTTTCACCGTGAACGCTTCCTAATATCTTCATTATTACAGTAAGAGGTGGAACAAAACAATAGGGACACTGTGAACATTTTTCTGAAGCGGCACAAAGCGAAGCAGCAAAATGTGACCTGATTATTTTGGACAGCGCAAAAGCCGAGGTGGCCTCCATAATGGACGTTATCGAGAGCAAGACGCGGTGGGAACATGCACGGACTAGAAGATTGTACTTGATGCGAGGAGCTCGCTACGAAATGATTCAACATATTGGTCTCCTTGTGTCCTTCCTTCCTTGCTTGTGTCCTAAAAGAGGTCACGTCTGTCCACTTTTTAGTCCATCGGGTCTTCCTCCTCATCGAGTGAATCCCTGCAGAGTGAAACTAGTCACAATAAATATTTCTACACATGAAAAGGATGTCCAGGCCACTCCCACGCGGTGGTCACATGTCCAGGTCTGGTCCCTGGGGCAAGAACCTGTCCTTCACTCCTTGTCTCCGTCCTCGCTGCTTCCTGTCAAAACAAAGTCAGACGATGCGGTTACACTCTCCTGCGTTGGCCCAACCCCCTCACCTCCAACAGAGTCCACGTCCGAGTCGGAGACGTGCGTGATGGAGAAGCGGGACACGGTGAAGCGGGAAAACTTCGCGGCCGGCTGCGTCTCCTGAGCTTTGGTGGGGCCGGAGTGGGGAGGCGAGTCCAGAGTGGCCGAGGACGTCGGCAGCGGGAGCAGCGGAAAGTCGTCCTCCCACTCCAAGCCTGCACCTGACACAAGGTGGCGCTCTTGAGCATACTGAGCAGTCTCACATCGTCTCACATCGTACTCACTCTCCTCGGAGACGTTCCCGTCTGATGAGTCGTCAGAGACCCTCTCAGGATATTTTCCGAGACCTTCTGTGGCCAAAGGGAGTCCGTGAGCAGCCAGCTCTTTAGTAGGACTCTCCTGGAAGAGCAGGTGGAGACAAACATGTTGACAAACACCACCAGTCTGATTCTACAATGTCCTAACCAGGCTGACCTGATCAAACAGATAGACGGTGACATCATCAAAGAAGGACACCGTCCTTTTCTTGCGCTCCAGCTCCTCATGGAGGTTGAGCAGAGTCTGCGTCTTGAGGAGGCCTCGCAGTTTGAGGGCGTGGCTGTCGTCACACACCACCACAGGTACCACATAGGACTCGTCCTCGCTCTCCTCCTCTTGGACACTGTAGGTCTTCAACTCCTCATCCGTCTCATCACTGTCATCGGAGTCGTCGTCCTCCTTGACCGCCTCCTCCCCGTCAACAAGAGATGGAGGCGGAGGAGAAGATGATGATGACCTTCTTGTGTTGGCCGCGTGTTGCAAGGCCACCTCATCTCTGGGTAAGATGTGCAGGACTTCTATCCCTGGTCTTTTTTCGGGAGGTTGACAGAATTGTTCTCCTTCTTCCTCCTCCTCCTCCTCAGGCTGTCCGTTAAGGGCATCAAGAGCCTCCTCCATGGCTCCAACAACCTCTGCTGCCCAGTCTCCAAGAGACAAGTTCTCCTCCTGCGATGGCCACTCCTCGAGTCCACCTGAAGAATCCAGCAAGTCGTCACAGTCACAGTCTGCTCTTTCCGAAGTTCCACTTTGTGCTGGACAAGAATGTTCTCCATGTCTGCTTCCATGATTCGTCTCTGTGTCTTCTGGTTTTTCTTCTTCTTTATAGTGCAGTTGCTCCTCCTCATTCTTGGACTGATGTTCATTCTCATAGTCTGAGAAGTAGGCAGAGTCACTATGTGGCGTCTCCAGACTCAGTGGTAACAAGGTGTGGTCACGTGACTGGGAGTCATCAAAGGATGCTTCTTCTTCTGGTGATATCTCCTGTGCCTCGTCCTCCTCCAGACTCACAAGCTGTGTTGTAGCTTGGTCTCTGGGTTCATGAGGTTCCTTTGGGACAAACTCTGGACTCTCGTTATTTTCTGTGTCGTAGCCACTGTCCATTGCTTTGGGGGAACAGGAAGGGCGGGAGGCTGGGCTGGAACCCTCACATAAACCGGCTGCAGACGGTACCTCCATAGCCTCCATGGAATCTGGTGTTCCCACCTGCTTTTGTAGTGACTTGAAGGCAGGAGAAGCATCGTCTGCGAAGATCCCTGAAGTAATATCAGTGATGTCATCAGTCATGTCATCGTCTTCGTTGTCGCTGCAGTCCAGGATGTCCGTAAGGCTTACGCTGGAGCAGCCTTGATCGAGACCGCTGTCTCCCGTTTGACTCTTCTCTGACGGCGGGTCTGTGAGGACCACCATGATGTGCGTGTTGCCTGCAGGCGGTGGAGAAGTTTGAGTCATATCTTGGTCTCTTGTAGGCTTTGTCACCAGTAGAGCTTTCTTGGTCTCGTCGCAAGGGGCCACACATGTTCGGCCCTCAGGCTTGATCAAGGCAGCTTTGGACACAGTTGGACCCCCCGGTGCCGGTGAAAGGTTGATCATCTCTTCATTGCTCGAGATATCGATAACTTTGTCGCTGATGTAGTCGTTCGGAGCGTAGCAGTAGTTGCTGCCTCTGACTAGCAAGCCAGTGAGTGGGTCGACAAAGTGTGAGTGGCAGCAATCTCTTGGTGGCGCTCCTTGGGTTTCGCTCTGGTGACACAAGTAGACAAAAGCCTCACAGCCCTCCAAGGATGCAGTTGCATGGTGTCGACTCAGACAGCTGCTGTCTTTAGCCTGGTGCTGCTCCAGGTAGTTGACAGACTTGGGTAGACTGTGGAAGGCCAGGCTGCGCTCCTCAGGCCAGGAATCTTCGATGTCTGTGCTCGGCATTGTGTATTGAAAGTCCACATAGGTGTCTTGTCTGCAGCTCTGGCTCGCTCGTCTTGGGTGCACAACGTTTCGATGGCGATGTTTAGAAGGCCATGTGTTGCAAGTGTACCTCTCTATAAATATGTCCTCTTCTTCTTCCTGTTCTGAATCGCTCTCCTTGCGTCCGATGAAGAGCGCCCCTTCTGTCTCCACGTTGATGCTGACCGAGTGGCTGTTGTGCCTGCTGTGGCTCGGCATGGTCTTCCTCAGGGAGCCCATCATGTCATAGTAGCCTCCTGTCACTGTCTTATCGAGGATTGAGGTTTGGGTTGTGTCCAAGTAAGAGTCACTGTAGGCCTCTTCAAGGGGACTACTGAAAGACGGAGTTATTCCCACTGGGGTCTCCAACTCGCCCAATGCCTGACGAAGACTCCTTGATCCCCAGCTTTCATGAAGGTGTTCAGTGGACATCTCACCCCCCATAAGATAGCGTTCTATGTCCACAGGTGACGTGTGCTCATAGTAGTAACCTCCATCTCGATCTTTGTAGGACACATAGTGACTGGACTCCCACGGTCGTAGAGGGCTGCTGTCTGCAACCTGCCCTAAAAGGGGTTCCATTGTCAGAGAGATAGCAGGACTGGACTCATTTGAATCATAGACATCTGATTTGTGCATGTCTGCTGACCAGAAGGGGTCTAGGTTTTTAGCCTGAGTTGGGCAGACCATCATTTCATCTGAGTCTGCACTGCCGGTGAGGAAGTTGCCACTGCTTCCCTGGCAGTCTGGACTATAGGAGCACATGGTATACTCAGGCTCCATGTTACAGTCTACGGGTTCTTCGATGCGGATGTAGTATTCACTGTTTACTGATGGGCTGTGGGCGCTAAAAACAGGAAGTACACCAGGAGCGTGCAGAAGTTTAGGTTGGTAGCAAGAAGGAGAAGCTTCATGATTGAGGCAGCCTCCCACAATCCCCACCGGTGGATAAAATGCTTCATGATGACTGACTTGACTGAGGGCACTGGAGGAGTTCTGGCCTCCGTATGATTGCTCTGCC
The DNA here is from genome assembly GCF_033978685.3 of Nerophis lumbriciformis. Taxonomy (NCBI): domain Eukaryota; kingdom Metazoa; phylum Chordata; class Actinopteri; order Syngnathiformes; family Syngnathidae; genus Nerophis; species Nerophis lumbriciformis. The sequence continues at coordinate 1,757,130 of NC_084579.2, read as the reverse complement.
CGGGCCTGTTCCCACCTGTACTCAAAGTTCAGGCCATGGCTGGTCTCAGTGATCGTTAAAATGTCATCCCCAGACTCTGAGTGGTATCCGTCAGTGCCTGAGAATCGTTCAAGCAGAGGAAAAGAGGAGGAGGTGGACGAAGGCCGCTCTAGCGTCATCATCGGGGAACCGCTGCAAATGTTGTGTCCGGCACTGGGCCGCATGGAGTTCCAACGCCTCTCAAAGTCATCTTTGGCCTCGCTGGCACCTTTGGCACACAAGTAGCTCAGCAGCAAATGGACTTCCTCAGCAATGGGTCTCTGATCAGGCGGGAGCCAGCAGAACTGCATCACCTCGTACCTGAAGAGGAATTATGAGACTGGTGAAGACATACACCGATACTACAGGATGGACTGAAGATTTCACAGTCTCTCACCAGCGTTCAGCCAAAGGAACTTTGAGCATCGGTTTGGATAGTCGCAGCTGCTGCTCCCTCAAGGCGTAAGCCAGAACTTGTTGGTCAGAATAATGGCTGTAAGGCTGGTTTCCCAGCTCCAACAATTCCCAGATGGTCACTCCCAGAGACCTGTAACACAGCACAGCCGCATGGTGATAACAGACGTCTTCCTATACTTCTGCTCTGACACTTGTAGAACTTTGTGTTCTCTCTTTTTGTGTTACCAGATGTTACTCTGTTGGGTCTGCTCGGCCACCATCAGATTTCCGTGCACCTCGTCCACCAGCTCAGGTGCGATCCAGCGCAGGGGCACAAAAGTCTGATCAGATGTCACAAAGTAGTCATCCTGACGAGAAGGAGAAACATCTTTGTGAGGTTCAATTGTTCATGCAGATGACTTGTTAACTTCCAGCCTTGGGCAAATTCAAAGATAATTGACTTTTTTCTCTGGACGTTGTCATACCCTGTACTTGGTGTGGGACAAGCCATAGTCGCCAATCTTCACTGTAGCATCGGCTGTAAGCAAGCAGTTCCTCAAAGCCAGGTCTCTGTGAACAAATAACTGTTCAGAACTCAGACTTTTCAGTCAGTCAAATCCCAGTCAGCCTCCCTTGTTACACATTTATATGTCATACATCAGCAGATAATAAATTGTACTTTGCCGTTTCTATGATGACTCACACAGTACACAGTACATGTACATATAGTACATGCAGAGTATACAAACAACTGTGTCTAGCAGCTTAAAAGAATATACATTAGTGTGCAAAGCAACAACCGGCCAGCAGAGGGCTCTGCTTTCCAGAGGCGATGGCCGACCGCCTGCAACAAAATCACTGATGCTGGAGTCTGAGACGAGCACTCGAGCAGCACCAGGATGTTGTTACAGGAAGGGACCTGTCAGAGCTGCAAAAAGTTGTGTTGTGCAGCAATGGAGACCTGCCTGTGAGTGAAGTTGTGCTTGTGCAGGTGCAGAAGTCCTGATGCGATGTCACACGCCATTCGCTGGAGAAGTAACGGCTCGGGGGCGACGCTCTCTGCAGACCTGCTGCTTCGCAGATAACCCTTCACGTCACCCTGGCAACACAAAGGACAAGGAAGTACATTTGTCCAAAGTTGTCCTACAACCTTTGAACACTTGAAACAATCGTGTGCAAGCTGCGTTAAAAAGCAACAGACTCTTCTTCAAAGGTCAGGTCAGACTTCCCAATCATCTACTCACCAGTGGACAGAACTCCATGACCAGCAGGTAGGGCGTGACCTCAGTGCACTGGGCCAGGCACTGCAGCAGAGACGAGTGCTGCAGCACCCTAAGGGACACCACAGGAGATGTGAGCTTCTTCATCAACACAAACTAGAAGATCTGGAACTAAAAGGAATATGTATGTACCGGTAAGCTTGTATTTCTTCTAGGAAGTACATCTGTTCCTTGGCGCTGGCACTGGCCTTCAGCTCCTTGACCACCACCTGACTGCTTCGCAGGTTCTGATTGAGCTCCCCCAGAAGAACCTACAAAATGGCCACATGGACACATAGCACCACAAACACACACGCACACGTATGGACGTTTGGTGTAAAGGGCGGGGCATGAGGGTGACGGACATACCAAATCATGGCGGACACGGGTGGAAGATGATGGTGATAAACGAGGAAGAGAAGGAGATTTTATCTGCTTGTCAACACTCAAGAGATGAGACTTCTGGGGGACATGACCACAGGAGCATCAACACAAAGTTCTACATTTCGGAGCGGGCTTACCTTCCCAAACCAGCCATTTCCGATCTCCTTCAGGTACAGGAGATTGTGGCGGCTCAGGTTGGAAGATTTCTGGAGTTGGACTGCAGGAGAAGAAGTCAAAGTGATGCCAATCACATTCAGAGACAGCAATCATCAAACGTGGTCATGAACGTCCAAGAACGCCAGAGAACATTCTTGACGACTAATGCTGAATAAAACACTCCAAATCCTGCTAGCTTGCTTGAGCATAGTCGTCTGAATCGTTCATACCGTGACGACTGCCCCGTCCCCGCTTAGTCCAATGAGACCGACCTTTACGTCCATCTGTCCTTCATTGTGGGCGGAGACACAGACATACGGACCTTTGTGGTGCGGCGCTCACACCCCCCCGTCCCCCAAGAAGACCACACAGTCCAGCCACTGTCCAATAAAGTCTGTCAGCTTCCCCACGCTCTCATTCCTGACACCCACCCGTGTTCTCTGCGGACCGCAGCAGAATCCAAACCATTGTCTTGACGCAGCTCCGCACCAGCTCGGACCAGTTAGCCACACACACTGGCACCATTTATCCTGAAGGGTTCTGTTTTACCATGCCTGTATCTAGCATGTAGCATGTAGCATTTAGCATGTAGCATGTAGCATGTAGCATTCAGCATGTAGTTTTTCAGTTTTTCAGTGTGCAAGAAGGAAGATAAGGCAAGCAGAGAAAACAACATCATGTCCTTGAGGTGCACAACCAGATGAACATCAACTAACTGGTATCACTTTGTGTGTGTGTGTGTGTGTGTGTGTGTGTGTGTGTGTGTGTGTGTGTGTGTGTGTGTGTGTGTGTGTGTGTGTGTGTGTGTGTGTGTGTATGTGTGTGTGTGTGTGTGTGTGTGTGTGTGTGTGTGTGTGTGTGTGTGTGTTGCTAATGATGCTAATCGATACTTTTACTGTCTGGCTGCTCTAAGCTGCGTGGTTTCAAAGAAGCTTCACACTGCGTCTTCATGGCAACCAGGAAGTCGTTAAGATCTGTGCCAGGTTGCTCCCTGAGTGGTTCCATATTTGATTGCTGCTGAGTCGATTAGCCCGAAAGCTGGAGCGGTTCCGGGGGAACGCACGAGGGAGGTTCTGCACAGATTGATGCCACCTCTGAGAGCTCGACAACAAGAACAAGATCAGCTGCATTAGGGCGGGACTGTAACTGATCCAAACTCTCATAGCCCTCAGAACTCATGAAGAACCTCACCCAGTCTACTGGGAAACAGACTGGACCCGATCAGAACAACATCCTTCACACATCTGGTCTGTGTTAGAACACCATCTCTGCTTCTAGTTCTTTTGGTGGTTAGTTCAGCTAGTGGTTAGCCATTCTTGTAGTTAGTGGTTCTAATGGTTAGGGTTACATAGTGGTTGTAATGGTTAGTGGTCCTGGTTGTTAGCGGTCCTAGAGACCCTTATTGTTAGTGGTTCTAATCGTTAGTGCCAGGGTTCTAACGGTTCTAGCGGTCTTAGTAGTTAGTGGTTCTAGTGGTCCTAGTAAATGAGTGGATCTAGTGGTTAGGGGGTTCCTAGTAGTTACTGGTTGTAATGGTTAGTGGTCCTAGTTGTTAGTGGTTCTAGTGGCCCTTGTTGTTAGGGGATCTAGTCATTAGTGCCAGGGTTCTAACGGTTCTAAAGGTCTTAGTAGTTAGTGGTTCTAGTGGTTCTAGTATTGAGTGGATGTAGCGGGTAGCGGTCATAGTAGTCAGTGGTTGTAATGGTTAGTGGTCCTAGTTGTTAGTGGTTCTAGTGGCCCTTGTTATTGGGTGTTCTAGTCGTTAGTGCCAGGATTCTAACTGTTCTAGTGGTCTTAGTAGTTAGTGGTTCTCGTGGTCCTAGTAATGAGTGGATCTAGTGGTTAGGGGGTTCCTAGTAGTTACTGGTTCTAGTGGCCCTTGTTATTGGGGGTTCTAGTCGTTAGTGCCAGGATTCTAACTGTTCTAGTGGGCTTAGTAGTTAGTGGTTCTCGTGGTCCTAGTAATGAGTGGATCTAGTGGTTAGGGGGTTCCTAGTAGTTACTGGTTCTAGTGGCCCTTGTTATTGGGGGTTCTAGTCGTTAGTGCCAGGATTCTAACTGTTCTAGTGGTCTTAGTAGTTAGTGGTTCTTGTGGTCCTAGTAATGAGTGGATCTAGTGGTTAGGGGGTTCCTAGTAGTTACTGGTTGTAATGGTTAGTGGTCCTAGTTGTTAGTGGTTCTAGTGGCCCTTGTTGTTAGGGAATCTAGTCATTAGTGCCAGGGTTCTAACGGTTCTAAAGGCCTTAGTAGTTAGTGCTTCTAGTGGTCTTAGTATTGAGTGGATGTAGCGGGTAGCGGTCATAGTAGTCAGTGGTTGTAATGGTTAGTGGTCCTAGTTGTTAGTGGTTCTAGTGGCCCTTGTTATTGGGGGTTCTAGTCGTTAGTGCCAGGATTCTAACTGTTCTAGTGGTCTTAGTAGTTAGTGGTTCTCGTGGTCCTAGTAATGAGTGGATCTAGTGGTTAGGGGGTTCCTAGTAGTTACTGGTTCTAGTGGCCCTTGTTATTGGGGTTTCTAGTCGTTAGTGCCAGGATTCTAACTGTTCTAGTGGTCTTAGTAGTTATTGGTTCTCGTGGTCCTAGTAATGAGTGGATCTAGTGGTTAGGGGGTTCCTAGTAGTTACTGGTTGTAATGGTTAGTGGTCCTAGTTGTTAGTGGTTCTAGTGGCCCTTGTTGTTAGGGGTTCTAGTCATTAGTGCCAGAGTTCTAACGGTTCTAAAGGTCTTAGTAGTTAGTGGTTCTAGTGGTCCTAGTATTGAGTGGATGTAGCGGGTAGCGGTCATAGTAGTCAGTGGTTGTAATGGTTAGTGGTCCTAGTTGTTAGTGGTTCTAGTGGCCCTTGTTATTGGGTGTTCTAGTCGTTAGTGCCAGGATTCTAACTGTTCTAGTGGTCTTAGTAGTTAATGGTTCTCGTGGTCCTAGTAATGAGTGGATCTAGTGGTTAGTGGTCCTAGTAGTTGGTGGTTGTAGTGGTACTAGTAGCTCTAGTAGTTAGTAGTTGTGGTTGTCTTAGTAGTCAATAAATCAATCAATCAATCAATCAAAGTTGACTTATATAGCCCTAAATCACAAATGTCTCAAAGGGCTGCACAAGCCACAACCACATCCTGGGCTCAGATCCCACATCAGGGCAAGGAAAAACTCAACCCAATGGGATGACAATGAGAAACCTTGGAGTGGACCGCAGATGTGGTTGTACTAGTTAGTGCCAGGGTTCTAATGGTGCTAGTGGTCTTAGTAGTTAGTGGTTCTAGTGGCCCTAGTAATGAATGTCTAGTGGTTAGTGGTCCTCATAGTTAGTGGTTCTAGTGGTACTAGTAGATCTAGTAGTTAGTAGGTCTGGTCGTCTTAGTAGTGCGTGGTTATAGTAGTTAGTGGTTCTAATGGTCCTAATTATCATAGTAGAACCAGTCCAGGATGTTTAGTCCCTGATAAGTACATAGTTGTACAAGGTGGACTCACCCGGCGGAGCGGGTTGCCTAGCGACCGGCAGGGACACCTGGGTGAGAGGCAGGATGTAAACATCCGGGCCGTCCGGCGCCATGTGAGCGTGGAAGTCCTCGCCATCTTGGACATTGTGGAACTCCTGCAGCACGACACCAAACTTTGAGTCTTCTCAATACCAAATATTATTATATATGTTTATTACATATGATTATATATCAATATATGTTTATTACATATTATTATATATCAATATACTGTTTATTACATATTATATATCAATATATGTTTATTACATATTATTATATATCAATATATGTTTATTACATATTATATATCAATATACTGTTTATTACATATTATATATCAATATATGTTTATTACATATTATTATATATCAATATATGTTTATTACATATGATTATACATCAATATACTGTTTATTACATATTATATATCAATATATGTTTATTACATATGATTATATATCAATATACTGTTTATTACATATGATTATATATCAATATACTGTTTATTACATATTATTATATATCAATATATGTTTATTACATATTATTATATATCAATATACTGTTTATTACATATTATATATCAATATATGTTTATTACATATGATTATATATCAATATAAGTTTATTACATATTATATATCAATATACTGTTTATTACATATTATATATCAATATATGTTTATTACATATTATTATATATCAATATATGTTTATTACATATTATTATATATCAATATATGTTTATTACATATTATTATATATCAATATATGTTTATTACATATTATTATATATCAATATATGTTTATTACATATGATTATATATCAATATATGTTTATTACATATTATATATCAATATATGTTTATTACATATTATATATCAATATAAGTTTATTACATATTATATATCAATATATGTTTATTACATATTATATATCAATATATGTTTATTACATATTATATATCAATATATGTTTATTACATATTATTATATATCAATATATGTTTATTGCATATGATTATATAGCAATATACTGTTTATTACATATTATAGATCAATATATGATTATTACATATTATTATATATCAATATATGAATATTACATATTATTATATATCAATATATGTTTATTGCATATGATTATATATCAATATACTGTTTATTACATATTATTATATATCAATATAAGTTTATTACATATTATATATCAATATACTGTTTATTACATATTATTATATATCAATATATGTTTATTACATATTATTATATATCAATATATGTTTATTACATATTATATATCAATATACTGTTTATTACATATTATTATATATCAATATAAGTTTATTACATATTATATATCAATATAAGTTTATTACATATTACATATCAATATACTGTTTATTACATATTATTATACATCAATATACTGTTTATTACATATTATTATATATCAATATAAGTTTATTACATATTATATATCAATATTTTGTTTATTACATATTATTATTATTATTATCTATATTACATCATTATATCAATACACTGTTTATTAGTTATTATTATTATTCATTATTATATTCTCCACCAACTGGTCGCCTCAATCAAACTGCTGTCACACTTACACACTTAGCCACGCCCACAAGACATAAACACACACACACACACACACACACACACACACACACACACACACACACACACTTCCTGTCATGTGACCTCACTCATGTCTTCACACGACCTCTTGCTCGCCCTCTGCTCAACATCTGGACTCTCTCTACACGTCTCACACACAACACACAAACACAACATTCACACTCACACACAACACAATGACACTAAATCACAACATTCACAACACAGAAACAATTTTAACACAATACAACATTCACACTCACACACAACACAATGACACAAAATCACAACATTCACAACACAGAAACAATTTTAACACAATACAACATTCACACTCACACACAGCACAATGATACAAAACACAACACACAACGACACAACAACACAACATGCACACTCACACACAACACAATGATACAAAACACAACACACAATGACACAACAACACAAATTCACACTAACACACAACACAATGATACAAAACAACACACAATGAAACAAAAACACAATGACACAAAAATACAACACTCGTAGCACAAAAACTCAACAGTCACACACAACAGAATGATGCAAAAACATGACACACAATGACACAAAAGCAACACTTACAACACAAAAACAATTCTAACACAACAAGACAAAAATATAAAAACATAACAAAATAAGAAAAGACAACAAATAACTAACTGACATTATACACAATAACACAAAGACGTGACACAAAAAGTAGAACAACACAAAAATAACACAAGTGTCACACTTGTGGATCAGAACCATCATCACTGACTTCAACACACTTGGAGATGAAACAACACAACATCTTAGTGCGTGTGTGTGTGTGTGTGTGTCTACACTTACCTGCTTCAGGTGGGACACTCTCTCACACACACACACACACACACACACACACACAACCTCACACGTGTGCAGAGAGGAAGACGAAGAGAGGATGAAGACGAGGTTTAGACGGACAGAAGTGGAGGACAGGAAGTGGGAGGAGCCTAACAGTTGAGGTCGTCCCCTGAGGGGATATGGAGCCCCCCCCCCCCCCCCCACAAGGAAGGGGGGGGTTCACATACTGTCGTGATGACATCATCCTATACACACACACACACACACACACACACACACACACACACACACACACGATCTTTGACCTCCAGCCCACAGTCAGTCAGAGGTGGCTCACCGTGAAGCCGGTCCTGGTCCTGGTCCTGGTCCTGGTCCTGGTCCCGGTCCTGGTCTTCTTGCAGCACAAGCAGGTCAGCGTGCAGACCACCAGGCCGACCAGGGCGCAGGCGGACACCAGAGACCAGAGCCACTCTTGGCCAGGTGCGACGCCACCTGCTGGTCAAGGAACATCTTTTCTTTATGTCCATCACGTCCTGGCTGCTCATTGGTTACCATGGAAACGGAGCACAGTCTCTTTAATGCTAATGAATGTTTACCACAACAACACAAAGAGATGAATAACTTTGAAAGTGACTTTCTGGTTAGTCAATCTATCTTCTGTGTTAGTTAGTCACTAAACTACATCACATCAAGAAATAACGTTTGTTACGCTAACTAACTACATTTAGTAACTTATATGTTTTTTTTGCTAACGTTGCTACAATAATAACTAGTTTCATGACTACAAATCTTCCTTCTTAATTTGTGTATAGAGCCAGCGAGCCTGAGCTAGTTAGTTAATTAGTTAGTTAGCCACTGAACTATATCATAACAAGAAATAATCTATTGTTTGTATTGTTCATATCGCTAACAAACTTTTGTTACTACATTATATACTTGCCTATATATATATATATTTTTTTTAAATAATATATTATATACAGTATATACTTGCCTATATATATATATATATATATGTAATATATATATATATATATATATATATATATATATATATATATATATATATATATATACTGTATATATATGTAATATATATTATATATATATATATATACACATGTATATATATATAAATATATATATATATTACATACAGTATATACTTGCCTATATATATATATATACCTATACTGTATGTACCTATATTGTATATACCTTTATATACCTACATACATATATACCTATATATAAACCTATACTGTATATACCTTTATATATATATATATATATATATATATATATATATATATATATATATACACATATACACATATATATATATGTATGTATGTGTTACGGCTCAGGCTCCTGCCAACGCCGCTCATCCATCTGTGCGCACCTCGGGACAAGCCCACGGGTGCGCAAATCCAGGGACGCGCCATGCGCGTCCCCGCCCTGCAGCAGCCACCAGCTGCATTCACTCACCGGCAATCTACACTCCTGGGTCTGATGAGGGCAGGCTCAATAAAGGACCAGTGGACCCAAGGATCGGCGCGGGAACTTAGCTTTCTCATGGTGTACCGTAAGCAACAAGCTTTATGCTATATTCGTGTTTCCTCTCCGTGCCTTGATTTGTCCCTTGTCTTCTCCCGTGTCCCCGCAGTACCCTCCGTCGCCTGGAAAGTGAGCCTGTGCATCTCATTTTCCCCTGGATCTCCCTCTGGACTCTGACTGCTTCCTTCGTTCCTCGACCTCTTGCTCGCCCCTGGATTCCGACGCCTCTCTCTCGCCCCGGATAACCTGCCTGCCCCATGGACTTCCTCGTATCTCGTTCAACACGTTGGTAACACTCACTTCAGTTAACTACACACATAGTCTTACACCACACACTCTTGTATTCTAGTTCACACTCCATTTCCTTAGTTTAGTAGTATTGTTTGTTATTATTTATATATATATATATATATATATATATATATATATATATATATATATATATATATATATATATATATATATATATATAATAAATAATTGTATATACTGCCCCCTGGTGTCTGTTTGCCTTTACCTCCTCTCAGTAAAACACAACAGTATGTATGTATATATACATACCATGAGCTTATGTAACGAAATTTCGTTCTTATCTGTACTGTAAAGAGCAAATTTGAATGACAATAAAAAGGAAGTCTAAGTCTAATATATATATATATATATATATATATATATATATATATATATATATATATATATATACACATACCAGTGACGTGCGGTGAGGTTGATGGCTGGTGAGGCACTGACTTCATCACAGTCAGATTTACAAACATATGAACCCTAAAGAGTATCTTATTCACCATTTGATTGGCAGCAGTTAACGGGTTATGTTTAAAAGCTCATACCAGCATTCTTCCCTGCTTGGCACTCAGCATCAAGGCTTGGAATTGGGGGTTAAATCAACAACAATTATTCCCGGGCGCGGCGCCGCTGCTGCCCACTGCTCCCCTCACCTCCCAGGGGGTGATCAAGGGTGATGGGTCAAATGCAGAGGACACATTTCACCACACCTAGTGTGTGTGTGACAATCATTGCTACTTTAACTTAACTTTAACTTTACACATACAAACTGTAGCACACAAAAAAAGCACATTTAATAAAAAAAACGTTATTATGGTTGTGCTGGATGCACCCCCGCCGTAGAATGCACCCCCTGACGGGAGTGTTATATCAACTAAAGCCCACACTTAAACTTTCCACGTGCAAGATTGAATCTATTTAAAAAAGTTATTTCATAAGAAGCCAAAAGTGCAAAAACAATAATGTTGGTGTTGGAGGAGTTGTGAATGAATGAAATATGAAATCCGCGCTGCAGTCTGCAGGTGTACCTAATGTTGTGTCCCTGCAGTCGTTCACGGCTCTTCCAACACGAGCATTGTTGTTTTTGCACTTTTTGGCTTCTTGTTAAGTGACTTTTTTTGGGTGGATTCGGTCTTGCACGTGGAGGGTTTGGGTGTGGGCTTTGGTTGGTGTGGCGCTCTCGTCGGGGGGTGCACTCTGCGGCGGGGGTGCATAAACCGGCACCAGGAGGCGGGGCTACTGGAGCCTCAGCCAGTGCGTCTTCGCAGCAGTTTTATGATCGCTCAGCACAAGAAATACGTTACACACATACAGTTGTTGACAAAATACACTGTACATTATATACCTCAGATAACTCAACTATGGAAATGTATAATATAATTCATATAGCAATACAGTCTCACTGCACAGCAGGCCAGCAGTTAGCCCAGTCATTGCGCAATCCATGTTGAGGCACTGAGTGACGTGCCTCAACTGGCTGCTGATCACCGCACCGTCTCTTCTCAGTATTTGAACGGCAAATGTGAAAATTCAGCGATTTTGAATAAAAATAATCTAAAACTGGTGAAGTTAAATGGAAAATAACTTTATAGTATAATCACTGGATACATATAACAATTTAATTAATTTGTTTTCTTTTTACATTTTTTTCTTAAACCGCGGGCACAACCGCGGAGTCCGCGGATTATCCGCGGATCGGGCGGATGAAATTAAAAAAAATTAGATTTTATCCGCGGGTCGGGTCGGGCGGTTGAAATAAAAAAAAATTAGATTTTAAATAGATTCAGGCGGGTGGCAGTTAAACCAATTGGTAAATATATATACATAGTTAAATGTTGTTACCCACATACGAAAAACGAGCAGGCACCTGCAGCATATGCCACAACAGAAGAAAAAAAAAAAGAGATGGACACTTTTACGGAGCGGAGAAGGGACGCCTCGCCGGGGTCCGGGACCGAGGCCCCTTCCCCCGAGAGGGCCCCACCGGGAGCCGTAGCTGAGGCGATCCGCGAGAAGGGCCCGACGCACGTCCAGGGTCACCACCGCACCGACACCCCGCCTCGTCCGCCTTCGCCGCGGCCGGCGTCACGCGCAGCAGGTAAGCAGCTTACCTGCCCGCCACCCCTGTTGCCGGGGGCGCGTAACAGGGGTCACTCCGCGCGCAGTGCGCTCACGAAAGGGGTGGGGCTCACCCTGGTTGATATAGACAGCAGGACGGTGGCCATGGAAGTCGGAACCCGCTAAGGAGTGTGTAACAACCCACCTGCCGAATCAACTAGCCCTGAAAATGGATGGCGCTGGAGCGTCGGGCCCATATACCCGGCCGTCGCCGGCAGCAAGACGCGCTTGGAGGTGCGCTCAGCGCGGCTCCCATATGATTGCGCACTGGTGTGCGTCTGGGTCGTGACAGCATGGCACGCGAATGTCTGTGCTGCATTGGATCAGTCTCCTTTCTTTAACAGGCAAAAGCTTTATAACCTCACTAATGCCTTGCATCGTCTATATTAGATATATAACAACGGGCGGGTGCGGGCGAGTGCGGTTCTGATCAAATGTTACATCGGGTGGATGGCGGATGGTTGACGACTTTCTGATGCGGTCGCGGATGAAATAATTGCCTATCCGCGCATCTCTAATATACATATATATATATATATATATATATATATATATATATATATATATATATATATATATATATATATACACATATATACGTATGTATGTATGTATATATATATATATATATATATATATATATATATATATATATATATATATATATATATACATATACATATATATGTATATATATATATATACATACATACATACTGTGTATACCTTTCTTTATATACATATATACCTTGCAAACGTGCCAGGCGTACTCAAGGCCACTTGAAGCAGAGAAACCCTAACTAACCCAAAGAGGGACTAAGCAAAGGTCGTGGTGAGGAGTTAGCATACCAAACACTGAGTCTTGTAAAAAGAGGAAGAAGTCAACATAAAAGTTTTGGAGCATGAACAAAGTCCTCGTGTTGAGTGACTGGCAACACCTGGTGACTAATGACCGCCAACAGCAGGTGTGGACACTGATCACTAAACCACAGCAGGTGTGGACACTGATCACTAAACCACAGCAGGTGTGGACACTGATCACTAAACCACAGCAGGTGGGGACACTGATCACTAAACCACAGCAGGTGTGGACACTGATCACTAAACCACAGCAGGTGTGGACACTGATCACTAAACCACAGCAGGTGTGGACACTGATCACTAAACCAAGTGTGGACACTGATCACTAAACCACAGCAGGTGTGGACACTGATCACTAAACCACAGCAGGTGTGGACACTGATCACTAAACCACAGCAGGTGTGGACACTGATCACTAAACCACAGCAGGTGTGGACACTGATCACTAAACCACAGCAGGTGTGGGCACTGATCACTAAACCACAGCAGGTGTGGACACTGATCACTAAACCACAGCAGGTGGGGACACTGATCACTAAACCACAGCAGGTGTGAACACTGATCACTAAACCACAGCAGGTGTGGGCACTGATCACTAAACCACAGCAGGTGTGGACACTGATCACTAAACCACAGCAGGTGGGGACACTGATCACTAAACCACAGCAGGTGTGGACACTGATCACTAATGGCTTCACGTAAAAAGTGAGGTCACACGCCACGCTTGAGTCTCCAGGCTCTCATGCTACATGCTACATGCTAACACCACAAGTGTTAGCGAGGAATCGAACGCCGTCCCCAAGATGCGATGCCGACCCCCTGCCGCGATGGCCGGTTGCCGTGGTAACGTGCAGGAAGAAGGCTGCTCGCTCGTTGCCACGGAGACGGCCTCGGTGAAGGTATTGTCCACCTGACAGGGTCAAAGGTTGCATCCGCCATCTTGTTACGGGGTGAAAGTTCGTCTTCGTCACGACAATCTCGGACGTTTCCGCCGAGTCGCCGCCAAGAAAACCGAGAGCTTTGGTTGCCATGGCAACCGGCTGCCCAATGGCCGCCCGATTAGCATCACAATCGTGACGATTATTATTGATTATTGATCGGCAACTTCTTTGAAATGAGTCAATGATCTTCATCACGTTGCACGCCTACAAACAGAACCAGAACCAGAACCAGAACCAGAAGACTTCTGGAATGTGCTCACCTGAGCCCATGGCGCAGGTGTTGTCCCAAAGCGCGGCGAACGTCAGCAGCATCAGCATCTTCCTCATCCTCCTCATCCTCCTCATCACCACACTGGATCCGCGTCTCCGTCCAGAACCGCGTCCGGCGACCCGGCCAGGCGAGCCTCCATCTCCCGGAACCGCGCGGACGTCCGCAGACGAAGGAGCACGAGCGAAGGTCCGTCCGAGTTCGGAACGTTTCTCACTCCGAACCCCGCATTTCCGAGGACGATCAAGCGCAGAGTTCGGCGTCGGTTCGGCGGCGAGGAGGAGAAGAAAGAGAAGGAGGAGAAGGAGAAGAAGAAGGAGGAGAAGGAGAAGAAGGAGCAGGAGCTGTCCGCGGTTCTGCCGGAGAGAACGCCATCTTGCCCGCTAATGCGTCCGAAAAAGGAGGGGGGCGAGGAAGGGGGGGGGGGGGGTCTGTACGCTGAGATGATGCTCAACACGCACGCGCTGATCAGAGCCTTCACGTGCACAGAGAAGATGATGTTACGTAATCATTTTTCATGGAGGCGCTCTTCTACTTTCTTCTAACGTGACGTCACTTCTGCTTCCCTTCAGCCATCCATCAACAATGTCTGCAGTGTGCAGGATGGCCGCCAGAGGGCAGCAATACTGCATACAGAACTAATATAAGCTAAAACAATATTGTTATATTATTTTAATAACGTTCGGACTTTAGAGCGTCCTCGTGTCTCTGCTGCAAACTTAACAAATATGTTATTTAAAGAACAATAATATGAATAAAAAAAATACAATCATGAGAAAAAGAATATTGAATCAGAGTGGACAAGACTGCACTAACCAGAAGTCGCCACAAGATGGCAGCAATGTTGGAATAACTGTAAAAGAAAGTAAATGTAACACATTTTAAACTTCCAACAACTATTTCGGTGATTTATTAATACAAAAAAATATTAAGTAAATGTCATTTCTTTTTTTAATTGACTTAAACACATTTCAAAAGAAAACACGAAGTTTCTAATCAAAATGACTTTTAAAGGCTCTTTGTAAAAATAAAAATAAAGAATTGTCAGGACAGTGGTTTCCTAGCAACAAAACACTAAAAATAAATACAAAATATATTTATAACTTTTAGACTTTAGCATCTCACCTGAAAACAATAATATTTAAAGAATAATAACAAATACAATCATTAGAAAAATAATATTGAATCAGAGTGGACAAGACTGCACTAACCAGCAGTCGCCACAAGATGGCAGCAATGTTGGAATAACAGTAAAAGAAAGTAAACGTAACATATTTTAAACTTTCATCAACTATTTCGGTGATTTATTAATACAAAAAAATATTAAATGTAATTTCTTTTTTTAAGTGACTTTAACACATTTCAAAATAAAACACGAAGTTTCTAATCAAAATGACTTTTAAAGGCTCTTTGTAAAGAAAAAAAAAAAAGAATTGTCAGGACAGTGGTTTCCTCGCAACAAAACACTAAAAATAAATACAAAATATCTTTATGACTTTAGCATCTCATCTGAAAACAAACAATAATAATATTTAAAGAATAATAACAAATACAATCATTAGAAAAACAATATTGAATCAGAGTGGACAAGACTGCACTAACCAGCAGTCGCCACAAGATGGCAGCAATGTTGGAATAACAGGAAGAAAAAGTACATTTAACACATTTTAAACTTTCAACTATTTCTAGAATTTATTCAAAAGAAAGGCGGCGTAGACCCTGGACAAGAAGGGCGGGGTAGACCCTGGACAAGAAAGTTGGGGTAGACGCTGGACAAGAAAGGTGGGGTAGACCCTGGACAAGAAGGGCGGGGTAGACCCTGGACAAGAAAGGCGGGGTAGACCCTGGACAAGAAAGGCGGGGTAGACCCTGGACAAAAAGGTGGGGTAGACCCTGGACAAGAAAGGTGGGGTAGACCCTGGACAAGAAGGGCGGGGTAGACCCTGGACAAGAAAGTTGGGGTAGACGCTGGACAAGAAAGGTGGGGTAGACCCTGGACAAGAAGGGCGGGGTAGACCCTGGACAAGAAAGGCGGGGTAGACCCTGGACAAGAAAGGCGGGGTAGACCCTGGACAAAAAGGTGGGGTAGACCCTGGACAAGAAAGGTGGGGTAGACCCTGGACAAGAAAGGTGGGGTGGACCCTGGACAAGAAAGGTGGGGTAGACCCTGGACAAGAAAGGTGGGGTAGACCCTGGACAAGAAAGGTGGGGTAGACCCTGGACAAGAAAGGTGGGGTAGACCCTGGACAAGTCTATTAACACAAATAAGAACCAAATTAAGTTAATTTATTGAAAAAAATGACCAACACAATTCAAAAGACAACAAAAAGGTTTCCAGTCAACATTATTCTGAAGGCACTTTGTAAAAAACATTATTCAGGCTTGTGGTCAGTGGTATCCTAGCAACAACAGGCTTGTGGTCAGCAACAGGCTTGTGGTCAGTGGTATCCTAGCAACAAGACACTTTGCGGGGCTTAGTGGTTGCCATGGTTATGTGCAATAAGGGGAGGGGAGTGGTCATAGGAAACAATCCAAGATGGCCACCAGACTGTCTCAGCGTGAAGCTGTTACCATGGTTACTGCAATCCGAAGGAGCGTGTAGAGGCGGGGTCAGGAGCGTGTGTAGAGGCGGGGTCAGGAGCGCGTGTAGAGGCGGATGAGACCGACGCTGTGCAGCTGCTGCCACAGGTGCATCTCCAGGCGCAGGTCGTGGTTAAGGAAGAAGCCCACGGCGTGATAGCGGCGGTCGTAGTAGTGGTCCGAGTACTTGGAGTAGTCGGGCGTCATGAAGCCGTAGGCGCTGACCTGTAACGACCACCCGCTCAAGTCAGCGAACAAGCCAGGAGGGGGCGGGGCTTGTACGGCGGCAGACCTTACCTGGTCGCAGGTGTGCAGCGCGGCCAGCAGCATGACGGCGCCGGTGGAGGGGCGGTAGAGGTTCCTGTACTTGCTTCTGAGCGTGTTGGACGGGAGGAACCTGAAGGGACAGGAGAGTCCTTCACCTGCTCTGGTTGCCGTGGTTACCTCCTGCCTCACCTGTTCCTGAGGTAGCGGATGAAATCGGGGTGGTACATCTTCAGCTTGGCGGCCGACACGTCCTCGCCGAAGTAGCGCGACGGGCTGCGGGCACAACACGAGGTCATGTGACGCTGGCGTGGGCCAGGTGTGATGTCATCACTCACTCTTGGCCGCGCTCGGGCCCACGCTGCACGGTGCCGTGCGTGGCCGCCGCCTTCGCCAGCAGATAGTCGCGGTCGTGGTCCGGCAGGAAGACGTAGCGTGTCTCCTGTAGGGGGCGGGGTCACGGGTGATGTCACGTTGCATGAGCGTGTGGGCGGGGCTCACCTGAGAGCGCGGCGGTCCTCGGTAGCCGAGGGCGGCGTAGCTGCGTAGGGAGTTGACCAGCGTGTTGGTGGAGAAGGTGTAGTGGGTGGTCCGAGCGCCCACGTCCTGCTCGAAGCCCGCCGTGATGGCGCCGTTGGTCCTGCAAGACACAACTCTGACCCATGACGTCATGGCTCGCCGCCTCACGTGACTGCGGCGCCCACCTGAAGACGTAGTGGTGCTGGTCGATCTCAGGGCCTTTCTTGGAGTCCTTCAGGATCCCGCCGTTCCCCACCACGGCGCAGCGGATGCAGCGGGACGCCGCACGGCGCCACTTCCAGTCGTCCGTCATGATGCGGTTGGCGGACGAGTTGAGCGCCGCCAGCGTCTCTGCCAGCGCTGTCGGCACAACCACGCCGTTAGCTTCACGTGGCGACGGAGGGGCGGAGCTACAACACTGACCGTCAAAGGCGATGCCCGCCCAGCCGTGCGCTCCCGCGTATCGGCTCAGGCGGCAGTGCTGGTCACGCGTGGCGTCTTCGGACCACTGCAGCACCGGAATGTTCTTCAGGAAGCGCCCGGCGAATTCTGTCTTTGCCACGCGGCTTCGAATGGCGTCCGGGCAGTCCTGAGAGATTTAGAGCAGCGGTCACGTGACAGGAAGTCTGGTGCTCACGACCAACCAACATGCAAGCCCCGCCCCCTCATCACATGACCACGCCTTCTTTTGCTTCAAATGTGACAAGTCATAAATGACAAACCTTAGATGACGAGTCACCTGACTGATCACATGACAAGTCATACATGAATCACCTGACGAGTCATACATGACAAGTCACTTAATGAGTCACATGACGAGTCATACTTGACAAGTCACCTGATGAGTCACATGACGAGTCATACATGACAAGTCACCTGATGAGTCACATGACGAGTCATACTTGACAAGTCACCTGATGAGTCACATGACGAGTCATACTTGACAAGTCACCTGAAGAGTCACATGACGAGTCATACTTGACAAGTCACCTGATGAGTCACATGACGAGTCATACTTGACAAGTCACCTGATGAGTCACATGACGAGTCATACATGACAAGTCACCTGATGAGTCACATGACGAGTCATACATGACAAGTCACCTGATGAGTCACATGACGAGTCATACTTGACAAGTCACCTAATGAGTCACATGACGAGTCATACATGACAAGTCACCTGATGAGTCACATGACGAGTCATACATGACAAGTCACCTGATGAGTCACATGACGAGTCATACATGACAAGTCACCTGATGAGTCACACATGACAAGTCACCTGATGAGTCACATGACGAGTCATACGTGACAAGTCACCTGATGAGTCACATGACGAGTCATACTTGACAAGTCACCTGATGAGTCACATGACGAGTCATACATGACAAGTCACCTGATGAGTCACATGACGAGTCATACATGACAAGTCACCTGATGAGTCACATGACGAGTCATACATGACAAGTCACCTGATGAGTCACATGACGAGTCATACATGACAAGTCACCTGATGAGTCACATTACAAGTCATACTTGACAAGTCACCTGATGAGTCACATGACGAGTCATACATGACAAGTCACCTGATGAGTCACATGACGAGTCATACATGACAAGTCACCTGATGAGTCACATGACGAGTCATACTTGACAAGTCACCTAATGAGTCACATGACGAGTCATACATGACAAGTCACCTGATGAGTCACATGACGAGTCATACATGACAAGTCACCTGATGAGTCACATGACGAGTCATACATGACAAGTCACCTGATGAGTCACACATGACAAGTCACCTGATGAGTCACATGACGAGTCATACGTGACAAGTCACCTGATGAGTCACATGACGAGTCATACTTGACAAGTCACCTGATGAGTCACATGACGAGTCATACATGACAAGTCACCTGATGAGTCACATGACGAGTCATACATGACAAGTCACCTGATGAGTCACATGACGAGTCATACATGACAAGTCACCTGATGAGTCACATGACGAGTCATACATGACAAGTCACCTGATGAGTCACATTACAAGTCATACTTGACAAGTCACCTGATGAGTCACATGATGAGTCATACATGACAAGTCACCTGATGAGTCACATGACGAGTCATACTTGACAAGTCACCTGATGAGTCACATGACGAGTCATACTTGACAAGTCACCTGATGAGTCACATGACGAGTCATACATGACAAGTCACCTGATGAGTCACACATGACAAGTCACCTGATGAGTCACATGACGAGTCATACGTGACAAGTCACCTGATGAGTCACATGACGAGTCATACTTGACAAGTCACCTGATGAGTCACATGACGAGTCATACATGACAAGTCACCTGATGAGTCACATGACGAGTCATACATGACAAGTCACCTGATGAGTCACATGACGAGTCATACTTGACAAGTCACCTAATGAGTCACATGACGAGTCATACATGACAAGTCACCTGATGAGTCACATGACGAGTCATACATGACAAGTCACCTGATGAGTCACATGACGAGTCATACATGACAAGTCACCTGATGAGTCACACATGACAAGTCACCTGATGAGTCACATGACGAGTCATACGTGACAAGTCACCTGATGAGTCACATGACGAGTCATACTTGACAAGTCACCTGATGAGTCACATGACGAGTCATACATGACAAGTCACCTGATGAGTCACATGACGAGTCATACATGACAAGTCACCTGATGAGTCACATGACGAGTCATACATGACAAGTCACCTGATGAGTCACATGACGAGTCATACATGACAAGTCACCTGAGTCACATGACGAGTCATACTTGACAAGTCACCTAATGAGTCACATGACGAGTCATACTTGACAAGTCACCTGATGAGTCACATGACGAGTCATACATGACAAGTCACCTGATGAGTCACATGACGAGTCATACTTGACAAGTCACCTGATGAGTCACATGACGAGTCATACTTGACAAGTCACCTGAAGAGTCACATGACGAGTCATACTTGACAAGTCACCTGATGAGTCACATGACGAGTCATACTTGACAAGTCACCTGATGAGTCACATGACGAGTCATACATGACAAGTCACCTGATGAGTCACATGACGAGTCATACATGACAAGTCACCTGATGAGTCACATGACGAGTCATACTTGACAAGTCACCTAATGAGTCACATGACGAGTCATACATGACAAGTCACCTGATGAGTCACATGACGAGTCATACATGACAAGTCACCTGATGAGTCACATGACGAGTCATACATGACAAGTCACCTGATGAGTCACACATGACAAGTCACCTGATGAGTCACATGACGAGTCATACGTGACAAGTCACCTGATGAGTCACATGACGAGTCATACTTGACAAGTCACCTGATGAGTCACATGACGAGTCATACATGACAAGTCACCTGATGAGTCACATGACGAGTCATACATGACAAGTCACCTGATGAGTCACATGACGAGTCATACATGACAAGTCACCTGATGAGTCACATGACGAGTCATACATGACAAGTCACCTGATGAGTCACATTACAAGTCATACTTGACAAGTCACCTGATGAGTCACATGACGAGTCATACATGACAAGTCACCTGATGAGTCACATGACGAGTCATACATGACAAGTCACCTGATGAGTCACATGACGAGTCATACTTGACAAGTCACCTAATGAGTCACATGACGAGTCATACATGACAAGTCACCTGATGAGTCACATGACGAGTCATACATGACAAGTCACCTGATGAGTCACATGACGAGTCATACATGACAAGTCACCTGATGAGTCACACATGACAAGTCACCTGATGAGTCACATGACGAGTCATACGTGACAAGTCACCTGATGAGTCACATGACGAGTCATACTTGACAAGTCACCTGATGAGTCACATGACGAGTCATACATGACAAGTCACCTGATGAGTCACATGACGAGTCATACATGACAAGTCACCTGATGAGTCACATGACGAGTCATACATGACAAGTCACCTGATGAGTCACATGACGAGTCATACATGACAAGTCACCTGATGAGTCACATTACAAGTCATACTTGACAAGTCACCTGATGAGTCACATGATGAGTCATACATGACAAGTCACCTGATGAGTCACATGACGAGTCATACTTGACAAGTCACCTGATGAGTCACATGACGAGTCATACTTGACAAGTCACCTGATGAGTCACATGACGAGTCATACATGACAAGTCACCTGATGAGTCACACGTGACAAGTCACCTGATGAGTCACATGACGAGTCATACGTGACAAGTCACCTGATGAGTCACATGACGAGTCATACTTGACAAGTCACCTGATGAGTCACATGACGAGTCATACATGACAAGTCACCTGATGAGTCACATGACGAGTCATACATGACAAGTCACCTGATGAGTCACATGACGAGTCATACTTGACAAGTCACCTAATGAGTCACATGACGAGTCATACATGACAAGTCACCTGATGAGTCACATGACGAGTCATACATGACAAGTCACCTGATGAGTCACATGACGAGTCATACATGACAAGTCACCTGATGAGTCACACATGACAAGTCACCTGATGAGTCACATGACGAGTCATACGTGACAAGTCACCTGATGAGTCACATGACGAGTCATACTTGACAAGTCACCTGATGAGTCACATGACGAGTCATACATGACAAGTCACCTGATGAGTCACATGACGAGTCATACATGACAAGTCACCTGATGAGTCACATGACGAGTCATACATGACAAGTCACCTGATGAGTCACATGACGAGTCATACATGACAAGTCACCTGATGAGTCACATTACAAGTCATACTTGACAAGTCACCTGATGAGTCACATGATGAGTCATACATGACAAGTCACCTGATGAGTCACATGACGAGTCATACTTGACAAGTCACCTGATGAGTCACATGACGAGTCATACTTGACAAGTCACCTGATGAGTCACATGACGAGTCATACTTGACAAGTCACCTGATGAGTCACATGACGAGTCATACTTGACAAGTCACCTGATGAGTCACATGACGAGTCATACATGACAAGTCACCTGATGAGTCACATGACGAGTCATACTTGACAAGTCACCTGATGAGTCACATGACGAGTCATACTTGACAAGTCACCTGATGAGTCACATGACGAGTCATACTTGACAAGTCACCTGATGAGTCACATGACGAGTCATACATGACAAGTCACCTGATGAGTCACATGACGAGTCATACATGACAAGTCACCTGATGAGTCACATGACGAGTCATACATGACAAGTCACCTGATGAGTCACACATGACAAGTCACCTGATGAGTCACATGACGAGTCATACGTGACAAGTCACCTGATGAGTCACATGACGAGTCATACTTGACAAGTCACCTGATGAGTCACATGACGAGTCATACATGACAAGTCACCTGATGAGTCACATGACGAGTCATACATGACAAGTCACCTGATGAGTCACATGACGAGTCATACATGACAAGTCACCTGATGAGTCACATGACGAGTCATACATGACAAGTCACCTGATGAGTCACATTACAAGTCATACTTGACAAGTCACCTGATGAGTCACATGATGAGTCATACATGACAAGTCACCTGATGAGTCACATGACGAGTCATACTTGACAAGTCACCTGATGAGTCACATGACGAGTCATACTTGACAAGTCACCTGATGAGTCACATGACGAGTCATACATGACAAGTCACCTGATGAGTCACACATGACAAGTCACCTGATGAGTCACATGACGAGTCATACGTGACAAGTCACCTGATGAGTCACATGACGAGTCATACTTGACAAGTCACCTGATGAGTCACATGACGAGTCATACATGACAAGTCACCTGATGAGTCACATGACGAGTCATACATGACAAGTCACCTGATGAGTCACATGACGAGTCATACATGACAAGTCACCTGATGAGTCACACATGACAAGTCACCTGATGAGTCACATGACGAGTCATACGTGACAAGTCACCTGATGAGTCACATGACGAGTCATACTTGACAAGTCACCTGATGAGTCACATGACGAGTCATACATGACAAGTCACCTGATGAGTCACATGACGAGTCATACATGACAAGTCACCTGATGAGTCACATGACGAGTCATACATGACAAGTCACCTGATGAGTCACATGACGAGTCATACATGACAAGTCACCTGATGAGTCACATTACAAGTCATACTTGACAAGTCACCTGATGAGTCACATGACGAGTCATACATGACAAGTCACCTGATGAGTCACATGACGAGTCATACATGACAAGTCACCTGATGAGTCACATGACGAGTCATACATGACAAGTCACCTGATGAGTCACACATGACAAGTCACCTGATGAGTCACATGACGAGTCATACTTGACAAGTCACCTGATGAGTCACATGACGAGTCATACATGACAAGTCACCTGATGAGTCACATGACGAGTCATACATGACAAGTCACCTGATGAGTCACATGACGAGTCATACATGACAAGTCACCTGATGAGTCACATGACGAGTCATACATGACAAGTCACCTGATGAGTCACATTACAAGTCATACTTGACAAGTCACCTGATGAGTCACATGATGAGTCATACATGACAAGTCACCTGATGAGTCACATGACGAGTCATACTTGACAAGTCACCTGATGAGTCACATGACGAGTCATACTTGACAAGTCACCTGATGAGTCACATGACGAGTCATACTTGACAAGTCACCTGATGAGTCACATGACGAGTCATACTTGACAAGTCACCTGATGAGTCACATGACGAGTCATACATGACAAGTCACCTGATGAGTCACATGACGAGTCATACTTGACAAGTCACCTGATGAGTCACATGACGAGTCATACTTGACAAGTCACCTGATGAGTCACATGACGAGTCATACTTGACAAGTCACCTGATGAGTCACATGACGAGTCATACATGACAAGTCACCTGATGAGTCACATGACGAGTCATACATGACAAGTCACCTGATGAGTCACATGACGAGTCATACATGACAAGTCACCTGATGAGTCACACATGACAAGTCACCTGATGAGTCACATGACGAGTCATACGTGACAAGTCACCTGATGAGTCACATGACGAGTCATACTTGACAAGTCACCTGATGAGTCACATGACGAGTCATACATGACAAGTCACCTGATGAGTCACATGACGAGTCATACATGACAAGTCACCTGATGAGTCACATGACGAGTCATACATGACAAGTCACCTGATGAGTCACATGACGAGTCATACATGACAAGTCACCTGATGAGTCACATTACAAGTCATACTTGACAAGTCACCTGATGAGTCACATGATGAGTCATACATGACAAGTCACCTGATGAGTCACATGACGAGTCATACTTGACAAGTCACCTGATGAGTCACATGACGAGTCATACTTGACAAGTCACCTGATGAGTCACATGACGAGTCATACATGACAAGTCACCTGATGAGTCACACATGACAAGTCACCTGATGAGTCACATGACGAGTCATACGTGACAAGTCACCTGATGAGTCACATGACGAGTCATACTTGACAAGTCACCTGATGAGTCACATGACGAGTCATACATGACAAGTCACCTGATGAGTCACATGACGAGTCATACATGACAAGTCACCTGATGAGTCACATGACGAGTCATACATGACAAGTCACCTGATGAGTCACACATGACAAGTCACCTGATGAGTCACATGACGAGTCATACGTGACAAGTCACCTGATGAGTCACATGACGAGTCATACTTGACAAGTCACCTGATGAGTCACATGACGAGTCATACATGACAAGTCACCTGATGAGTCACATGACGAGTCATACATGACAAGTCACCTGATGAGTCACATGACGAGTCATACATGACAAGTCACCTGATGAGTCACATTACAAGTCATACTTGACAAGTCACCTGATGAGTCACATGACGAGTCATACATGACAAGTCACCTGATGAGTCACATGACGAGTCATACTTGACAAGTCACCTAATGAGTCACATGACGAGTCATACATGACAAGTCACCTGATGAGTCACATGACGAGTCATACATGACAAGTCACCTGATGAGTCACATGACGAGTCATACATGACAAGTCACCTGATGAGTCACACATGACAAGTCACCTGATGAGTCACATGACGAGTCATACGTGACAAGTCACCTGATGAGTCACATGACGAGTCATACTTGACAAGTCACCTGATGAGTCACATGACGAGTCATACATGACAAGTCACCTGATGAGTCACATGACGAGTCATACATGACAAGTCACCTGATGAGTCACATGACGAGTCATACATGACAAGTCACCTGATGAGTCACATGACGAGTCATACATGACAAGTCACCTGATGAGTCACATTACAAGTCATACTTGACAAGTCACCTGATGAGTCACATGATGAGTCATACATGACAAGTCACCTGATGAGTCACATGACGAGTCATACTTGACAAGTCACCTGATGAGTCACATGACGAGTCATACTTGACAAGTCACCTGATGAGTCACATGACGAGTCATACTTGACAAGTCACCTGATGAGTCACATGACGAGTCATACTTGACAAGTCACCTGATGAGTCACATGACGAGTCATACATGACAAGTCACCTGATGAGTCACATGACGAGTCATACTTGACAAGTCACCTGATGAGTCACATGACGAGTCATACTTGACAAGTCACCTGATGAGTCACATGACGAGTCATACTTGACAAGTCACCTGATGAGTCACATGACGAGTCATACATGACAAGTCACCTGATGAGTCACATGACGAGTCATACATGACAAGTCACCTGATGAGTCACATGACGAGTCATACATGACAAGTCACCTGATGAGTCACACATGACAAGTCACCTGATGAGTCACATGACGAGTCATACGTGACAAGTCACCTGATGAGTCACATGACGAGTCATACTTGACAAGTCACCTGATGAGTCACATGACGAGTCATACATGACAAGTCACCTGATGAGTCACATGACGAGTCATACATGACAAGTCACCTGATGAGTCACATGACGAGTCATACATGACAAGTCACCTGATGAGTCACATGACGAGTCATACATGACAAGTCACCTGATGAGTCACATGACGAGTCATACATGACAAGTCACCTGATGAGTCACATGACGAGTCATACATGACAAGTCACCTGATGAGTCACATGACGAGTCATACTTGACAAGTCACCTAATGAGTCACATGACGAGTCATACATGACAAGTCACCTGATGAGTCACATGACGAGTCATACATGACAAGTCACCTGATGAGTCACATGACGAGTCATACATGACAAGTCACCTGATGAGTCACACATGACAAGTCACCTGATGAGTCACATGACGAGTCATACGTGACAAGTCACCTGATGAGTCACATGACGAGTCATACTTGACAAGTCACCTGATGAGTCACATGACGAGTCATACATGACAAGTCACCTGATGAGTCACATGACGAGTCATACATGACAAGTCACCTGATGAGTCACATGACGAGTCATACATGACAAGTCACCTGATGAGTCACATGACGAGTCATACATGACAAGTCACCTGATGAGTCACATTACAAGTCATACTTGACAAGTCACCTGATGAGTCACATGATGAGTCATACATGACAAGTCACCTGATGAGTCACATGACGAGTCATACTTGACAAGTCACCTGATGAGTCACATGACGAGTCATACTTGACAAGTCACCTGATGAGTCACATGACGAGTCATACTTGACAAGTCACCTGATGAGTCACATGACGAGTCATACTTGACAAGTCACCTGATGAGTCACATGACGAGTCATACATGACAAGTCACCTGATGAGTCACATGACGAGTCATACTTGACAAGTCACCTGATGAGTCACATGACGAGTCATACTTGACAAGTCACCTGATGAGTCACATGACGAGTCATACTTGACAAGTCACCTGATGAGTCACATGACGAGTCATACATGACAAGTCACCTGATGAGTCACATGACGAGTCATACTTGACAAGTCACCTGATGAGTCACATGACGAGTCATACATGACAAGTCACCTGATGAGTCACATGACGAGTCATACATGACAAGTCACCTGATGAGTCACATGACGAGTCATACATAACAAGTCATACACAACAAATTATACATGACAAGTTACCTGACAAGTCATACATGGCGAGTCACCTAACGAGTCACATGACAAGTTATAAATGACAAGTCACATGACACGTCACACATGACAAGTCACATGACACGTCACAG
>NC_084579.2:1714145-1721645 GCF_033978685.3 Nerophis lumbriciformis | reverse complement strand
CAGACAAGGTAGGTACACTAGACAAAAGTATTGGGACACTTATGACTACCACCGGACAAAAGTATTGGGACACTTAGGATTACCACTGGAAAAAAGTATTGGGACACCTACACTGGACAAATGTATTGGGACACTTAGGACTACAACTTGACAAAAGTATTGGGACACGTACTACTAAAACTGGACAAAAGTATTGGGACACTTAGGACTAGCACCTGCCAAATACGCGGGCCCGACCAACGCTGCTTGCAGCTTTAATTACTGTTGTTTTTGTCCGTGTTAGAAGAGAATCAAAATAACATGCAGTTGTTATCATACTGTGGCACGCAGGCGCCATCTGGTGGTACGTCAAAGAATCACATTATTTCCTATATTCAAACAGTGTTACTGTTCAAACTGTGTCATGTTGCAGGGGCAAAACAAATGAAAAAAAAAAATCAATACTTGGGCCTTGTTCAGGATGCCACCCGAACGCCTCCCTCGGGAGGTGTTTAGGGCACGTCCGACCGGTAGGAGGCCACGGGGAAGACCCAGGCCACGTTGGGAGGACTATGTCTCCCGGCTGGCCTGGGAACGCCTCGGGATCCCCCGAGAAGAGCTGGACGAAGTGGCTGGGGAGAGGGAAGTCTGGGCTTCCCTGCTTAGGCTGCTGCCCCCGCGACCTGACCTCGGATAAGCGGAAGAAGATGGATGGATGGAATACTTGGGCCTACTATGCTACTGTACTTTAATGTTGGTGACTTAAGTTCTAGAACTGACCAAGTGTGTCAAAAATTAATGTTCAGTTTCACATTTGACTGCTTATGATGGTTGTGAGAGTTCGTCAAATTAATTAATTCATAAGTCAGAATTATTTTACTTCTTAATGAACTAAACTTTGTTTATATTGAAGTATGTTTTATTCTTATTTTGAGAGCTTCCAATATTTTAGAGCAGGACTTTTGCCCCCCCATGGCTGCATACTGAAGTCAAGAATGGAGGGCCATTTTGAGAGTTTTGAAAAATGCTAAAACAAATATTTATATTTAAAGACATAACTTTGTGTTTCAGGTTTCAGCTTTTATCTAAATACATTTAGATATTCTTTAGATATTTTTTAATGTTTCATTTTATTTATTTCCTTTTTTACGGTTTGAAACAGCGTTGATTTTGTCTTTTGTTATTAACGCCACGTCCTCACTATACCTCAGTTCAAAAATAAATAACTTTGTCATATTTAAAATACACAACTTTTTACATTTTAGCAGACACATTAGGTACATTTGAACAAAGTGTCGGTTTTGGACCGGTATCGCCGATACCAGCCGGAATTTGACTGGTATCGTACAGAAAATGAGTTGGGGAGTATCATAACTTTGTTAAAATTGTAACATTACTTAGAGACAGTCCAGCTGGGTGCTTGTTTCCCAGCCAAGTGTTTATATTTGTGAGCGGTAGCAATGCTACACTTGGGCCAGATCCCTACTGATGTGTTCCACATGTTCATTGGTTACCGTTGGTGGACTTCATCAAGCTCCGCCTCCTTCTCCTTGGTCACCCTTTCCAGCTCCAGCTGCAATGTGGCGTGGGCCTCTGACACCTCCACCTTCATCCTGCGCCTGTCCTCCTCCGACACCCTCAGACGCTCAGCAAAGTCCTGTCGGATGGTCTGGTGCAGGCCGTGGCGCTCCCCCAGCAGCCGGTCACGGACCTGAGCGCACCGGGGCGAGCGGTGAGGGGGGGGGGGGGGTAGAGGGGTGTCACATGTTTATCACTCACCTGTGTGACTTGTTCCACTTCCTGTTCCTTCTGGGCCAGCAGCTCCTGCACTTGGACCAGACTTTCTTCTGACTCCGCATGTTGTTTCCTCATCTCCTGCTGCTTGGCCACCGCCGCCCTCAGAGAGCGCTCCAACTCCTGCAGCTCCGCCTCGTACGTCTCCCTCACACGCTTCACCCTGGTGATGGCACGCCTCGTCAATGCACCACATCACGCACGCACACACACGCACGCACACACACGCACGCACACTAAAACTTGAAACACTCACCTAAACAGACACACCAACACAAACACACGGACACACACACACACACACACAAACAAAGACACAAACACACACAAAGACATACCTGCCAACTTTTGAAATCAGAAAAACCTAGTAGCCAGGGTCCAGGGGTTGCAGGCCCCGGTAGGTCCAGGACAAAGTCCTGGTGGGGGGTTCAGGGCTTCGCCCCCCGACGCAAAATGATTATTAGCATTCAGACAGGTTAAAATGTTGCTAAAACCATCACTTTTCTATCAGTCACAGTGACTTTTCAAAACAAAAATATTACAGCAAAAATCATATGGGTTGATTGACATGTTTATTCTGTAAGCTAACTTCAATAGTTTGAAATTATTTTGACAGTTAATGCCAGTTATCCTGTCAACCTTTCACAAGACTTCAATTTGTTCATTGAAAGTATAAACACTTTTTACAGTAAACAAATGGTAAAACAGTACTAAACAATTCCATTAAAAAAAAATTGGTGTCATTATTAACTTTCTGTCCAAGCTTGTATAATCTACTGCCTTGTTCAATTGTAAAAAATATTCTGTGCCTAAAATTCACATTTCTATCACAATTATCATACTGTAAACATGGTAAGCTAACTTCATTAAAATTAATAGTCCTGTCAATAGCATGGAATTACAATTCAAATGTAGTTTTTTTTGTAAGCCTTTCAAAAGAATTCAAAATATAAAAAATTAATGAAAATTAATTGAAGCCATCAGACACTTGAAAAGTGGCACATCACATCTCTAATGTAATCATTTGAACTTTTCAACAGAAATAGCACTGCAAAAATATTAAGGACATACTTCTGTATTTTGGTAGTTATGCTGTCAACATTTAACAAGATTTCTTCAACTTGGACTTGAAAGCATAAATAGTACAAACACTTTTAACAGTATAACAGTACTAAACAATTCCAATAGATAACATTGGTGTCATTACCTTTTTGTGGCTAAAATCCGAAAAACGTTGAAAGTTTTCCACTTGTATCGCTAGCAACGGCATTAGACTTGTGTTCTTTTGTCCCAACGTGGTCTTTTACATCGCTAATTCCTCCGTGTCCGATCGAAAAATCTTGTCTGCACAAGGTGCAATTCGTGTAGTTTTCACCCTTTTTGGAACGGATAATTATTCCCGGATAGGCTTTTGAATATTCTTCACGGAATGACTGCAGTTTTCTTTTCGGTTTAAGACTCGTTTGCGATTTTTCTCCGGCTGATTCCATGATCGTTCGCTCGTTTGGAAACAATGGCAACAGGTGCCTCGTGCTTGGCAGCGGTGCTATAAATAGCCTCGGGCATGGCATTCGGAATGGCTCGATAGGAAGTTACGGGAAGCAGTGTCGATTGTCATTGTTGTTACGTGATTTCGTGTATAAAACTTTTTAAAATTTTTTTTTTTTAATTACCGTATTTTCCGCACTATTAGCCGCACCTAAAAACCACAAATTTACTCAAAAGCTGACAGTGCGGCTTATAACCCGGTGCGCTTTATATATGGATTAATATTAAGATTCATTTTCATAAAGTTTCGGTCTCGCAACTACGGTAAACAGCCTCCATCTTTTTTCCCCGTAGAAGAGGAAGTGCTTCTTCTTCTACGCAAGCAACCGCCAAGGTAAGCACCCGCCCCCATAGAACAGGAAGCGCTTCTTCTTCTACTGTAAGCAACCACCCGCCCCCATAGAAGAAGAAAAAGGGCGCGGATATTACGTTTCATTTCCTTTGTGTGTTTACATCTGTAAAGACCACAAAATGGCTCCTACTAAGCGACAGGTTTCCGGTTCATGAAAAGACGCAATCTCTCCATCCGCACACGGACTACTATTTCACAGCAACTGCCTAAAGACTTTCAAGAAAAGCTGGCTACTTTCCGTGCATATTGTAAAAACAAGATAGCTGAAAAAAAGATCCGGCCAGAGAACATTATCAACATGGACGAGGTTCCACTGACTTTTGATATTCCTGTGAACCGCACTGTGGATACAACGGGAGCACGTACGGTGAATATTCGCACCACAGGGAATGAGAAGTCATCCTTCACTGTGGTTCTAGCTTGCCATGCTAATGGCCAGAAACTTCCACCCATGGTGATATTCAAAAGGAAGACCTTGCCAAAAGAGACCTTTCCAGCCGGCGTCATCATAAAAGCTAACTCGAAGGGATGGATGGATGAAGAAAAGATGAGCGAGTGGTTAAGGTAAGTTTAAGTTTACGCGAAGAGGCCGGGTGGCTTTTTTCACGCAGCTCCGTCCATGTTGATATACGACTCCATGCGCGCCCACATCACGCTGGTTTTTAATATATTATTAAAGTTTGACTGACCTATCTGACTGTTTTTTTGACATTCCTTTAGCGCAGTTAGATGCGGCTTATAACACGGGGCGGCTTATAGGTGGACAAAGTTTTGAAATATGCCGTTCATTGAAGGCGCGGCTTATAACCCAGGGCGCCTTATGGTGCGGAAAATACGGGTAATGAAAAACCGTATTTTTTATCACTGCAACCGTAACCCGGAATAGGTTGATGAAAACCGTACTAATTACGGGAAAACCGGAGTAGTTGGCAGGTATGCAAAGACACACACACACACACACACACACACACACATTGACAAACATACACAAAGACACACACACAAACAAAGACACACACACACACACAAACAAAGACACACACACCTGTTTTCGGCCGCCCTCTCGCTCTCCTCCTTGTCTTTGTTGGTCTCCTCCTCC
Organism: Nerophis lumbriciformis; assembly: GCF_033978685.3. NCBI lineage: Eukaryota > Metazoa > Chordata > Actinopteri > Syngnathiformes > Syngnathidae > Nerophis > Nerophis lumbriciformis. The sequence goes on along the minus strand of NC_084579.2, from coordinate 1,716,873 downwards.
AACGTCCAAATGGCGAGCTCGATCTCTTTGTCGCGTTCGCGACGCAGTTCCTCTCGGAGCTCGTGCTGGCGTTTTAGAAGCCCCGCCTCCTGTGGAGCAAACGCCGGCGATGAGTCGGACAGGAAGCAGACAGTAAGCTCCGCCTCCACGTCACCTGCTTCTGCCTGAACTCCTCCTCCCAGTTCATCTTGTCCTGGTCAAAGTGTTCCCGCAGCGCCGCCATATCCGCCTGCAGACGCACGCACACACACACACACACGTTCTGAAACGGCTGCTCACACACACACGCCATCTGGGGTCTCACCTGGTGTCTGCGGGCCTGCTCCTCTCTGGTCTTGTCCAGCTCCTCTTTGAGGAGGCGCCCAGCGGCGCTGGCATTCTCCTCCATCTGTCGCCTCAGCTCGTCCATCTCCCAGCGCTGCCTGCGGATGAGACGGGGGAGGGGGATGAAGGAGCACCTCAGTGGGGGCGGGGGCGGCGGAGGTGACCTTACCTGTCCGCCAGCTGCGCCAGCCGCTCCTTCTCCTCGGCCACCTCCTTGTGGAGACGCCTCCTGTGCTGCTGCAGGGACACCTCCTCCTCGTGAAGCTGCTTCTCCACGCTGGAGGACAACACAGTCAGTCACCACACGCCAGCAGGAGACACGACACCTCCCTCACCTCTGTCTGGCCAGCTCTCGCTCCTTCTGGCACTGCTCCTCCTTCTCCTTCTCCAGCTGCTGGCGCAGCTCCTCACACTGGCGAGCGCAGGTCTGCATGCCCTGCTGCTCCGCCTGCAGCAGCTCCGCCTGGTGCAGCGAGCGCAGCTTCTTCAGCTCCTGCTTGTGCTTGCAGATCAGCTTCTGGATCTCCGGCTCCAAACCTGAGGACCGGGAGGAGGAGGAATAGGAATAGGAATAGGAAGAGGAGGACGAGGGGGATGTGGAGGAGGATGAAGAGGACAAGCAGGATGTGGAGGACAAAGAGGATGAGGAAGAGGACAAGGAGGACGAGGATGTGGGGGATGATAAAGACGAGGAGAAGGACAAGGAGGATGAGGAGAACAAGGAGGAGGACAAGGAGGAAGAGGACCAGGAATAGAAAGAGGAGGACAAGGAGGAGAAGGAGGAGGACAAAGAGGATGAGGAGCAGGAGAAGGATGAGGACAAGGAGGTTGAGGGGGAGAAGGAGGACAAGGAGGAGGACAAAGAATATGAGAAAGACAAGGAGGATGAGGAGGAGAAGGAGGAGGACGAGGATGATGAGGAGGAGAAGGAGGAGAACGAGAATAATGAGAAGGAGAAGGACAAGCAGGAGAAGGAGAAAGACAAGGACGATGAGAAAGACAAGGAAGATGAGGAGGAGAAGGAGGAAGAGGAGAAGTAGGATAAGAAAGACAGAGGACAAGGAGGAAAAGGAGTAGAATGAGGATGAGGAGAAGGACAATGAGGAGGAGAACGAGGACAAGGAGGATGAGAAAGACAAAGACAACAAGGAGGACAAGGAGGATGAGGATGAGAAGAACAATGAGAAGGAGGATGAGAAGGACAATGAGAAGGAGAAGGAGGAGGACAAGGAGGATGAGAAAGACACGGAGGATGAGCAGGACAAGGAGGATGAGGAGGAGAAAGACAAAGACGACAAGGAGGAGGAGGAAGAGGAGAAGAACAATGAGAAGGAGAAGGAGGATGAGGAGGAGAAGGAGGATTAGAAGGACAATGAGAAGGAGAAGGAGGAAGAGGAGGAGAAGGTCAATGAGAAGGAGAAGGAGGAGGACAAGGAGAACAAGGAGGATGAGAAAGACAAGGAGGATGAGGAGGAGGATGAGAAGGACAATGATGAGGAGAAGGAGGAGGAGGATGAGAAGGACAATGAAGAGGAGGAGGATGAGAAGAATGAGAAGGACAATGAAGAGGATGAGAAGGACAATGAGGAGGAGAAGGAGGATGAGGAAAAGAAGGAGGATGAGAAGGACAATGAAGAGGATGAGGAGGAGGAGGAGGAGGAGAATGAGAAGGACAATGAAGAGGATGAGAAGGACAATGAGGAGGAGAAGGAGGATGAGGAAAAGAAGGAGGATGAGAAGGACAATGAAGAGGATGAGGAGGAGAAGGAGGATGAGAAGGACAATGAAGAGGAAGAGGATGAGAAGGAGGAGGAGAATGAGAAAGACAATGAAGAGGATGAAAAGGACAATGAGAAGGAGGAGGAGGAGGAGAAGGACAATGAAGAGGATGAGGAGGAGAAGGAGGATGAGAAGGAGGAGGAGGATGAGAAGGACAATGAAGAGGATGAGGAGGAGAAGGAGGATTAGAAGGACAATGACGAGGATGAGGAGGAGAAGGACAATGAAGAGGATGAGAAGGAGGAGAATGAGAAGGACAATGAGAAGGAGGATGAGGATGAGAAGGACAATGAAGAGGATGAGAAGGAGGATGAGAAGGAGGAGGAGGATGAGAAGGACAATGAAGAGGATGAGGAGGAGAAGGAGGATGAGAAGGACAATGAAGAGGAGGAGGATGAGAAGGAGGAGGAGAATGAGAAGGACAATGAAGAGGATGAGAAGGACAATAATGAGGAGAAGGAGGATGAGGAGGAGGATGAGAAGGACAATGAAGAGGATGAGGAGGAGTAGGAGGGTAAGAAGGAGGAGGATGAGAAGGACAATGAAGAGGAGGAGGATGAGAAGGAGGAGGAGAATGAGAAGGACAATGAAGAGGATGAGAAGGACAATGATGAGGAGAAGGAGG
>NC_084579.2:1631645-1709145 GCF_033978685.3 Nerophis lumbriciformis | reverse complement strand
TAAATACAGTAGTGTAGTAGACCTAAGTATTCATTAAGTACCACCATAATGACAACATTAAATATAGTAGTGTAGTAGACCTAAGTATTCATTAAGTACCACCATAATGACAACATTAAATATAGTCGTGTAGTAGACCTAAGTATTCATTAAGTACCACCATAATGACAACATTAAATCTAGTCGTGTAGTAGACCTAAGTATTCATTAAGTACCACCATAATGACAACATTAAATATAGTCGTGTAGTAGACCTAAGTATTCATTAAGTACCACCATAATGACAACATTAAATATAGTCGTGTAGTAGACCTAAGTATTCATTAAGTACCACCATAATGACAACATTAAATACAGTAGTGTAGTAGACCTAAGTATTCATTAAGTACCACCATAATGACAACATTAAATATAGTCGTGTAGTAGACCTAAGTATTCATTAAGTACCACCATAATGACAACATTAAATATAGTCGTGTAGTAGACCTAAGTATTCATTAAGTACCACCATAATGACAACATTAAATATAGTCGTGTAGTAGACCTAAGTATTCATTAAGTACCACCATAATGACAACATTAAATATAGTCGTGTAGTAGACCTAAGTATTCATTAAGTACCACCATAATGACAACATTAAATATAGTCGTGTAGTAGACCTAAGTATTCATTAAGTACCACCATAATGACAACATTAAATATAGTCGTGTAGTAGACCTAAGTATTCATTAAGTACCACCATAATGACAACATTAAATACAGTAGTGTAGTAGACCTAAGTATTCATTAAGTACCACCATAATGACAACATTAAATATAGTAGTGTAGTAGACCTAAGTATTCATTAAGTACCACCATAATGACAACATTAAATATAGTCGTGTAGTAGACCTAAGTATTCATTAAGTACCACCATAATGACAACATTAAATCTAGTCGTGTAGTAGACCTAAGTATTCATTAAGTACCACCATAATGACAACATTAAATATAGTCGTGTAGTAGACCTAAGTATTCATTAAGTACCACCATAATGACAACATTAAATATAGTCGTGTAGTAGACCTAAGTATTCATTAAGTACCACCATAATGACAACATTAAATACAGTAGTGTAGTAGACCTAAGTATTCATTAAGTACCACCATAATGACAACATTAAATATAGTAGTGTAGTAGACCTAAGTATTCATTAAGTACCACCATAATGACAACATTAAATACAGTAGTGTAGTAGACCTAAGTATTCATTAAGTACCACCATAATGACAACATTAAATATAGTAGTGTAGTAGACCTAAGTATTCATTAAGTACCACCATAATGACAACATTAAATACAGTAGTGTAGTAGACCTAAGTATTCATTAAGTACCACCATAATGACAACATTAAATATAGTAGTGTAGTAGACCTAAGTATTCATTAAGTACCACCATAATGACAACATTAAATATAGTAGTGTAGTAGACCTAAGTATTCATTAAGTACCACCATAATGACAACATTAAATATAGTAGTGTAGTAGACCTAAGTATTCATTAAGTACCACCATAATGACAACATTAAATACAGTAGTGTAGTAGACCTAAGTATTCATTAAGTACCACCATAATGACAACATTAAATACAGTAGTGTAGTAGACCTAAGTATTCACTAAGTACCACCATAATGACAACATTAAATATAGTAGTGTAGTAGACCTAAGTATTCATTAAGTACCACCATAATGACAACATTAAATACAGTAGTGTAGTAGACCTAAGTATTCATTAAGTACCACCATAATGACAACATTAAATACAGTAGTGTAGTAGACCTAAGTATTCATTAAGTACCACCATAATGACAACATTAAATACAGTAGTGTAGTAGACCTAAGTATTCATTAAGTACCACCATAATGACAACATTAAATATAGTAGTGTAGTAGACCTAAGTATTCATTAAGTACCACCATAATGACAACATTAAATATAGTAGTGTAGTAGACCTAAGTATTCATTAAGTACCACCATAATGACTACATTAAATACAGTAGTGTAGTAGACCTAAGTATTCATTAAGTACCACCATAATGACAACATTAAATATAGTAGTGTAGTAGACCTAAGTATTCATTAAGTACCACCATAATGACAACATTAAATATAGTAGTGTAGTAGACCTAAGTATTCATTAAGTACCACCATAATGACAACATTAAATACAGTAGTGTAGTAGACCTAAGTATTCATTAAGTACCACCATGATGACAACATTAAATACAGTAGTGTAGTAGACCTAAGTATTCATTAAGTACCACCATAATGACAACATTAAATATAGTAGTGTAGTAGACCTAAGTATTCATTAAGTACCACCATAATGACAACATTAAATACAGTAGTGATCGGTAGGTTGTGAGTTCAAACCCCGGCCGAGTCATACCAAAGACTATAAAATGGGAGGGTTGGAATTGGGGGTTAAATCACCAAAAATGATTCCCGGGCGCAGCCACCGCTGCTGCTCACTGCTCCCCTCACCTCCCAGGGGGTGATCAAGGGTGATGGGTGAAATGCAGAGAATAATTTCGCCACACCTAGTGTGTGTGTGACAATCATTGGTACTTACTTATACTGCTTTTTTTTTTTTATTATTCATTGTTGTTACTATTGTTATTTTTGTATCATCTTTTTAATATTTAAAATAAATACTAATGTCATCCATCCATCCATCTTCTTCCGCTTATCCGAGGTTGGGTCGCGGGGGCAGCAGCCTAAGCAGGGAAGCCCAGACTTCCCTCTCCCCAGCCACTTCGTCCAGCTCCTCCCGGGGGATCCCGAGGCGTTCCCAGGCCAGCCGGGAGAGATTGTCTTCCCAGCGTGTCCTGGGTCTTCCCCGTGGCCTCCTACCGGTTGGACGTGCCCGGAACACCTTCCTAGGGAGGCGTTCGAGTGGCATCCTGACCAGATGCCCGAACCACCTCATCTGGCTCCTCTCCATGTGGAGGAGCAGCGGCTTTACTTTGAGCTCCCCCCGGATGACAGAGCTTCTCACCCTATCTCTAAGGGAGAGCCCCGCCACCCGGCGGAGGAAACTCATTTCGGCCGCTTTTACCCGTGATCTTGTTCTTTCGGTCATGACCCAAAGCTCATGACCATAGGTGAGGATGGGAACGTAGATCGACCGGTAAATTGAGAGCTTTGCCTTCCGGCTCAGCTCCTTCTTCACCACAACGGATCGATACAGCGTCCGCATTACTGAAGACGCCGCACCGATCCGCCTGTCCATCTCACGATCCAGTCTTCCCTCACTCGTGAACAAGACTCCGAGGTACTTGAACTCCTCCACTTGGGACAAGATCTCCTCCCCAACCCGGAGATGGCACTCCACCCTTTTCCCGGGCGAGAACCATGGACTCGGACTTGGAGGTGCTGATTCTCATCCCAGTCGCTTCACACTCGGCTGCGAACCGATCCAGTGAGAGCTGAAGATCCTGGCCAGATGAAGCCATCAGGACCACATCATCTGCAAATAGCAGAGACCTAATCCTGCAGCCACCAAACCAGATCCCCTCAACGCCTTGACTGCGCCTAGAAATTCTGTCCATAAAGGTTATGAACAGAATGGGTGACAAAGGGCAGCCTTGGCGGAGTCCAACCCTCACTGGAAACGTGTCCGACTTACTGCCGGCAATGCGGACCAAGCTCTGACACTGATCATACAGGGAGCGAACTGCCACAATAAGACCGTCTGTTACCCCATACTCTCTGAGCACTCCCCACAGGACTTCCCGGGGTACACGGTCGAATGCCTTCCCTAAGTCCACAAAGCACATGTAGACTGGTTGGGCAAACTCCCATGCACCCTCAAGGACCCTGCCGAGAGTATAGAGCTGGTCCACAGTCCCCCGACCAGGACAAAAACCACACTGTTCCTCCTGAATCCGAGGTTCGACTATCCGGCGTAGCCTCCTCTCCAGTACACCTGAATAGACCTTACCGGGAAGGCTGAGGAGTGTGATCCCACGATAGTTGGAACACACCCTCCGGTTCCCCTTCTTAAAGAGAGGAACCACCACCCCGGTCTGCCAATCCAGAGGTACCGCCCCCGATGTCCACGCAATGTTGCATAGTCTTGTCAACCAAGACAGCCCCACAACATCCAGAGCCTTAAGGAACTCCGGGCAGATCTCATCCACCCCAATCTCATAACAACTAACAAGACATCATGGTGGAGCCAGAAGTTTTTAACATGGAGACATTCTCAATACTTTTCTTTTGTCGAGCACAAAAAAAATTAAATTTTAGTTAAATGTAAGTTAGTAACTGAGTTACTTTTGAAATAAAGTAACTAGTAACTGTAACTAGCTACTGGTTTTCAGTAACTAACCCAACACTGATTTGGACCATGAGTGATGTCCTAACTTGTTCACACCTCCTCATAAGGAAGATACTTTTCCTTCTTCATGTCTCAAGAAGGGTAGAAATACAAGAACACACACACACACACACACACACCTGTGTTCTGGGCTTTGACGTCCGTGGGGCTGATGTTTCTGGGTGAAGATGGACTCCTGTTGCTCAGTGACATGGTCTTGCTTCCAGCCGACCTTCGCTTTTCCAGCTCTGCCTCCTGCAGCTCCTACAGTCACCACCAGGGGGAGAAATTGGACAATGAACCAGCGTGCTTGCAGGACAAGTCCAGGAGGACTACACTCGTGTGTGAGTGTGTGTACGCTAGAGATGCGCGGATAGGCAAATATTTCATCCGCAACCGCATCAGAAAGTCGTCAACCATCCGCCATCCACCCGATGTAACGTTTGATCAGAACTGCACCCGCCCGCCATCTGCCCGCACCCGCCCGTTATATCTAATATAGACGATGCAAGGCATTAGTGAGGCACCTGCCAACTACTCCGCGGTTTTCCCGTAATTCGTACGGTTTTCATCAACCTATTCCGGGTTACGGTTGCAGTGATAAAAAATACGGTTTTCATTAATTAAAAAAAAAAAAAGGGTGAAAACTACGCGAATTGCACCTTGTGCAGACAAGATTTTTCGATCGGACACGGAGGAATTAGCGATGTAAAAGACCACGTTGGGACAAAAAAACACAAGTCTAATGCCGTTGCTAGCGATACAAGTGGAAAACTTTCAACGTTTTTCGTCGCCCAAACAGATTCTTTGGATGTGATAAATGCCGAAGTTTTATTTACGGAGGCAATAATTGAGCATGGACTTCCAATCGCACTGGCTGATCACATTGGACAGTTAAATGTTTGTAATCCAACCTTTAAAAATCATTACGCGGTGATCGCGGTCCCAAAAATAAACTTTTCTTGCATGATAATGTCCAGAAAAATTCGCTTTATATTACTATAGAGTCCTTTTAACGAATGAGTTTGATGATTTATCACAAACCTTAAATGAAAGAAGTCCTTTGTTCTCCTGCACCATGCATGCGCTTTGGCCTTGCTTCGTGTTTGGTGCGCAATCCTGTCGGCTGTATTTCACAGCACGACATACTGTTAAAAGTGTTTATACTATTTATGCTTTCAAGTCCAAGTTGAAGAAATCTTGTTAAATGTTGACAGCATAACTACCAAAATACAGAAGTATGTCCTTAATATTTTTGCAGTGCTATTTCTGTTGAAAAGTTCAAATGATTACATTAGAGATGTGATGTGCCACTTTTCAAGTGTCTGATGGCTTCAATTAATTTTCATTAATTTTTCATATTTTGAATTCTTTTGAAAGGCTTACAAAAAAACTACATTTGAATTGTAATTCCATGCTATTGACAGGACTATTAATTTTAATGAAGTTAGCTTACCATGTTTACAGTATGATAATTGTGATAGAAATGTGAATTTTAGGCACAGAATATTTTTTACAATTGAACAAGGCAGTAGATTATACAAGCTTGGACAGAAAGTTAATAATGACACCAATTTTTTTTTTAATGGAATTGTTTAGTACTGTTTTACCATTTGTTTACTGTAAAAAGTGTTTATACTTTCAATTAACAAATTGAAGTCTTGTGAAAGGTTGACAGGATAACTGGCATTGACTGTCAAAATAATTTCAAACTATTGAAGTTAGCTTACAGAATAAACATGTCAATCAACCCATATGATTTTTGCTGTAATATTTTTGTTTTGAAAAGTCACTGTGACTGATAGAAAAGTGATGGTTTTAGCAACATTTTAACCTGTCTGAATGCTAATAATCATTTTGCGTCGGGGGGCGAAGCCCTGAACCCTCCACCAGGACTTTGTCCTGGACCTACCGGGGCCTGCGGCCCTTGGACCCTGGCTACTAGGTTTTTCTGATTTCAAAAGTTGGCAGGTATGGTGAGGTTATAAAGCTTTTGCCTGTTAAAGAAAGGAGACTGATCCAATGCAGCACAGACTTTCGCGTGCCACGCTGTCACGACCCAGACGCACACCAGTGCGCAATCATATGGGAGCCGCGCTGAGCGCACCTCCAAGCGCGTCTCGCTGCCGGCGACGGCCGGGTATATGGGCCCGACGCTCCAGCGCCATCCATTTTCAGGGCTAGTTGATTCGGCAGGTGGGTTGTTACACACTCCTTAGCGGGTTCCGACTTCCATGGCCACCGTCCTGCTCTCTATATCAACCAGGGTGAGCCCCACCCCTTTCGTGAGCGCACTGCGCGCGGAGTGACCCCTGTTACGCGCCCCCGGCAACAGGGGTGGCGGGCAGGTAAGCTGCTTACCTGCTGCGCGTGACGCCGGCCGCGGCGAAGGCGGACGAGGCGGGGTGTCGGTGCGGTGGGCGCGGTAGTGACCCTGGACGTGCGTCGGGCCCTTCTCGCGGATCGCCTCAGCTACGGCTCCCGGTGGGGCCCTCTCGGGGGAAGGGGCCTCGGTCCCGGACCCCGGCGAGGCGTCCCTTCTCCGCTCCGTAAAAGTGTCCATCTCTTTTTTTTTTTTTCTTCTGTTGTGGCATATGCTGCAGGTGCCTGCTCGTTTTTCGTATGTGGGTAACAACATTTAACTATGTATATATATTTAACAATTGGTTTAACTGCCACCCGCCTGAATCTATTTAAAATCTAATTTTTTTTAATTTCAATCGCCCGACCCGATCCGACCCGACCCGTGGATAAAATCTAATTTTTTTTAATTTCATCCGCCCGATCCGCGGATAATCCGCGGACTCCGCGGTTGTGCCCGCAAACCGCGCATCTCTAGTGTACGCGCTGTCACGGCCTGGCTGTTCAGTGTTCTAGAAAAGTCCATGAAACACATACATCACAAGCGCTGGTGCTGGTGATGGCGAGGCGAGACAAGCGACTTCTCGCCTGACGCGTCAACTTCCTGTCCTGATGTTGCTCATCGTCCTCCGTGACGCGCTCCTACACCAACAAAGACACGTGGTGAATCCAGAAGACTTGTTATTAAGGAGTCGCCAGGAGGTTGAGGAGGAGCCACCGCCGCTTACCTGGAAACATGGCGAGGCTCTGTGATTGGACACAGCCGGAGACGCTGCTCTGAAGCTGAGTTCACTCACGTCGGCTTCAACACTCAGATGGAAGTCTGCAGACATCATCACGTGTCAGCACCATATCTCGCACAAGAAATCCACCAATTATCGCCACCAATGTTTGGGATTTTGACTTATATCGGTATCTGACTTTTTTTAAATCTGTATCTGTCTGTTTTTTGTTTTTTTTACAACTACAACAAAACTCCACCTGCAGATACAATATATACACATATGATACCAGTATGTAATATTTAAAAACATTATAGAACTACATCCACAGATACAATATATACACACATTATACCAGTATTTAGTATTTTTAAACTAATGCAAAATACTAGTTTTTATACTATTTATGAAGTAGATAAATAATAATTATTGATGTAGATAAATAATAATGAAGTAGATAAATATTTATTGACGTAGATGAATAATAATGAAGTAGATAAATAATAATGAAGTAGATAAATAATAATGATTGATGAAGATGAATAATAATGAATGAAGTAGATAAATAATACTTATTGATGAAGATAAATAATAATGAAGTAGATAAATAATAAGTATTGATGTAGATAAATAATAATGAAGTAGATAAATAATAATTAATTAAGTAGATATATAATAATGAATGAAGTAGATAAATAATAATGAATGAAGTAGATAAATAATAATGAATGAAGTAGATAAATAATAATGATAGAAGTAGATAAATAATAATGAATGAAGTAGATAAATAATAATGATTGAAGTAGATAAATAATAATGATTGAAGTAGATAATAATAATGAATGAAGTAGATAAATAATAATGAAGTAGATAAATAATAATGAATGAAGTAGATAAATAATTATTGATGTAGATAAATAATGAAGAAGATAAATAATAATGAATGAAGTAGATAAATAATAATTATTGACATAGATAAATAATAATGAATGAAGTAGATAAATAATAAATGAAGTAGACAAATAATGAATGAAGTAAATAAATAATAATTATTGATGTAGATAAATAATAATGAAGTAGATAAATAATAATGAATTAGATAAATAATAGTGAAGTACATAAATAATAATGAATGAAGTAGATACAAAATAGTGAAGTAGATAAATAATAATAAATGAAGTAGATAAATAATAATTATTGCCGTAGATAAATAATAATGAAGTAGATAAATAATAATGAAGTAGATAAATAATAATTAATTAAGTAGATATATAATAATGAATGAAGTAGATAAATAATTATTGAAGTAGATAAATAATAATGAATGAAGTAGATAAATAATAATGATTGAAGTAGATAATAATGAATGAAGTAGATAAATAATAATTATTGATGAAGATAAATAATAATGAAGTAGATAAATAATAATTAAGTAGATAAATAATAATTAAGTAGATATATAATAATGAATGAAGTAGATAATTATTGAAGTAGATAAATAATAATGAATGAAGTAGATAAATAATAATGATTGAAGTAGATAAATAATAATGATTGAAGTAGATAAATAATAATGAAGTAGATAAATAATAATGAAGTAGATAAATAATAATGAATGAAGTAGATAAATAATAATTATTGATGTAGATAAATAATGAAGATAAATAATAATGAAGTAGATAAATAATAATTATTGACGTAGATAAATAATAATGAATGAAGTAGATAAATAATAATGAATGAAGTAGATAAATAATGAATGAAGTAGACAAATAATGAATGAAGTAAATAAATAATTATTGATGTAGATAAATAATAATGAAGTAGATAAATAATAATGAATTAGATAAATAATAGTGAAGTAGATAAATAATAATGAATGAAGTAGATAAATAATAGTGAAGTAGATAAATAATAATGAATGAAGTAGATAAATAATAATTATTGACGTAGATAAATAATAATGAATGAAGTAGATAAATAATTATTGACGTAGATAAATAATAATGAATGAAGTAGATAAATAATAATGAATGAAGTAGATAAATAATAATGAATGAAGTAGACAAATAATGAATGAAGGAGACAAATAATGAATGAAGTAAATAAATAATAATTATTGATGTAAATAATAATGAATTAGATAAATAATAATGAAGTAGATAAATAATAGTGAAGTAGATAAATAATAATGAATGAAGTAGATAAATAATAGTGAAGTAGATAAATAATAATGAATGAAGTAGATAAATAATAATTATTGACGTAGATAAATAATAATGAATGAAGTAGATAAATAATAATGAAGTAGATAAATAATAATTATTGCCGTAGATAAATAATAATGAAGTAGATAAATAATAATGAAGTAGATAAAGTATAGGCACTGTTCAAGCACCAGCACTTTTGTCCTGCATGAGAAACATTCCCTTCTTGTTCGAGCCCATTTTTTTGGTATTTATTTAAGAATAAAAATGTACTCTCATTGTAAATGATTCTCCCCAAATATGTTTCATTTGAGTTCATGTGAGAATTCTTCTCCGGGCAGTTAGAGCAGAGTAATTTCGTAACTTGCTAGCTTTAGCCATACTGTGCTAACTAGCCCAGTTTGTAGGAGCCCTAAATGGCCTACAAGCTACGTTAGCTGGTGAGCTAGTACACCGCCATGTAAACAAGCCTCATGTTGCGTAATATGGGGCCCAGTTATATCCAACTTTGAGTGTAGTCCGTATCGGCCCTGGGAAAAAAAGGTGTGGGTCATTCTCTCACACACCTGTGTTGTTGGCTTTGCAGTCTGTCGGGGACATGGGGCCGAAGTTGCCAGGTGAGTTTGGACTCGGGTTGCCGGGGTAAATCTTTGGCGGCTTCTTACATCCGGCGACGGCGCCTTGCCTTCCATTTTCCAGGTCGGACTGTGCGCCCTGCTGCTGGGCTCGTTTCAGCTGCAGCTCCTGCACGCCGCCAGCAGAGGGAGACATGACTTTGTGTTTGTTGCTGCTGCACCTGACATTTCCCCCCCCACCTGGATGGCGGCGAGGCGCGCCTGCCGGGCTTTTTCGTCACGGATCCGTTTCCGGTCGTCCCTGGGCGGCTCCAGGTGACCCTCCGCTCGCTTCTGCCACTCCTACGAGAGGCGGAGTCAACATCGGCGTGCAACAGCGAACTCATGGACACACCTTCCTCTTGCAGTCCAGCACGTGTCTGAGCGCCGCCTGGTTGGCGAGGCGCCTCCTGGTGTGACGTCTGTACCACCGCTGGATGGTGACGGCGGCCTGGTTCACCTGCTGGATGAACCTTCAAGGTGCGGCGCACACGTCAGCCAGGAGAATCTCGTCATCGGCAAACAATCACAGACATCCTCACCTTTCCGCCTCTTCCTCCGTCACCTCGCTGCGGCGCGGCGTGACAGGACTGCCTCGCTGGGCCGGACTTCTGTTGTTGGAGGAAGCGGAGAAGTTCTTCTGGGATTTGGTGAGCGAGCTGTTCTCCAGAGACACGTCATCGTTGGCCGTGGCTTTCAGGATGTTGCTGGGAGGAAGCGCCAATCAAACACCAGCCGGAGGGCAGCGAGGACACTTCCTGTCTGAGAGAGGAAGTACGTACCTGAAGGCCGGCCTCTGGTTGGAGCTTTTAGGCGTGAGCGGCTTCTCCGCGTGGTTGTTGTGCAAGATGGTGGTGACGGAGTTCCCCACAGCGCCCTTGTTGCTCCTGACCAACAACAACACATCAGCGTGATGATCTTAACTCTACAGTAGTGATGGGTTGATGAGGCGTCATGAAGCGTTTCGACACATTGCAAAACTGTATTGATACTGTGTCGATACTGTGTCACTAAATACTGACATCTGCTGGACATTAAAAATCCCTACAGGCAACCTATGGACCGACTCAACTGACACTGATTTGATGCCCTAGTACAGGGGTCACCAACCTTTTTGAAACCAAAAACTACTTCTTGGGTACTGATTAATGCGAAGGGCTACCAGTTTGATACACACTTAAATAAATAAATATATTGTCATTTGTAAGTTACACGTAAGTGTGATTCAAACAAGAATAGCTATTCATCCATCCATTTTCTACCGCTTATTCCCTTTTGGGGTCGCGGGGGGCGCTGGAGCCTATCTCAGCTACAATCGGGCGGAAGGCGGGGTACACCCTGGACAAGTCGCCACCTCATCGCAGGGCCAACACAGATAGACAGACAACATTCACACTCACATCCACACACTATAAATACATTTATATATATAAAAAAAATGGGTAATTCTGTCTGTCATTCCGTCGTACATTTTTTTTCCCTTTTACGGAAGGTTTTTTCTAGAGAATAAATGATGAAAAAAACACTTAATTGAACGGTTTAAAAGAGGAGAAAACACGAAAAAAAAATCAAATCAAATTTTGAAACATAGTTTATCTTTAATTTCGACTCTTTAAAATTCAAAATTCAACCGACAAAAAGAAGAGAAAAACTAGCTAATTTGAATCTTTTTGAAAAAATTAAAAAAATAATTTATGGAACATCATTAGTAATTTTTCCTGATTAAGATACATTTTAGAATTTTGATGACATGTTTTAAATTGGTTAAAATCCAATCTGCACTTTGTTAGAATATTTAACAAATTGGACCAAGCTATATTTCTAACAAAGACAAATCAGTATTTCTTCTAGATTTTCCAGAACAAAAATTTTAAAAGAAATTCAAAATACTTTGAAATGAGATTTAAATTTGATTCTACAGATTTTCTAGATTTGCCAGAATAATTTTTTTGAATTTTAATCATAGTAAGTTTGAAGAAATATTTCATAAATATTCTTCGTCGAAAAAACAGAAGCTAAAATATTTATTATTCTTTACAATGAAAAAAAAAATCAATTTACATTGATTTAAATTGTCAGGAAAGAAGAGGAAGACATTTAAAAGGTAAAAAGGTATATGTGTTTAAAAATCCTAAAATCATTTTTAAGGTTGTATTTTTTCTCTAAAATTGTATTTCTAAAAGTAATAAGAAGCAAAGTAAAAAAAATAAATGAATTTATTTAAACAAGTGAAGACCAAGTCTTTAAAATATTTTCATGGATTTTCAAATTCTATTTGAGTTTTGTCTCTTTTAGAATTAAAAATGTCAAGCAAAGCGAGACCAGTTTGCAAATAAATAAATTACATTTAAAAAATAGAGGCAGCTCACTGGTAAGTGCTGCTCTTTGAGCTATTTTTAGAACAGGCCAGCGGGTGACTTATCTGGTCCTTACGGGCTACCTGGTGACCGCGGGCACCGCGTTGGTGACCCCTGCCCTAGTATATACAATAATATAAACCAAGTCATTGTATTTCATTTAGGATTATTTCATATCTTCATTTAAATAAAAATATATTTGTATCTTTTTTAGATACAGTCAATAAATAATGTGAACATGTATCATAACATGGACATCTAAGAGAACGTGTTGTGGATGATTGTGGACTGGGAATTTTTTTTATTTATTTTTTTTACACATTTTTATAAATAAAAAAAATAAAAAAAGGTTTTCCGACGTATTACATTTTAGACGATTTCTCTTCTTAGTTATTATTTCTCGGGCTGTAGAAAAGAGCCGCTCACAGGGCACAGAGGAGGCGTCAGTGCGACACAGTTGGCGTATCGGTCACGTGACCGAAACAGCTCATGATCGGTCACGTGACTTTCTAAAAGCGGTACGCGCACCGACACAGGGTTTTGCTCTATGAGCTCGACGCAGGCTACACTGCAAAAAGTCAGTGTTCAAAAACAAGAAGAAAAAAAAATACAAAAATGAGGGGTATTTTACTTGAACTAAGCAAAATTATCTGCCAATAGAACAAGAAAATTCGGCTTGCCAAGACTTTCCAAAACAAGTCAAATTAGCTAACCTCAATGTACCCAAAAATAGCTTAAAATAAGTATATTCTCACTAATAACAAGTGCACTTTTCTTGGTAGGAAAAAAAAGATCTTTTTGATCAATATGTTGAAAAATATTCTTAAATGAAGTAAATGCTAGTGCCATTATCTTGACATAATGATATGCGCTCGGCATCATGAATTTTTTTTCATGCTTGAAGTAAGAAATGATTACTTTAAAAAAGTAGTTTTATACTTGTGAGTGTTGATGACACAGCACTTGATATTCTAGTTTCAAGCATGTTTTACTCAATATAAATGATAATGATAAATGGGTTGTACTTGTATAGCGCTTTTCTACCTTCAAGGTACTCAAAGCGCTTTGACACTACTTCCACATTTACCCATTCACACACACATTCACACACTGATGGAGGGAGCTGCCATGCAAGGCGCTAACCAGCACCCATCAGGAGCAAGGGTGAAGTGTCTTGCTCAGGACACAACGGACATGACGAGGTTGGTACTAGGTGGGGATTGAACCAGGGACCCTCGGGTCGCGCACGGCCACTCTCCCACTGCGCCACGCCGTCCCCCGTCATATAGGTCATCACATCTCAGCAACAAGCTGTAATATCTTACTGAGATCATTTAGGACCAAAACTCTTAAAACAAGTAAAACACTCTAACATAAAATCTGCGTAGTGAGAAGAATTATCTTAGACAGAAAATAAGCAAATATCATCCTTATTTGAGATATTTCATCTGACTTAGATTTCAGTTCTTGCAGTGTAGCCCTGCTATGTAGCTGACTAGGTTATGTTGCACCCTAATAAGTGTTGATACTGTAAGTACCGTATTTTCCGCACTATAAGGCGCACCTAAAAACCACAAATTTTCTCAAAAGCTGACAGTGCGCCTTATAACCCGGTGCGCTTTATATATGGATTAATAATAAGATTCATTTTCATAAAGTTTCGGTCTCGTAACTACGGTAAACAGCCGCCATCTTTTTTCCCGGTAGAACAGGAAGCGCTTCTTCTTCTACGCAAGCAACCGCCAAGGTAAGCACCCGCCCCCATAGAACAGGAAGCGCTTCTTCTTCTACTGTAAGCAACCACCCGCCCGCGTAGAAGAAGAAAAAGCGCGCGGATATTACCGTACGTTTCATTTCCTTTGTGTGTTTACATCTGTAAAGACCACAAAATGGCTCCTACTAAGCGACAGGGATCCGGTTCATGAAAAGACGCAATCTCTCCATCCGCACACGGATTACTATTTCACAGCAACTGATATTCCTGTGAACCGCACTGTGGATACAACGGGAGCACGTACGGTGAATATTCGCACCACAGGGAATGAGAAGTCATCCTTCACTGTGGTTCTAGCTTGCCATGCTAATGGCCAGAAACTTCCACCCATGGTGATATTCAAAAGGAAGACCTTGCCAAAAGAGACCTTTCCAGCCGGCGTCATCATAAAAGCTAACTCGAAGGGATGGATGAAGAAAAGATGAGCGAGTGGTTAAGGTAAGTTTAAGTTTACGCGAAGAGGCCGGGTGGCTTTTTTCAGCAGCTCCGTCCATGTTGATATACGACTCCATGCGCGCCCACATCACGCTGGTTTTAATATATTATTAAAGTTTGACTGACCTATTTGACTGTTTTTTTGACATTCCTTTAGCGCAGTTAGATGCGGCTTACAACACGGGGCGGCTTATAGGTGGACAAAGTTTTGAAATATGCCGATCATTGAAGGCGCGGCTTATAACCCAGGGCGCCTTATGGTGCGGAAAATACGGTATTGTGCGTATTTAGTCAAATCCAATTTTTTTGCCCGCATGTGACCGGTATCAGATTTTCCCATGTTGGTGAGAACAGTGCAATTCCAAATGTTTCTTACCCGACGCAGGCATCTTTTGTAAGTGGATATAAATGACATATGTATGTCATGTGACCGCAACGTCATCAAATATCGCTAAGCACCAAAATTATTCGCCAAAATAGACGGTTACAAAATAAATACTTGACAAATGAGCAGGAAAATTGTGAAAATAAATGTTTTAGGAGTAGAAAACAGGTGAGAGTATATGTTTTAGGAGTAGAAAACAGGTGACAGCAAATGTTGTATGAGTAGAAAACAGGTGACAGTAAATGTTTGAGTAGAAAACAGGTGACATTAAATGTATGAGTAGAAAACAGGTGACAGTAAATGTTGTATGAGTAGAAAACAGGTGAGAGTATATGTTTTAAGAGTAGAAAACAGGTGACAGTAAATGTTGTATGAGTAAAAAACACGTGACAGTAAATGTTTTAAGAGTAGAAAACAGGTGACAGTAAAAGTTGTATGAGTAGAAAACAGGTGACAGTAAATGTTGTGAGTAGAGAATAGGTGACAGTAAATGTTTTAGGAGTAGAAAACAGGTGAGAGTATATGTTGTATGAGTAGAAAACAGGTGACAGTGAATGTTGTATGAGTAGAAAACAGGTGACAGTAAATGTGAGTAGAGAATAGGTGACAGTAAATGTTTTAAGAGTAGAAAACAGGTGAGAGTATATGTTGTATGAGTAGAAAACAGGTGACAGTGAATGTTGTATGAGTAGAAAACAGGTGACAGTAAATGTTGTATGAATAGAAAACAGGTGAGAGTATATGTTTTATGAGTAGAAAACAGGTGACAGTGAATGTTGTATGAGTAGAAAACAGGTGACAGTAAATGTTTTAGGAGTAGAAAACAGGTGAGAGTATATGTTTTAAGAGTAGAAAACAGGTGACAGTAAATGTTTTAGGAGTAGAAAACAGGTGACAGTAAATGTTGTATGAGAAGAAAACAGGTGACAGTAAATGTTGTATGAGTAGAAAACAGGTGACAGTAAATGTTGTATGAGTAGAAAACAGGTGACAGTGAATGTATTAGGAGTAGAAAACAGGTGACAGTGAATGTTTTAAGTGTAGAAAACAGGCAAAAACTGATTTGGAGGTGTTAAAACCGCCATGTAAAATTGCTAATGCTAACTGCCTATGGCAGATCCAATGTTAGTTAGCATCAAGCTAGCGAGCTCTGAAGGAGTGCAGCCTTACTTTACATTGCAGTGTTTTCTTGCTTTGTTGCTGTTCAAATGGCAACATGACAGTCTGCTCTCAGTGCTGCTTGACTGACTGTTTACGTGACATCACATTTCACAAAGGAATCAAAACATGGCACCGTTTCATTTGACCTAAATCCACACCCGATAGTACCGACGGTGCCTAGAAAAGTAGTGTGTTCACTAGCCATCCCCATAGCTAGCTGGTTAGCACCTTGGATGTCTTGTCTGCTAACAACAGACTCCGCCCACCTGTTGTTGGCGGTGAAGGTGGCCGCCACAGAGGCGTCTCTTCTCTTCAGGCCGGTGGGCGAGTCGGCGCTGCCGCGGGCGCCTAAGAGCGGGGGTGTCGCTCGAGGCTGGTCATCCTTTGTCACAACAGGAAGAACATTCAGTGAGTGAGTGTGTGTGTGTGTGTGTGTGTGTGTGTGTGTGTGTGTGTGTGTGTGTGTGTGTGTGTGTGTTTGAATACCAGAATGTTCCATGTGGTTCTGTCTGGCGACGCCTTGCCGAGGCCGCCCACCTTCTTTGGGCTGTCGGCGCCGTAGTCCAGCAGGGTCAGGTAGTCGCCATTCTGGTCCGGACTGGGAGGGGCCACACACACAGTTAGATCCACCCCTTTTTGACAAAAGTATCCCCCTCATTGGACTCACCCCCACCCTTGTAAAAGCTCCCTGAGCCAGTGGACTGGCCGGCTTTACTAGAGTGAGAAAGTATTCACTTTTGGCAGACACACATACGTACCTACGCAATCCAGAGGTTTTTGAGGGAGTGAGACCGACGCTGTAGCATTTACCCGTGTTGGTAAACACTACTTCAATCTATTGACGAATATGGCGGCCATATTGATACATCAAAGATACTAAAGCAATACAATATATATCTACTAGAGATGCGCGGATAGGCAATTTATTTCATCCGCAACCGCGTCAGAAAGTCGTCAACCATCCGCCATCCACCCGATGTAACGTTTGATCAGAACTGCACCCGCCCGCCATCCGCCCGATCTAATATAGATGATGCAAGGCATTAGTGAGCCTGCCAACTACTCCGGTTTTCCCGTAATTCGTACGGTTTTCATCAACCTATTCCGGGTTTTTCATTAATTAAAAAAAAAAAAAAAGGGTGAAAACTACGCGAATTGCACCTTGTGCAGACAAGATTTTTCGATCGGACACGGAGGAATTAGCGATGTAAAAGACCACGTTGGGACAAAAAAACACAAGTCTAATGCCGTTGCTAGCGATACAAGTGGAAAACTTTCAACGTTTTTCGTCGCCCAAACAGATTCTTTGGATGTGATAAATGCCGAAGTTTTATTTACGGAGGCAATAATTGAGCATGGATTTCCAATCGCACTGGCTGATCACATGGGACAGTTAAATGTTTGTAATGTAACCTTTAAAAATCATTACGCGGTGATCGCGGTCCCAAAAATAAACTTTTCTTGCATGATAATGTCCAGAAAAATTCGCTTTACATTACTATAGAGTCCTTTTAACGAATGAGTTTGATGGTTTATCACAAACCTTAAATGAAAGAAGTCCTTTGTTCTCCTGCACCATGGCCTTGCTTCGTGTTTGGTGCGCAAGCTTTATAACCTCACTGAGGTTATAAAGCTTTCGCCTGTTAAAGAAAGGAGACTGATCCAATGCAGCACAGACTTTCGCGTGCCACGCTGTCACGACCCAGACGCACACCAGTGCGCAATCATATGGGAGCCGCGCTGAGCGCACCTCCAAGCGCGTCTCGCTGCCGGCGACGGCCGGGTATATGGGCCCGACGCTCCAGCGCCATCCATTTTCAGGGCTAGTTGATTCGGCAGGTGGGTTGTTACACACTCCTTAGCGGGTTCCGACTTCCATGGCCACCGTCCTGCTCTCTATATCAACCAGGGTGAGCCCCACCCCTTTCGTGAGCGCACTGCGCGCGGAGTGACCCCTGTTACGCGCCCCCGGCAACAGGGGTGGCGGGCAGGTAAGCTGCGCGGGCGGAGCGCGCGTAGTGACCCCTGTTACGAGCCCCCGGCCACGGGGGTGGCGGGCAGGTAAGCTGCTTACCTGCTGCGCGTGACGCCGGCCGCGGCGAAGGCGGACGAGGCGGGGTGTCGGTGCGGTGGGCGCGGTGGTGACCCTGGATGTGCGTCGGGCCCTTCTCGCGGATCGCCTCAGCTACGGCTCCAGGTGGGGCCCTCTCGGGGGAAGGGGCCTCGGTCCCGGACCCCGGCGAGGCGTCCCTTCTCCGCTCCGTAAAAGTGTCCATCTCTTTTCTTTTTTTTCTTCTGTTGTGGCATATGCTGCAGGTGCCTGCTCGTTTTTCGTATGTGGGTAACAACATTTAACTATGTATATATATTTACCAATTGGTTTAACTGCCACCCGCAAAAAAAATAAATAAAAAAATAAAAATAAATATATATCTAATTAATCCACCCGACCCGACCCGCGCGCGGATAAAATCTTATTTTTTTTAATTTCATCCGCCCGATCCGCGGATAATCCGCAGACTCCGCGGTTGTGTCCGCAAACCGCGCATCTCTAATATCTACCTACATTTATGCTCAACTATCTGAACACAACATCCATATCTTAGCTTTGTGTTATCAGTAACAGAGCATATTCTACCTCATTTTGCCATAAATGAGGAATTTTCAAGCATAAAAATGGCTAAATGAAGAAGTATCGTGGCCATTGATTGGCTCAGCCTCAGGCAGCATTCATAACATTAGCATGCTAACTTTTTTAGCCAATTTTGCAGCCAAACGCCTGAGACTCACAACTTGCTACTAGACACATTCTAACAGTTAGCATTCTAGCATGCTCATTTTTTAAGCCAATTTTGCAGCCAAACGCCTGAGACTCACAACTTGCTACCGTATTTGTCGGACTATAAGTCACAGTTTTTTTCATAGTTTGGCCCATAGTGCGACTTATACTCAGGAGCGACTTATGTGTGAAATGATTAACACATTAGCGTAAAATATCAAATAATATTATTGATCTCATTCACGTAAGAGACTAGACGTATAAGATTTCATGGGATTTAGCGATTAGGAGTGACAGATTGTATAGCATGTTCTATATGTTATAGTTATTTGAATATGTTACGTTAACATACCAGTTGGTTATTTATGCCTCATATAACGTACACTTATTCAGCCTGTTGTTCACTATTCTTTATTTATTTTAAATTGCCTTTCAAATGTCTATTCTTGCTGTTGGCTTTTATCAAATACATTTCCCAAAAAAATGCGACTTATACTCCAGTGCGACTTATATACGTTTTTTTCCTTCTTTATTATGCATTTCCAGCCGGTGCGACTTATACTCCGGAGCGACTTATACTCCGAAAAATACGGCTGGACACATTCTAACAGTTAGCATTCTTCAAACAGTTAGCATTCTAGCATGCTAACTTTTTTTAGCCAATTTTACAGCCGAACATCTCAGAGTCATATGACTTAGTACTTGACACATGCTAACTGTTAGCATTCTAAAATGATACAATTTTTAGTCAATTTTACAGCCGAAGACCTCAGTCATATAACTTTGTACTTAAAACATCTTAACTGTTAAAATGCTAACGTTAGCAATATAACATACTACCGTATTTTCCGCACTATAAGGCGCACCTAAAAACCACAAATTTTCTCAAAAGCTGACAGTGCGCCTTATAACCCGGTGCGCTTTATATATGGATAAATATTAAGATTCATTTTCATAAAGTTTCGGTCTCGTAACTACGGTAAACAGCCGCCATCTTTTTTCCCCGTAGAACAGGAAGCGCTTCTTCTTCTACGCAAGCAACCGCCAAAGTAAGCACCCGCCCCCATAGAACAGGAAGCGCTTCTTCTTCTACTGTAAGCAACCACCCGCCCGCGTAGAAGAAGAAAAAGCGCGCGGATATTATCGTACTTCATTTCCTTTGTGTGTTTACATCTGTAAAGACCACAAAATGGCTCCTACTAAACGACAGGGATCCGGTTCATGAAAAGACGCAATCTCTCCATCCGCACACGGATTACTATTTCACAGCAACTGATATTCCTGTGAACCGCACTGTGGATACAACGGGAGCACGTACGGTGAATATTCGCACCACAGGGAATGAGAAGTCATCCTTCACTGTGGTTCTAGCTTGCCATGCTAATGGCCAGAAACTTCCACCCATGGTGATATTCAAAAGGAAGACCTTGCCAAAAGAGACCTTTCCAGCCGGCGTCATCATAAAAGCTAACTCGAAGGGATGGATGAAGAAAAGATGAGCGAGTGGTTAAGGTAAGTTTAAGTTTACGCGAAGAGGCCGGGTGGCTTTTTTCACGCAGCTCCGTCCATGTTGATATACGATTCCATGCGCGCCCACATCACGCTGGTTTTAATATATTATTAAAGTTTGACTGACCTATTTGACTGTTTTTTTGACATTCCTTTAGCGCAGTTAGATGCGGCTTACAACACGGGGCGGCTTATAGGTGGACAAAGTTTTGAAATATGCCGTTCATTGAAGGCGCGGCTTATAACCCAGGGCGCCTTATGGTGCGGAAAATACGGTAACTTTTTTTTCGCCAGTTTTACAGCCTAACACCTCAGAGCCAAATAACTTGGTACCTGAAACATGTTCTCTGTTAGCATGTTGACGTTAGCATTCTTGCAAACTTTCTTAGCCAATTTAAAACAGAATCTGTAAGATAAAGCATATATCAAGCACCATACAACTTGGTACTTGTTAGCATTCATATGCAATGTTGTCCTATGATTGCATAGTCTAGTTTTGTATTGTAGCAACAAGCTAACAGCCTGGTAAACTAATGTGGGGGTGCAGAACGCAGCACATTCCTGTACGGGAGGATGATAGTAGGTGGTGCTGACTCCACTTGCTTGAGGGGGAGGGTAACTTGACCCCGAGGTGCACCCCACGACCTCAGCAGCAGCTCTTTGTCATGCAGTGATTCCATTGTTGACACCACTGAGGCCCGCCAGCTGTTGTCCGTCTCTCACACACACACACACACACACACACACACACACACACACACACACACACACACACACACACACACACACACACACACACACACACACACACACACACACACACACACACACACACACACACACACACACACACACACACACACACACACACACACACACACACACCTGAGAGCAGCATGGGTGTGCTGGTTGACTAGAGTGGTGCTGTTGGATCGCCTCAGGTTCTTGACAGAGCGCAAACTACCGAAGGCATCGCTCTGTAGAAACATGTTGAAAATATTCTCATACACCACATGTCAAATATTCTCATACACCACATGTCAAATATTCTCATACGCTATATGTCAAATATTCTCATTCACCATATGTCAAATATCTCATACAGAATATGTCAAATATTCTCATCCATCCATTTTCTACCGCTTATTCCCTTCGGGGTCGCGGGGGTGCTGGAGCCTATCTCAGCTACAATCGGGCAGAAGGCGGGGTACACCCTGGACAAGTCGCCACCTCATCGTACAGTATATATCAAATATTGTCATACACCATCTGTCAAATATTCTCATACACTATATATCAAAAAATGCCATACACTATATATTGTATCAAATATTCTCATACAGTATATGTCAAATATCCTCATACATCCATCCATCCATTTTCTACCGCTTATTCCCTTTTGGGGTCACAGGGGGGCGCTGGAGCCTATCTCAGCTACAATCGGGCGGAAGGCGGGGTACACCCTGGACAAGTCGCCACCTCATCGCAGGGCCAACACAGATAGACAGACAACATTCACATACACCATATGTCAAATATTCTCATATACTATATATCAAATATTTTCATACACCATATGTCAAATATTCTTATACACTATATGTCAAATATTCTCATATACTATGTCAAATATTCTCATACACCATATGTCAAATATTCTCATACACTATATGTCAAATATTCTCATACACTATATGTCAAATATTCTCATATACTCTGTCAAATATTCTCATACACCATATGTCAAATATTCTCATACACTATATGTCAAATATTCTCATATACTATATGTCAAATATTCTCATACACCATATGTCAAATATTCTCATACACCATATGTCAAATATTCTCATACACTATATGTCAAATATTCTCATATACTATATGTCAAATATTCTCATACAGTATATGTCAAATATTCTCATACACTATATGTCAAATATTCTCATATACTATATGTCAAATATTCTCATACACTATATGTCAAATAGTCTCATACACCATATGTCAAATATTCTCATACAGTATATGTCAAATATTCTCATATACTCTATGTCAAATATTCTCATACACCATATGTCAAATATTCTCATACACCATATGTCAAATATTCTCATACACCATATGTCAAATATTCTCATATACTATATGTCAAATATTCTCATACACCATATGTCAAATATTCTCATACACCATATGTCAAATATTCTCATACACCATATGTCAAATATTCTCATACACTATATGTCAAATATTCTCATACACTATATGTCAAATATTCTCATACACCATATGTCAAATATTCTCATACACCATATGTCAAATATTCTCATATACTATATGTCAAATATTCTCATACACTATATGTCAAATATTCTCATACACTATATGTCAAATATTCTCATACACCATATGTCAAATATTCTCATATACTCTGTCAAATATTCTCATATACTATATGTCAAATATTCTCATACACCATATGACAAATATTCTCATACAGTATACGTCAAATATTCTCATACACTATATGTCAAATATTCTCATATACTATATGTCAAATATTCTCATACACCAATGTCAAATATTCTCATACACCATATGTCAAATATTCTCATACACTATATGTCAAATATTCTCATATACTCTGTCAAATATTCTCATATACTATATGTCAAATATTCTCATACACCATGTCAAATATTCTCATACACCATATGTCAAATATTCTCATACACTATATGTCAAATATTCTCATATACTATATGTCAAATATTCTCATACACCATATGTCAAATATTCTCATACACCATATGTCAAATATTCTCATACACTATATGTCAAATATTCTCATACACCATATGTCAAATATTCTCATACACTATATGTCAAATATTCTCATACACTATATGTCAAATATTCTCATACACTATATGTCAAATATTCTCATACACTATATGTCAAATATTCTCATACACCATATGTCAAATATTCTCATATACTATATGTCAAATATTCTCATACACCATATGTCAAATATTCTCATACACTATATGAACCCGAGCACGGTGGTAGAGGGGTTAGTGCGTCTGCCTCACAATACGAAGGTCCTGAGTAGTCCTGGGTTCAATCCCAGCCTCAGGATCTTTCTGTGTGGAGTTTGCATGTTCTCCCCGTGACTGCGTGGGTTCTACTCCGGCTTCCTCCCACCTCCAAAGACATGCACCTGGGGATAGGCCCCTCCCACCTCCAAAGACATGCACCTGGGGATAGGCCCCTCCCACCTCCAAAGACATGCACCTGGGGATAGGTTGATTGGCAACACTAAATGGTCCCTAGTGTGTGAATGTTGTCTGTCTATCTGTGTTGGCCCTGCGATGAGGTGGCGACTTGTCCAGGGTGTACCCCACCTTCCACCCGATTGTAGCTGAGATAGGCTCCAGAACCCCCCCCCGCGACCCCGAAGGGAATAAGCGGTAGAAATGGATGGATTATGGATATATGTCAAATATTCTCATGATATTATTGTGACACAGGTGATGCTCACCTGAGTGTTGGCCTTCCCTCGGCCCTCGCTGGCCACAGACACGGACACGGAGCGGGCCAAGTACTTCCCGGGCGAGGCGCTGCCGGGTCTTCTGCTGATGGCGAGTCGGGAGCCGGACAAGCTGAGGTCCAAGGCGCCTGCGGGGGGCGTGGCCGAGATGGAGGAGGGGCTTCGTGTGGCGTGCATCCTTCACACACACGACAGAAAACACAACCACAAACATTGGGAGGCTGCACACACTTCCTGTCTCCGTGGTTACCAAAACAAAAGCATGCTTCAGATTAGCAGCACTTCACATTCATCACATTGATTATCTTATCTTACCTTAACTAGCATCATGCTACACAATAAACTTGCTTAGCGAGCTCCTGGAGATGTACATTTACCTTTTTACACCTCAGACCTCAAGACTGGACTAGTAGTACTTGTAGTGACCTAGTAGTACTATAAGTACACTAATCGTGCTAGTAATAACCAACTACTAGTGGACTTGTAGTACTGGTAGGTAAATGGTTTGTACTTGTATAGCGCTTTTCTACCTTTTTAAGGAACTCAAAGCTCTTTGACACTATTTCCACATTCACACACTAACCAGCTAACCAGGCCCATCAGGAGCAAGGGTAGGGGCCTAGTAGTACTATTAGTAAAAGAGTAGCACTAGTTACAGCCTAGTAGTAGTGGAATAGTGGTACTTGTAGTGACCTAGTAGTACTACAAGTACACTAATAGTGCTAGTAATAGCCAACCACTAGTGGACTAGTAGTACTGTTAGTGAACTAGTAGTACTATTAATAGCCTACTAGTGGTGGACTAGTAGTATTGTAGTCACTTAGTAGTAGTGAAAGTACACTAATAGTGCTAGTAATAGCCAACCACTAGTGGACTAGTAGTACTGTTAGTGAACTAGTAGTACTATTAATAGCCTACTAGTGGTGGACTAGTAGTATTGTAGTCACTTAGTAGTAGTAAAAGTACACTAATAGTGCTAGTAATAGCCAACCACTAGTGGACTAGTAGTACTGTTAGTGAACTAGTAGTACTATTAATAGCCTACTAGTGGTGGACTAGTAGTATTGTAGTCACTTAGTAGTAGTAAAAGTACACTAATAGTGCTAGTAATAGCCAACCACTAGTGGACTAGTAGTACTGTTAGTGAACTAGTAGTACTATTAATAGCCTACTAGTGGTGGACTAGTAGTATTGTAGTCACTTAGTAGTAAAAGAACACCAATAGTGCTAGTAATAGCCAACTACTAGTGGACTAGTAGTACTGTTAGTGAACTAGTAGTACTATTAATAGCCTACTAGTGGTGGACTAGTAGTATTGTAGTCACTTAGTAGTAGTACAAGTACACTAATAGTGCTAGTAATAGCCAACTACTAGTGGACTAGTAGTACTGTTAGTGAACTATAGTAGTACTATTAATAGCCTACTAGTGGTGGACTAGTAGTATTGTAGTCACTTAGTAGTAGTAAAAGTACACTAATAGTGCTGGTAATAGCCAACTACTAGTGGACTTGTAGTACTGGTAGGGGCCTAGTAGTACTATTAGTAAAAGAGTAGTACTAGTTACAGCCTAGTAGTAGTGGAACAGTGGTACTTGTAGTGACCTAGTAGTACTATAAGTACACTAATAGCCAACTACTAGTGGCTAAGAAATAACTAGTAGTACTAGTTACAGCCTACTAGTATGTGGATATTATGTAACCAAATACTGTTAACTGCGGTACTAATAATTCATCGGACAGACAAAGGTAACGTCAAGTAAGTTAGGCTAACTAGCAGCGCTCATGCTAAGGAGCATTATAACGAGTTCCATCATGTGCTGGCTATGTTTGCGTCCAAACACGACGAGGACAGAATGTTTAGTTGCCAGCAGACTTTCTACTTTTTATACATTTGATGATTTATGCGAGGCCGAGCTTGAAAAAGACTCCTCACAGATGCCACACAGCAGCTAACGCGTCCTCAAGTGCTTGGTTAGCGGCTGGCGAGCGCTGGTAGAAGTCAATCAAAGAGAGACACTTACTTTACTAGCGTGGAGGTCCAAGCATGTCTGGAGACTAACCTAGTAAGAAATAGTTTGAGGGAAACGCCGAGAGGCAACGGAGAAAAACACTATGCCTGCTTTTTAAAACGCATAAAGTGACCCCGCCTCTTTGGGCGCCTGATTGGCTCACTGTTGCCATTCAGCGCTCTGATTGGCTGAACGAAACCGCCAGTGTTGGGTGGCAGCTGAGGGGGCGTGTTTGGTTGTCAGGAAGGAGGCGTGAGGTTGTTTGAGAGTTAAATAAACAATGAATTGTGATGATTTTCTCCTATTAAAGAGAAATAAATGAAGGCCCAGCAGAAAAACACACCTCTTAAATGCTTCCAAGGCTGGCAGTCACACAATAACATTTATTTTGGTGTATAATCTTACAAGCAAGTAGAATATAGAGTTAAAGTACCAATGATTGTCTCACACACACACACACTAGGTGGCGAAATTATTCTCTGCATTTGACCCATCACCCTTGATCACCCCCTGGGAGGTGAGGGGAGCAGTGAGCAGCAGCGGTAGATGCGCCCGGGAATCATTTTTGGTGATTTAACCCCCAATTCCAAACTTTGATGCTGAGTGCCGAGCAGGGAGGTAATGCAGGGCCGGCCCGTGACATAGGCCGTATAGGCAAATGCTAAGGGCGCCGTCCATCAGGGGGCGCCACGCCAGTGCCACAAATGTTGGAGAAAAAAAAAAAAAAGTTGGTACTATTTTTTCTAAATACAAAAAATAATCCAACGTTAATTAAAATGCAAAGTAAAGCCTATATAATGGAAATATTATTTGTTACAACATTACGCCCCCCCCCCCCCCCCCGCACGGTGCGCCCCCTCCCTTCCCGTATCATGACTCTTTTTGGACGTCACCACATCAAAAAATCAACACAAGATGTCAAAACGGCCAAAACTGTCAGGTGCCCAGGGAAGAAAAAAGAGAAAAGAAGAGGAGAAACGAGAAAAAGACAAGAGGTAGCAGGTAGGTAACGTTAGCCTACATGAAATTATTTGTCTGTTACAGAATAGTAACCTGGCTTTTTAGCATTAAGCTAATGTTACATGATTCGGCAATTGCTAATCAATAAATAGCTAGTTCTGTTTTAACGTCGGGTTAATATTGTGGAGGGGGCTAAATTGTTATGGAAAATAATAATGTAACGTTAGGTAATTACCTTACATTCCTCAGGGACATTTGTATTAGATCTTTTAAGCAGGTGTTTTTTGTTTACATTGTTATTGCCTTCTGGTTAGCTAATGTTTGCCCTGCAGGTAATAGTCACTTTTCCACCCCTTTATATATTAGGTATAGTTGTAAGCCTAGTTGTTAAAGTGCACATCATTAATGTAAATTAAGCAATATGTATGTAAAAAATATTGTATTTCATATATTCATTTTTTATTTTTT
Organism: Nerophis lumbriciformis; assembly: GCF_033978685.3. NCBI lineage: Eukaryota > Metazoa > Chordata > Actinopteri > Syngnathiformes > Syngnathidae > Nerophis > Nerophis lumbriciformis. The sequence goes on along the minus strand of NC_084579.2, from coordinate 1,681,485 downwards.
GCATTCATTTATTTATTCATATTTTTTTTATCTTGTTAACTATTCTGATTGTTAATTTGCTTTCTTTAAGTAAAAAAAAGGTCAAAGACAAAGCTATTCGGTTTCTTGTGAGTATATACACTTCACTGCCGATGTGGGGGGTGCGCCACCTAAAATCTTGCCTAGGGCGCCAGATTGGTTAGGGCCGGGCCTGAGGTAATGGCTCCCATTTTTATAGTCTTTGGTATGACTCGGCCGGGGTTTGAACTCACAACCTACCCATCTCAGGCCGGACACTAACCACAAGGCCACTGAGCAGGTTAATATGCACTTCCTCCCAACTATAAAAAAAAGTTTGTATGCTATTGTTGGCATACATAGCTGAAGAAAATAAGCATGCTAACACTAACTTAACCTACCTGGTTTACTCCATGCTTTACCAGGATTTGGAAACTTTGCCCTCTGGCATAAGAGTTGTGAGTGCAAATTACCGAGCTAAACTCCCATGCAGTCAGATCAGTGTCCAGCGCGAGCTGTTAAGATTGTCATTGTCATAATGCGACAATCCATCCATCTTCTTCCGCTTATCCGAGGTCGGGTCGCGGGGGCAGCAGCCTAAGCAGGGAAGCCCAGACTTCCCTCTCCCCAGCCACTTCGTCCAGCTCTTCCTGTGGGACCCCGAGGCGTTCCCAGGCCAGCCGGGAGACATAGTCTTCCCAACGTGTCCTGGGTCTTCCTCGTGGCCTCCTACCGGTCGGACGTGCCCTAAACAACTCCCTAGGGAGGCGCTCGGGTGGCATCCTGACTAGATGCCCGAACCACCTCATCTGGCTCCTCTCGATGTGGAGGAGCAGCGGCTTTACTTTGAGCTCCCCCCGAATGACAGAGCTTCTCACCCTATCTCTAAGGGAGAGCCCCGCCACCCGGCGGAGGAAACTAATTTCGGCCGCTTGTACCCGTGATCTTGTCCTTTCGGTCATAACCCAAAGCTCATGACCATAGGTGAGGATGGGAACGTAGATCGACCGGTAAATTGAGAGCTTTGCCTTCCGGCTCAGCTCCTTCTTCACCACAACGGATCGATACAGCGTCCGCATTACTGAAGACGCCGCACCGATCCGCCTGTCGATCTCACCATCCACTCTTCCCTCACTCGTGAACAAGACTCCGAGGTACTTGAACTCCTCCACTTGGGGCAAGATCTCCTCCCCAACCCGGAGATGGCACTCCACCCTTTTCCGGGCGAGAACCATGGACTCGGACTTGGAGGTGCTGATTCTCATCCCAGTCGCTTCACACTCAGCTGCGAACCGATCCAGTGAGAGCTGAAGATCCTGGCTAGATGAAGCCATCAGGACCACATCATCTGCAAAAAGCAGAGACCTAATCCTGTCCCTAATGCGACAATACTCGGCTAATTTCGGGGACTAAACACTGCTGTCATTACTGATACTACGGAACATTTCAGAAAAAAGTAGAAAATAGTGACCCTAATTGTGACTGTTACTCCCTGTGTTCCCAGAAGCTGTGGCAGCACAGATGGGAGGACTCTCAGAACATACTGAAGACCATTGGCCAATATACGGCCGTGAGGACTGGAAATTGGCCGAGAGCTGGTGGGCAGCCTAGGATGGAGTCAGCTCTCTTGGTTACTTTGTTGCTTCTCTGGATGTGGAGATGGTGTTTGTGGAGGAGAGCTAGGATCCACGGTGTTGGTGTGGACCAAAGGTTGAAGCGATGCACAACTAACAATGTTTCCGTGAGGTGAGGAGAAAGACAGCAGGTGTGCTCCTGATGTTTGGCCCCTCAGCCCTCATAAATGTGAACCTTCTCATCTGGCGTCCGTTAGCGGACCACGACGACGCTGCAATGAGAGCACATGTTGTCAGAACTCACCCGCAAGTCCAGGGGGAACAAAGCAGACTCGGACGTGAGCTCGTAGAATTCCTGCTTTTTTTTTATTTTTTCAAAGGCGAGTCATCACAGGAGGGACGCCAGGACCTGCGGGGCTCCAGAGGAGGTTTGCTCAGCAAACGGTACAAAAGGAGGTCGCCGTGGCCCGTTAGTGTGACATCAAGCACGGACTCCCTCCCTCAAAAGTCAGCAAACACACGCTAATAATCGCAACTAAAAAGAGGTTCTCACGGCAAGCATGTCAATTGTAATTGCACACCTTTCATAAATATCACTTCATGGCTACACCACAGAGGCGCGTCAAGGGAAGTCAGCCTCTTAGCTCAAATCTGCCCTCTGCTGGTGTGGAGGTGCGGCCGACAAGATGCTTTCTTTACCCACTTTGTGGTTCCTTGCGATGCTTTCAAGAAAATTTGGAAAATGAGGACCGTGTCAGGACAGGAAGTGGCGAGCACCAGTTCTCGAAAGCACCTCTCTTCTGAAAAAGTCAGAGAACGAAGCTACATATTTCAAACCGAATGTAGAGGGTATGTTTGGGGGCGGGGCCAATGATTGTACTAAAAGATTTGAAAAGATGCGGGCGGTGAGTCTTTGCTGTTGTCCTGAGTGACAGCCATCCTTTATTAGAGAACAGAGGGGGCGGGGCCACGGGCCAAATGTGCAGTCACCCCCCCGTCATGACGGGACACAAACATTACATCATAGGTATGATGTAAAGGAGAGCGTCCACATCACAGCGGTCTGACAAGGTGATGTCATGGTGGTTAAGGGGCGAGGCTTTAGCTGCGGGGCAGCCGGCACATGTCACAGTGCTCGGTGCCGGGCTGGTTCATGAAGGTGCAGTGGGGGCAGGACCACATGGCGGAGGAGGAGGGAGGGGCGGAGGAGTCCCCTATGGAGTCAAAACCCAGAGGTCCAGAGGGTTGCCCCCCGATTGTACCTGGAGAGAAAGCAGAGACCCTCATGAGTAAGACCTGGACCACGTCTGAGCAAGGAGAATGAGTGCTCACCACACAGCTGCTCCACGGTGGCCCACTGCTCCGACTTCTTCCACGTCTGGGCCAGATCCTCGTCGGAGGTCTTGACAGCATCCAGCAGCAGTCCGATGCTGTCCTGCAAAGACAATGAGGGGTTAGACGGGTGGTCGTCGTCACAACTCGGCTCACGGAGAACACGGCACTCACTCTCAGAGGCATGATGTCGTTGGTGACCAGGAAGAGGAGCAGGTGGAAGTCTGACACCATGTCCAGGAATGAGCTGGAGGTGCACTGGGAGAGATATGTGGACAAGCTGTGGAAGTCCTGAGGACAGACGCACAGGGATCAACACCAGACTCTTTTCATGCCGCGGGTAGAACACGTTTCTTTTTGATGCATTCTAAATAGCCAAAGTCAGCTAACAATGGAGGTAAGGAGAGTCGCGCTATTCCGCCTACAAAGCACTGTAAGACATCCATCAACTTTCTATATCAAACTTAGTAATATTTACATGTTTTATGCATTTTAGGCATCATTTCTCAGAAGCATCACAACGTTCGCTTTGCCCTTCAACAACAACAAGACTACTAATCATGGCAGACTTGATGAAAGACAACAAAGACTACTTTGGGACAAAGGATGATCCAGAAAATTATATTTTTGAGCCTGAATATAAGGAGGATGATCTACAAGTTTTAGAATTGTGTGCTGAACACTAAACATCATGTAGCAGTATTGCTTAGTGCTAAACAAGATATACAAACATAATAAAACCATCACTGGGATAAAGACTGATGGGATGTTTATATCTTCCCCTTTACATCAACAATTCATCATCATCCTCACGAAGGGTTAAAAAAGGTGCAAACGAACATCTTTTTGTGTATTCTGGCCTTCTCCGGGTCTAAGTTGGATGTCAAAGTTGACCAACTTGTGGGTTTATGTCCACAACCTTCTACTATCCAGGTGAGAGACATAATTCATCATCTAGAATTAACTTTCACCAACTCAGAGGCCATGCAGCAGCTCAATATGTCAATATAGCAGCATAAGCTAGTTAGTTCTCTGTAAACATAGGGCTGCTAGAAGTAGTTTGTCTGGGTTAGCGATTACAATAACAATATCACTAATACTAGGCTAGCATTCAGGTCACGACGTGTAAATGGAGTCTTGTTGGCGCTTTTTGGATGTTTTAGAGGGCTTTATGGGCTGAATAATGTTTTTGATTGATTGATTGAAACTTTTATTAGTAGATTGCACATTACAGTACATATTCCGTACAATTGACCACTAAATGGTAACACCCGAATAAGTTTTTCAACTTGTTTAAGTCGGGGTCCACGTTAAATCAATTCTTGGACTCACATTAGCTTCATTGTTAGCCACCTCCTACTTGACATATTTTATGAGTTAGAATGCATAAAAAAGAAACGTGTAGACAAGGATTGTCAATGATAGGCAAATTTCCCAAAAAGTGCAGAACATCTGATTTCAAACCATCCATCCATCCATCTTCTACCGCTTATTCCCTTTTGGGGTCGCGGGGGGTGCTGGAGCCTATCTCAGCTACAATCGGGCGGAAGGCGGGGTACACCCTGGACAAGTCGCCACCTCGTCGCAGGGCCAACACAGATAGACAGACAACATTCACACTCACATTCACACACTAGGGCCAATTTAGTGTTGCCAATCAACCTATCCCGATTTCAAACCAAGTGAAGACATAAAAACATTTCAAAAGGAGCTGTTGAGATTTGCCAACAGTAATGTTTACTAATTTCTTTGTATGCGTCCGCCATGTTTATTTTTCTTGCACTTGCAGCTTACACATCTGAAGAAGTAACTATTTCCACCAGGCGCATTCTAGTCAACGTGTCACTTTCCAACCACAGCCCTTCCCTAAATATACGTAGAGTTACTTTTTTTTGCTCAAATCTGCTAGTGAGGGACAGGAAGTCACGCACACAAAAAATAAATGATCAGGTTAACTTTCAAAATACAAGTGTTCAAGGCGGATGGTATTTTACACTTTGCAACGCCCTGAATGGTTTTCAGACGTATTTTCACCTTGTTGATACAAATGCTATATGCTGATTCTCGAGGTGCAACATCTAAGAATCTTACCACAGGCATATTCTGGACAGCTATTTGGGGACCTGTGTCAAATAGCAGCTGACGCGGGGGCCAGGGAAGCATGGGAGTGGTAAGCGGGAGTTGAATGAGAACTGTGAGTACAACGATTGTTGCTGTTTGCTTGCTACAAATGAAAAATAAAGGCAAAACTGTGGTCTTTAAGAGCCGTTCAGTTTGGTGACAATGTAATTCATTGTCAGTGTCACATGTTTTGAGTCACTGGGAAAAGCGCAATAAATACAGTATAATCAATTACTTGGATGCGGGCCAAGCAAAAGCGTTGCTACAAAAAGTAGCATTACTGCTAATTTGTAGCATCATTTGAAAAGTCACCCGCTAGAGAATAAGGAGTGCTTGAAACGCTGCATGTCAACATCTCCGCCCGGTGCCACACCCACAAAATGCCTAAGCAACCAACACTGACCCAATTGAAGCCTGGCGTCTTCCATTTCCACATCAACACAAAATAGTCAACAACAGAAGGAGATAACGTCTGCAGGAACCTACCACATAGCGAAGGGCATACACTATTTGATTTCCTATTATGCAGCTCATTTTTATTTGACAGTTTTTGAAGTATCCTGTGTGACATCATGCACAAAAGTGCTCTTCATTGGTTTTAAAATATTGTAGTGGAGTTCTGTACAAATAGTGCCCTTTAGTGTTGCTTTGATATGTCATCTTAGTGACATCATGCACAGAAGTGCACTCCTGAGTTTATAAACATAAAATGAATTTTAAAAAAAGGGGGAAAAAATTTGTGACGATAAAAAATATCGATGTAATCATAGTAGTATTGACTAGTTACGATCCTGTACTTGGTATCATTACAGTGGATGTCAGGTGTAGATCCACCCATGGCATTTGTTTATATTGTGAAGCTGGTGAGCTATGGTGTAGTGAAGCATGTTTAGCTATTCCTTGTCCTCCAAAACTTACTTTATTTGTTGCCATGGAGGCCAGGATTAGTGATTTAGAAGTAGCTAAAACACTGCAGATGGATGTTAGCTGCTAGCTCGCTAGCCATGTCTTAAAGCACCTCTTCCTGAGGGTGTTTCAGTGTTATAATTTCACCTTTATCTTTACTTTTTACACCAAAATGCACATCCATTCTCCCTTTTCTGTCTACACACTGTGTCTGCTTGTAAGTACTCTGTGTGCGCGCGCTGCTGAACATGCTCCTCTGCTCGTGAAACCAGCAATGTCTTGACGTGACGACGACACGGCCTCATGCTGCTACCGGTACTTTTTAGAGGCAGTATAGTACCGAATATGATTCATTAGTATCGCGGTACTATATTAGTACCGGTATATCATACAACCCTAGTTGAATGTACCGTATTTTCCGCACTATTAGCCGCACCTAAAAACCACAAATTTACTCAAAAGCTGACAGTGCGGCTTTTAACCCGGTGCGCTTTATATATGGATTAATATTAAGATTAATTTTCATAAAGTTCGGTCTCGCAACTACGGTAAACAGCCGCCATCTTTTTTTCCCCGTAGAAGAGGAAGTGCTTCTTGTTCTACGCAAGCAACCGCCAAGGTAAGCACCCGCCCCCATAGAACAGGAAGCGCTTCTTCTTCTACTGTAAGCAACCACCCGCCCGCGTAGAAGAAGAAAAAGCGCGCGGATATTACCGTACGTTTCATTTCCTTTGTGTGTTTACATCTGTAAAGACCACAAAATGGCTCCTACTAAGCGACAGGGATCCGGTTCATGAAAAGACGCAATCTCTCCATCCGCACACGGATTACTATTTCACAGCAACTGCCTAAAGACTTTCAAGAAAAGCTGGCTACTTTCCGTGCATATTGTAAAAACAAGATAGCTGAAAAAAAGATCCGGCCAGAGAACATTATCAACATGGACGAGGTTCCACTGACTTTTGATATTCCTGTGAACCGCACTGTGGATACAACGGGAGCACGTACGGTGAATATTCGCACCACAGGGAATGAGAAGTCATCCTTCACTGTGGTTCTAGCTTGCCATGCTAATGGCCAGAAACTTCCACCCATGGTGATATTCAAAAGGAAGACCTTGCCAAAAGAGACCTTTCCAGCCGGCGTCATCATAAAAGCTAACTCGAAGGGATGGATGAAGAAAAGATGAGCGAGCGGTTAAGGTAAGTTTAAGTTTACGCGAAGAGGCCGGGTGGCTTTTTTCACGCAGCTCCGTCCATGTTGATATACGATTCCATGCGTGCCCACATCACGCTGGTTTTAATATATTATTAAAGTTTGACTGACCTATTTGACTGTTTTTTTGACATTCCTTTAGCGCAGTTAGATGCGGTTTACAACACGGGGCGGCTTATAGGTGGACAAAGTTTTGAAATATGCCGTTCATTGAAGGCGCGGCTTATAACCCAGGGCGCCTTATGGTGCGGAAAATACGGTAGATTAGAATCAGAGAAGGCCCTTTTCCACCCAAAGTTCCAGGAACTAAAGATTCCATTTCCATACTTGCGTCTCTCCCAGGATCTCTCGGTTCTCGATGGGGAAGCGCTGTGTGGAGCTGAAGGTGTACTGGGGGTCCTTGGGGAAGGTTGTTGTTATCTGTGAAGGACAAGAGGAGAAGTCCAACCTGAAGGTCTTTAAGGGTGTGCAAAGAAGGAACTCACGTCTATGATGAGATACTCCACGGGAAGAGGCCGCGCCAGGAGCGTGACGTCATTTCCAAATTTGTCTTTGTCCTGTTTGGAGGGTGAAGGTGAGTCACACACAAGCGGCAGCAGAGCGTCTGGTGGCGTGCGTTACCTTGAAGAAGACATCTGGGACGTACTGCTCGGGACTGGACTCTTTAGCGTAGCCCAATTCAGGAGCGTCTTTGCAGGGCAGGAGACACTCGTCCCTCACCAGAGCCATGCACTGGTTGGACACCTGGTAACCCTCAAAGTGCACTTGGTTGTCCGGGCCGCCTGCGTCAGAAGCAGCAGGTGACGTGCTGCCCGCCATCGCTGCAGGGTTAGCGCCTTACCTGTCGCCACCACCGTCACAAACTTGGAGCCAAAATGTCCGTCTCGAGAGAGTTTGCAGGGGTTAGAATGTTGGTTTTGGAAGTATCCTGCGGTGATGCACTCCTCTGCACTCAGGTAGTGAGAGTCCTACACAACAACACACAACTGACTGAGGTGAAACAACAAGGAGGTCTTCCAGTTGGCGGCGGTCGTACCAGGTTTCTGGTGTAGCGCACAGTCCCTATCCTGGTGTCCTCAGAGAGCAGGTCTGTGAAGATCCAGCCCACCTGCACAAAAGACGGAGGTCATCAGTTTGTTGACTCGATCAGGTTACAAATGAAAATCGACAAGAAAGACACAAACCTTGCGCAGGCCAAGCTTGGCAGCTATCTCGTCCACAGCAGCAGCTTTGGGGTCGTCCAGCAGTTCCAGATTGTTCTGGGTGGCATTCTGAACCACACACAACTCCATCAGGTGGAATCCAAACAAGTTGCATTCAGTGAGGAGGAGGGGAACACGTCACCTGGGGAGGCTCGTAGATGGCGGCCACTTCCGCTCGGATTCCCAGGGGGATGTCTTTGTGCTCTGTGTACCTGCCGTACAGGTAGCCCATCCGCTGGCTGCCCGTCTTCCTCCAGAAGTCCAGAAAGCGGTCGGCTGTGGTGTGGTTCTCAAACATGATGTTGTCCACGTGTCTGTATTTCTGGGGGACAAGAGGACACCTGAGCGCTGTGCACTGCTTGGACAGGTGGCACGCGGATGTACCTGTCTGTTCAGCGTGAGGGCGCTGGGCTGGCACTTGGTGCAGATCCCCTCCGGCCAGGGAGGGTGGCCCTCACAGCCCGATTTGATCTTGCAGCTGATGTTCTCAAGAGCGGCAAACTTCCCTCTGAAATTCAACACCTGCGTCAGGTACGCTGCACACGAGTGCCTTCCTGACCCAACTCTCGTGTCAGGTTCTTACTTGTCCGCTCCTCCAGTCAGCTTGCGCAGGTAGGCGTGGAATGACATGTGCTTGACTGGCGGGTCCAGGTGATTCAGGTAGTCTTCATCAAAAGGCTGCAAGGGGAGCATGCAGACACTTGGGGCCTGATCTTCTTCTCAGCGTTCTCTCTTGTTTACATTTTCACACTTTGCACTATTTTCCTACACTTTATGAAGCATTTCTTACATATTCATAATATATAAGACCTTATTGTTAAGTGTTCAATGTGATTTTCATATTTTGTTGACATTGAGTGTTTTCATGCTTGTGTTTACATTTCCTTTCTGACTTGATAGCTGAGAGATTATAATCACAGGAAGTTACATTTCCAATAAAATTGTTTACATTTCATGTGTTTTTCTTCTGCTCCTTGTTTTCCATAAGTTATAAAAATATCAATAATAATCAATAGCACTTCTATGGTAATAAAGTATTCAGCCCTAATCAGTAATATTACTTTATAATTATATAGCTGATGGATGACTTAAGGGGCTGATTACCGTAAATCAAATGTGTTTCTTTTGTTTCTTAATAATTGTTTGAAATTTTTTAGTTATATGAAAAAACCTTATTTCAATATGAAATGTTTACATTTCATGTATTTTTCTCCTGCTCCTTGTTTTTCATAGGTTATAAAAATATCAATAATAATCGATACCCACCAATATAAAACACTTTCTACAAACACTAATCAGTAATATTATTTTATAATTTTGTAGCTGATGGATGACTTAATAGGCTGATTAAGTAAAATGTGTTTGGTGTCTGCTGGCTTTCTTTTATTGTTTCTTAATGTTTTTTATTTTTATTTATATGAAAAAACCTTATTTCAGTATGTATTTTCTTGCATCTGGAACATTCCCACACACGCTCTCAGATAGTACCAGCATCACCCGATGGTTTTGTTGTAGATGCGCTGCAGGACTGCTTCCAGTCTGCTGCATGTTTGAAAACATGGCAAAACGCCACAGATAGGAGGAGCCCGATAACATGAACGTGCAGTAAATGAGTATCTCCGTGGTGACAGCATGTCGTACACGCAAAATCCTCATTTAAATATTGCACCACCTTTTAATTGAACACGCAGTCTTAGTAGATCACACCGACTAATAGTACACGCTATTTTATAGTTTGCACACACGTGTTATTTAGAGCTGAGTAGATCAGGGGTGTATAACATCTTCAAATCCAAGGAGAAGGGTCTTACCTCTAACGGTACACAGTGCACGCATTTACCCAGGGCACCATGGTGACACCTGTGGCGAGAAAGGTTCAGAGGTCATGTGACATTCGCCTTCATATGTGACGTAGGCGCACGCCTCTCCTCACAGCTGAGCATCTTTGTTCCTGTAGATCTTTCCGTCTTGTTTGGTCAGATACTGGTCAATCTCGTCCTCCTGGACCTGCGACGCCGCCAGAGGGCGAGGCATCAAGAAAGAGGAGGTGGACGGCGTGGAAGAGGAGGTGGACGGCAGCGACGAAGACGAGTGCGTGGAGGCCGTGTCCATGGTCTCCCCGGAGGAGGGCGGTGACCCCGAAGGGAACATATAGAGCATGTCGCCATGCCTGCAAAGACCAGCAGCATGAAGACTAGCTGGACAATACAAGTTCTATTCTACTTGGCTTACTTGATCTTCAGCAGGCTCAGGCTTTTGTTCTGGGAAATTATCTCTCCCGTTTTGTCGCGGTTCAGGTAAACGGAGAAGCGGCTTGAATTGAATCCAAACTCTTTTCCCACCTGTGTGGACAGACCAGGAGTGAGGACTGACTTAGGCATGCCAAAATAAAGTCTCGCTTTTTAACTGAGATGTTTCTGTTGAGCTTGTAGGAACACTTGCTAACTGCCATGAAAGGACATGAAGGCTGCTTTCACCCTGGACTACACCTGCTGCGGGGCCACGGCGTCAGTAGGAAGTCTCCCCTTCATTTACAGCCTGTGTGAAGTTGGCCCCCCTTATTAGAGTGTACAATAAATCCTGTCACATCCAAATCGCTATATTCTTTTTCATCCCAATTCTAAATCAAATCATATAACTGCCACAACCGCCCTCGTCACATGCCACAATGCCCTGAAAAAATGGACCAACATCGGCGGCAAGAACATGCCGTGACCGCCGTTGACTTTTTACTGGTTAATGGACGAGGGATGTAACAGTAAATGGTACAATGATAATTTGCGATAAAAATTCCAGATGATTAGTAATACGTATCATTTTTTAATTACAGAAAAAAACTTCATTTATTAATGCATTTTAGGCGGACAAGATTTCCCCTCGGACTAAACGGAGCCAAGCGCTTGGTTTAACGTCATTTTCCCTCGCTGCGTTTAAAGAGCGCACTGCTGTGTTTAGATGGAGACAGGTGTGGACAAAATTGGATACACTTGTCCCCACACTAAAAGTATATAGCGAAGGAGAAAACTATTTGATGTTGCTTTTATTTTCTCAATACAGAATCCATCAGCTGCTGTGACTGAGAGTTAATGATATGAGGAAACATGCAGCAGGTGATGTGTCATGAACGTTGTCACAGCTTGTTTATAGAGCATTTACTTTGTTTACTGGGATGTTCACTCCTTTACTTAACTGCAAACTGTATCAGTGTTCAAATAACATCAGTACTAGCTCAAATGTTTTGTCATTTCATCCAATTGAAGCCGTGAAGATTGTGTAATCGATGTGAGAGGTGTCACTCCAGTTGTTTTGTTGTTGTTGGCCAAACTGTTGCACTGAACCACTAGGGGGCGTTGCTAGAGAAGAACAAAGCTTGTTTATTAGACTTTATCTTCATTAGCCAAACTGCTTTGTGTTTTATTTGGATATCAAAAAGTAAACACCATGTTTTTTTTTTTTACATTACATGTGTTTTTTTCTTGTCACAAAGGTGTTCCTTCAAAAACATTCATATGACACATCATTTTGTTAATGTGTTAATTCCTATACCACATATTTCTGCTCAAACTCTTAATGGATCTATCACGATACAGCATCTACCGTATTTTCCGCACTATAAGGCGCACATAAAAACCACAAATTTTCTCAAAAGCTGACAGTGCGCCTTATAACCCGGTGCGCTTTATATATGGATTAATATTAAGATTCATTTTCATAAAGTTTCGGTCTCGCAACTTCGGTAAACAGCCGCCATCTTTTTTCCCGGTAGAACAGGAAGCGCTTCTTCTTCTACGCAAGCAACCGCCAAGGTAAGCACCCGCCCACATAGAACAGGAAGCGCTTCTTCTTCTACTGTAAGCAACCACCCGCCCGCGTAGAAGAAGAAAAAGCGCGCGGATATTACCGTACGTTTAATTTCCTTTGTGTGTTTACATCTGTAAAGACCACAAAATGGCTCCTACTAAGCGACAGGGATCCGGTTCATGAAAAGACGCAATCTCTCCATCCGCACACGGATTACTATTTCACAGCAACTGATATTCCTGTGAACCGCACTGTGGATACAACGGGAGCACGTACGGTGAATATTCGCACCACAGGGAATGAGAAGTCATCCTTCACTGTGGTTCTAGCTTGCCATGCTAATGGCCAGAAACTTCCACCCATGGTGATATTCAAAAGGAAGACCTTGCCAAAAGAGACCTTTCCAGCCGGCGTCATCATAAAAGCTAACTCGAAGGGATGGATGAAGAAAAGATGAGCGAGTGGTTAAGGTAAGTTTACGCGAAGAGGCCGGGTGGCTTTTTTCACGCAGCTCCGTCCATGTTGATATACGACTCCGTGCGCGCCCACATCACGCTGGTTTTTAATATATTATTAAAGTTTGACTGACCTATCTGACTGTTTTTTTGACATTCCTTTAGCGCAGTTAGATGCGACTTACAACACGGGGCGGCTTATAGGTGGACAAAGTTTTGAAATATGCCGTTCATTGAAGGCGCGGCTTATAACCCAGGGCGCCTTATGGTGCGGAAAATACGGTACATGTGCATATAAATGTACATAACTTAAACAAATTACTTAATAATAAGACGTTTTTAGGCTCTCTCCATGCACCCAGAAGTAGCTTTTCTAACCTGGAACCTGTTTCATTATAAATATTACACCAAATAATACATTGCGAAAAACGGTTTGAATTGAGAAACAATTCTGAACCCAATCATCGCCCCAAGAATCACATGGAATCGTTAAGGTGCCCAAAGATTCACGGCCCTATTATTGTAGACATCAAAATAGCACTGCCCTTCTTTTTTGCTGTAAACATTTTTGTTTGTTGCGTTACAGTTTTGAAGTTATTCTAAAATACGTTTTCTGACTAGTGCTGTCATCCAAACATGTCCCATTAGTTTGCTCTATCATTTTTTTTGTCTGTTATAATTGTATGTGTTTATGTTATGAAGGTGTTATTATTCATAACCAGGCCCCTCACCTTGTCAAAATCTTTTTGTCTAACTATTACAGTTTTTTGTTTTGGGGCTGGTTAGGAATAATAAAACATAAAAACTATAATAGACACAAATTAAAGTAGCACAAACGAATGGGACAAGTTTGGGGGGATTTTGACAAGGTGGATGACATCACTAGTCAGAAAATGTATTTTACTTCAAAACAACAATGTTAACAACACAATCAAATGGCCGTGTTATTTGAATATTTGCGATGCTAAGGAGGGCAACTTCACACAGGTCCTCATTATTTCAAAAAAGACTATTAGGTTTTACATGAGGTCTTGCTAAGCGGCTGTCGACTCAGCCTCGAGCACAAGGCGGGCAAACAAGCGTATTCCGAGCAAGAAGTGCAATTATGGCATATTCCTCCATTTGATGCGTTTTGTGCCATGCAGCTTTGAAGCAACTGCACAGGACCAGCGAGGTAACACACAGAATGTTATACAGTGAGCAGAAACATGCTAAACTTCACCGTGGATTAGTGAGTCATCTATTTGGAAATGGCTCTTTCTGAGCAGAAGCACAGACTTCTGGGTCATTGTTAGGAAGGACATGGTGTGATTTATCAATACTACCTTCTTTAAAAAGGCAGCAGCAGTCTCCTTCTTGGCAGAAGGAATTTTCTTCATCCCATCTGGGGACTGTACCCTGATGATCTGAAAGACAAACATGAGAAGGTCATATGTGCAGTTCAATAACCACACCTGTCACGGACGTTAAGGCAGTGCTTCTCAAACAGTGCAGCGGAAGGTGCCTTCCATGTACCTGAGAAGTTGGGAGTCGGATATATATATATATATATATATATATATATATATATATATATATATATATATATATATATATATATATATACAGTGGGGCAAAAAAGTATTTAGTCAGCCACCGATTGTGCAAGTTCTCCCACTTAAAATGATGACAAAGGTCTGTAATTTTCATCATAGGTACACTTCAACTGTGAGAGACAGAATGTGAAAAAAAAATCCAGGAATTCACATTGTAGGATTTTTAAATAATTTATTTGTAGATTATGGTGGAAAATAAGTATTTGGTCAGTAACAAAAATTCAACTCAATACTTTGTAATATAACCTTTGTTGGCAATAACAGAGGTCAAAAGATTACTATAGGTCTTTACCAGGTTTGCACACAGTAGCTGGTATTTTGGCCCATTCCTCCATGCAGATCTTCTCGAGAGCAGTGATGTTTTGGGGCTGTCGCCGAGCAACACGGACGTTCAACTCCCTCCACAGATTTTCTATGGGGTTGAGGTCTGGAGACTGGCTAGGCCACTCCAGGACTTTCAAATGCTTCTTACAGAGCCACTCCTTCGTTGCCCGGGCGGTGTGTTTGGGATCATTGTCATGCTGGAAGACCCAGCCACGTTTCATCTTCAAAGCTCTCACTGATGGAAGGAGGTTTTGGCTCAAAATCTCTCGATACATGGCCCCATTCATTCTTTCCTTAACACGGATCAGTCGTCCTGTCCCCTTAGCAGAAAAACAGCCCCAAAGCATGATGTTTCCACCCCCATGCTTCACAGTAGGTATGGTGTTCTTGGGATGCAACTCAGTATTCTTCTTCCTCCAAACACGACGAGTTGAGTTTATACCAAAAAGTTCTATTTTGGTTTCATCTGACCACATGACATTCTCCCAATCCGCTACTGTATCATCCATGTGCTCTCTGGCAAACTTCAGACGGGCCTGGACATGCACTGGCTTAAGCAGGGGGACACGTCTGGCACTGCAGGATTTGATTCCCTGTCGGCGTAGTGTGTTACTGATGGTAACCTTTGTTACTTTGGTCCCAGCTCTTTGGTCCCAGCTCTCTGCAGGTCATTCACCAGGTCCCCCCGTGTGGTTCTGGGATTTTTGCTCACTGTTCTCATGATCATTTTGACCCCACGGGATGAGATCTTGTGTGGAGCCCCAGATCGAGGGAGATTATCAGTGGTCTTGTATGTCTTGCATTTTCTGATAATTGCTCCCACAGTTGATTTTTTCACACCAAGCTGCTTGCCTATTGTAGATTCACTCTTCACAGTCTGGTGCAGGTCTACAATTCTTTTCCTGGTGTCCTTTGACAGCTCTTTGGTCTTGGCCATAGTGGAGTTTGGAGTCTGACTGTTTGAGGCTGTGGACAGGTGTCTTTTATACAGATAACAAGTTCAAACAGGTGCCATTAATACAGGTAACGAGTGGAGGGCAGAAGAGCTTCTTAAAGAAGAAGTTACAGGTCTGTGAGAGCCAGAGATCTTCCTTGTTTGAAGTGACCAAATACTTATTTTCCACCATAATTTACAAATAAATTCTTTAAAATTCCTACAATGTGAATTCCTGGATTTTTTTTCACATTCTGTCTCTCACAGTTGAAGTGTACCTATGATGAAAATTACAGACCTCTGTCATCATTTTAAGTGGGAGAACTTGCACAATCGGTGGCTGACTAAATACTTTTTTGCCCCACTGTATATATATATGTATATATATATAGCTGCGGAATAGAAGACCTCTCATTGACTCCCTTGTAGCGGACTTTAATTTACGAGTTAGAATCATACTTGCCAATCCTCCCGATTTTCCCGGGAGAGTCCCGAATTTCAATGCCCCTCCCGAAAATCTCCCGGAGCAACCATTCTCACGAATTCCTCCCGATTTCCACCCGGACAACAATATTGCTACACCATCCTTCACTGGGTGCCGTTTCCGGCCGGACAATAATAACGGTTACACCTCGAAGTCAAGCGCAGCAATCAGAACAGAAGACGAAGCAGAAGAAGAGACATGGCGACGACGAGAATTCTGAGGTCTCAAGGTTGGCAAGTATGCTTTAAGGTAGTGTTTTTCAAACTTTTCTGAACCAAGCACATTTTCTTCATTGAAAATGAAACTCAGCAGCCGATATTGACAATAAAAAGTTGTTTTCGCAATTGTTGGATATGAATTCAAACCATAACAACCATGCTTCACTATAACTCTTGTCTCAAAGTAGGTGTCCTGTCACAACACCCCCTGACTTATTTGGACTTTTTTGCTGTTTTCCTGTGTGTCGTGTTTTAGTTCTTGTCTTGCGCTCCTATTTTCTTGTTTTGTTGGTATTTTCCTGTTGCAATTGCATGTCTTCCTTGAACGCTATTCCCCGCACCTGCTTTGTTTTGGCAATCAAAACTAAGTTGTGCGGACGCTATCCTTCTTTGTGGGGACATTGTTGATTGGCATGTCATGTACGGATGTACTTTGTGGACGCCGTCTGCTCCACGCGCTGTAAGTCTTTGCTGTCGTCCAGCATTCTGTTTTTGTTTACTTTGCAGCAAGTTCAGATTTGGTTTAATGTTGCATAGCCATCCCTAAGCTTCAATGCTTTTTCTTAGCGGCACTTGCCTTTTGTTTATTTTTGATTTAAGCGTTAGATACCTTTTTACCTGCACGCTGCCTCCCGCTGTTGCCTGCATACTGTGATCATGACAAACCATGTTCCGGACATCTACAAAGCAATTAGCTACCTGCTGCCACCTACTGATATGGAAGAGTATTACACAGTTACTCTGCCGAGCTCTAGACCAGTGTTTTTCAACCTTTTTTGAGCCAAGGCAC
Source organism: Nerophis lumbriciformis (assembly GCF_033978685.3). Classification (NCBI taxonomy): domain Eukaryota; kingdom Metazoa; phylum Chordata; class Actinopteri; order Syngnathiformes; family Syngnathidae; genus Nerophis; species Nerophis lumbriciformis. The sequence goes on along the minus strand of NC_084579.2, from coordinate 1,664,537 downwards.
ATTTTTTGCGTTGAAAAAATCAGGAGGCACACCACTAGCAGAAATCATTAAAAAAACAAAACTCAGTTGACAGTAAAAAGTTGTTGTTGCAATTGTTGGATATGACTTTAAAGCATAACCAAGCATGCATAATATAGCTCTTGTCGCAAAGTCGGTGTACTGTCATGACTTATTATGAGTTTTTTGTTGTTTTCCTGTGTGTAGTGTTTTAGTTCTTGTCTTGCGCTCCTATTTTGGTGGCGTTTTCTCTTTTTTTTGGTATTTTCCTGTAGCAGTTTCATGTCTTCCTTTGAGCGATATTTCCCGCATCTACTTTGTTTTAGCAATCAAGAACATTTCAGTTGTTTTTATCCTTCTTTGTGGGGACATTGTTGATTGATGTCATGTTCGGATGTACATTGTGGACGCCGTCCTTGCTCCACAGTAAGTCTTTGCTGTCGTCCAGCATTCTGTTTTTGTTTACTTTGTAGCCAGTTCAGTTTTAAGTTTCGGTCTGCATAGCCTTCCCTAAACTTCAATGCCTTTTCTTAGGGGCACTCACCTTTTGTTTATTTTTGGTTTAAGCATTAGACACCTTTTTACCTGCATACTGTGATCACGACAAACCATGTTCCCGACATCTACAAAGCAATTAGCTACCTGCTGCCACCTACTGACATGGAAGAGTATTACACGGTTACTCTGCCGAGCTCTAGACAGCACCGACACTCAACAACAACACATTATTTGCGGATTATAATTACTGGTTTGCAAAAAATATTTTTAACCCAATTAGGTGAAATGACATAATCCTGAGTTCAATCTCGGGCTCGGGATCTTTCTGTGTGGAGTTTGCATGTTCTCCCCGTGACTGCGTGGGTTCCCTCCGGGTACTCCGGCTTCCTCCCACCTCCAAAGACATGCACCTGGGGATAGGCCCCTCCCACCTCCAAAGACATGCACCTGGGGATAGGTTGATTGGCAACACTAAATGGTCCCTAGTGTGTGAATGTGAGTGTGAATGTTGTCTGTCTAGCTGTGTTGGCCTTGCGATGAGGTGGCGATTTGTCCAAGGTGTACCCCGCCTTCCGCCCGATTGTAGCTGAGATAGGCTCCAGCGACCCCCCAAAAGGGACAAGGGGTAGGAAATGGATGGACATAATCTCCCACGGCACACCAGACTGTATCTCACGGCACACTAGTGGTTGAAAAACACTGCTATAAGTAAGGCTGAAACGACGCGTCGACGTAGTCGACGTCATCGGTTACGTAAATACATCGACGCCGTTTTTGTGCGTCGGCGCGTCGCATATTTACGTCACACTACTGTCATGGCGGAGCGCAAAGCAGACGATGCGAGCGAGGGGAAAAAAGCACGCCAAAAGTCGTCAAAAGTGTGGGAGTATTTCAATAAACGGCCTAATAATGTTGTTGTATGCACACTGTGTCGAGCGGAAATGGCCTATCATAGCAGCACAACGGCTATGAACGAACATTTGAAAAGAAAACACCCGACAGCGTTCTTGCCATCACCATCAACAAGTCAATCGTCCGCGTGCGTATACGTTGTCATTATTACACAAAAACATGAATGTGTCATTTGTATCTGCGTTGTAAATTCATAAACTAAAGCACCGTTTCGCTCTGAGAGGCGCGTTTGGCGTGCCTGTTCAGTGTTTACAAAGACGCGCTCGATCCTCTTTAACGCTGTGGAGAGGCGGCGGCGGCGAGCGAGCGGCGAGGCGGGGCGCGCCGGGAGCGACGCCGCATCCAATCTCCTCTCGCTGAAAGAAAGGGGAGCAGCAGAGAGAGAGGGAAGAGAGACTGGAAGGAGCCAAAGTGAAGCTGACGTGGAGCGAGAGAGGAGGAGAGCCAGAGACAGGGGACGACGAGCGAGCGAGGAAGAGGAGCCGAAAAGCGAGGAAAGAAAGAGAAAAGAGTTGGAAGAGAAAAGACTGTGTAAAATTAAAAGATTGTAAACCTGACAAAGCCGTCTGGCGTTCAGTCTGTCGGTCCTGAAAGAACCCCACGGCACAAGACGTGTCACAAACGCTAACGTTAATTAGTTGTGCAAATACCTTTTACAACATTAACAGTTACATATACTATGTACAAACCAACAATTAACTTTCACTTTAATCATACTATCATTGTTGTGTTATTAAGCAAAATAAGCAATACTTTTACTTTTGTTGAAATGTTTACACTGTACACTTTTTTGTATTGGATGTTTAGCCTTATTTTTGCACATTTTAGCAAATAAGCAATACTTTTACTTTTGTTGAAATGTTTACACTGTTGTTACAGAATATTTCCGTTTTGCACTTTTTTGTATTGGATGTTTATCTTTATTTTTGCACATTTTAAAGCAAAATAAGCAATACTTTTACTTTTGAAATGCTTATACTATTGCAGAATATTAAGATTTGCACTGGATGTTTACTTTTATATTTGCACATTAAAAAGCAAATAAGCTACTTTTAATTTTGTTAAATGTTAAAAGTTTTAAATGTTTACATTGTTACAGAATACTTTGTCATGTTGTTGTCAATGTTGACTGAGTGGCCATACTTTTTTTTTTTGTAAATAAAAGCCATGCCTTTTGGAAAAACTGGCCTACATTTATTTTTTCCTCTTCATTTTAAATAAAAAAAATAATCGGTAAAAGGAAAAATAATTTATAGATTAATCGAAAAAATAATCTATAGATTAACCAATGTGTATGCGTCAATGATCACAATTCACCCTGTATGACCATAAATTATGGGGTTCCCCAGGGATCCATCTTGGGGCCTCTCCTTTTTATCCTATACATAAATGATTTTGTAAACTCCTCCGAAACTTTTCATAAAATAATTTTTGCTGACGATACAAATTTGTTTACCTCACACAGGAGCCTACACGATCTACAAGTAACTGTCAATTCAGAGCTTGTGAAAGTAGATTCCTGGTTCAAATGCAATAAGCTCTCACTTAATGTAAATAAAACAAATTTTATTCTATTTCGTTCTAATAAAAACCGGACAAATACTGAGCACTGCCATATCAACATCAATGGGCAGGAAATACAGAGAGTGTACTCCACAAAATTCCTGGGGGTCATCATTGACGAATACCTCAATTTCAAATGTCACATTAGCCTTCTGTTAAACAAATTATCCAAATATGTTGGCCTGTTCTTTCACCTTCGTCATTATCTTCCTCTTTATGCTCTACTCACACTATATAAAACTCTCTTTGAACCACATCTAAACTACTGTAATGTCATCTGGTGTAACACCTTCCCTACCTACCTCCACAAATTAGAATCTATGCAAAAGAAAATTATACGGGCCCTGTCATGGTCCAAGTTTAATGACCCACTCGACATCTATTCCATAATTATCATCTCTTAAGACTGACAGAGTTCAATATTTATCAAAATGCTTGTTTAACCTATCAAGTCATTTACAGGCTGAATTTAAGGCTCTGTAGCTTGGTTCCTATCTACCATCCCCAGCATGCCCACAACACTCGTAACTTAGATTTGATATCAGGGAAACATCGTTTACTGGATTGTACCGCTCGAAGTGTTGTATGCAGGGGACCAAAGATTTGGAACCGGCTTAATGAGAACCTCAAGATGCTGTATCCATTCTCCAACTTCAAAAATAAACTAAAAACTTATCTATTAACCACCTATATTTAATGCCTCATGTAGGGTAGACTACTGTTGGGTTTTGCATGGTTGAATGAATGTATGTATGTATGTGTATGCTTGCTTTAGTACTATTATCTTGTGTTAATCATATAGCGTTGTTTTTTGTTTTGTTTTTTGTTGTCGTACTTGCTACCATGTTCCATCATTCCATCATTCCATGTATATTCTATCCTCTGGACCCCCTGTCAAAAGCTTCTTCTAGCTTATTTGGGGGACCCTTTCACGTACCAACATCTTTAAATGATGATATTTTACTACTATTGTATTTGTTATATGGTATTGTGAATGAACTTGAAACTTGAAACTTTTTTTTTTGTAAATAAAAGCCATGCCTTTTGAAAAAACTGGCCTACATTTATTTTTTCCTCTTCATTTTAAATTAAAAAAATAATCGGTAAAAGGAAAAATAATTTATAGATTAATCGAAAAAATAATCTATAGATTAACCAATTAATCGAAAAAATAATCTATAGATTAATCGATAGAAAAATAATCGTTAGCTGTAGCCCTAGCTATAAGGCAACCATGACAGTGCAAAAACGTTCATGTTGACTATGTCACTACTTTGACGAGCAATTTGACTGCGGAAAGAGAAGATAAGAGAAGACATGAATTCTACGTCAGCCTAACACTTTCAATCAACTAGCACCATCAAGTCTTTTTATTCACCAAATGTCACTTTTTCGCTCACTAACTCCATGAGACGACGAAATATTATCTGAGTGTTTTTCATCAGGTTTGTGACTCGCTGTCTTTGGCAAAACAAATCACTTTGAATTCAGTTAGTTAGCAGGCCCACTTTGTAGGTAGCATTAGCTCGCCAGCTAATTGTGCTGCCTCATCACTCCTGCTTGGGCTAACATGCTAGCTGACGTTAGCACAGCGCAAAAACTACTTTCCTTACCATATTATCCGCCATGCTTGTCGGCTTGACGCTCCCAAAGGAGACGGTTGTCTTTCAGTCGGATACACCAAAGGTTGAATATACGCAGTTTGTCACTGTCTGTTTGTCAACCGAACTCCATCCCACTGCGGTGTACCAAACATTGGTGGCCGACGTCGCTCCAAACGGTCCCACAGTAAAACAGTCCCCATGGAAACATGTCCAGTGTTGAAGGGTTCCACTTGACTCCTCAAAGTCTACAAAGACAAAAAACAAATATGTTTAATCCCGTGAAGATGATTTTTAATTCAGACCACTTGTGTATTTCATAAGACTGTGTGCTAATTGTTTAGTGGTTGAGGTCATTTCTTTTTTCTTTCTTTTTATTTAATTGACATCCAGCACTATGTCCACTACTTGCTGTACATATCCTACCAAGTCACACCTACACTGTTTCAATATCCATTTCTCTGTTCTCAATTGTTGATGACTGATGATAACAACCAAACATAACCCCCCCCCCCCACACACACACACCCCGAATTGTAAATAATGTAAATAATTCTATGTATACTAGAGATGCGCGGTTTGCGGGCACAACCGCGGAGTCCGCGGATTATCCGCGGATCGGGCGGATGAAATAAAAAAAAAATTGATTTTATCCGCGGGTCGGGTCGGGTCGGGCGGTTGAAATAAAAAAAAATTAGATTTTAAATAGATTCAGGCGGGTGGCACTTAAACCAATTGGGAAATATATATACATAGTTAAATGTTGTTACCCACATACGAAAAACGAGAAGGCACCTGCAGCATATGCCACAACAGAAGAAAAAAAAAAAAAAGAGATGGACACTTTTACGGAGCGGAGAAGGGACGCCTCGCCGGGGTCTGGGACCGAGGCCCCTTCCCCCGAGAGGGCCCCACCGGGAGCCGTAGCTGAGGCGATCCGCGAGAAGGGCCCGACGCACGTCCAGGGTCACCACCGCGCCCAACGCACCGACACCCCGCCTCGTCCGCCTTCGCCGCGGCCGGCGTCACGCGCAGCAGGTAAGCAGCTTACCTGCCCGCCACCCCCGTGGCCGGGGGCTCGTAACAGGGGTCACTCCGCGCGCTCCGCCCGCGCAGCTTACCTGCCCGCCACCCCTGTTGCCGGGGGCGCGTAACAGGGGTCACTCCGCGCGCAGTGCGCTCACGAAAGGGGTGGGGCTCACCCTGGTTGATATAGACAGCAGGACGGTGGCCATGGAAGTCGGAACCCGCTAAGGAGTGTGTAACAACCCACCTGCTGAATCAACTAGCCCTGAAAATGGATGGCGCTGGAGCGTCGGGCCCATACCCGGCCGTCGCCGGCAGCGAGACGCGCTTGGAGGTGCGCTCAGCGCGGCTCCCATATGATTGCGCACTGGGGTGCGTCTGGGTCGTGACAGCGTGGCACGCGAATGTCTGTGCTGCATTGGATCAGTCTCCTTTCTTTAACAGGCAAAAGCTTTATAACCTCACTAATGCCTTGCATCGTCTATATTAGATATATAACAACGGGCGGGTGCGGGCGGGTGCGGTTCTGATCAAATGTTACATCGGGTGGATGGCGGATGGTTGACGACTTTCTGATGCGGTTGCGGATGAAATAATTGCCTATCCGCGCATCTCTAATGTATATCATACTTGCCAACACTCCCGAATTTTCCGGGAGACTCCCGAAATTCAGCGCCTCTCCCGAAAACCTCCCGGGACAAATATTCTCCCGAAAATCTCCCGATTTTCAGCCGGAGCTGGAAGCCACGCCCCCTCCAGCTCCATGCGGACCTGAGTGAGGACAGCCTTTTTTTCATGACGGGAGGACAACAGGGTGACAAGAACTAAATCATCCAGACTAAAGATAAATTGTATTATTATGTTTATCTTACCTAAAAATAAATATATTTATTAATTAAAAAAAAAAAAACTAAATACATTTTTACTATATTTTGCTAAAAACATCAAAATTAATTGTATTTTTATTTGTATTTTTTCCTGACTCCTTATTACATCCAGCCATAGAATTATACAGTAAAATAAACATATTTGAAATAATTGATTTTAAATTATCATAATAATTCATTTAAAATGACCATATTTAATTATTTAAATAATTGCTTGTTTATCAACAACTTTAGCATTTTATTCACTACATTTTGAAACTCTCAGAAGCCAAGTTATGTTATATTCCTTAATATTTATTTATGCAAGTTTGAAGTATCAATTATCTAAACACAGTTTGTTTGCATATTTTCAGGATGTAGATATATATATATATATATAGTATATACAAATTCCTCAATCTGATTGACAAACACTTTCCCAAAGACAACATCCTAAGAAAAGTATTCAACAAGAACAACATTAAATTGAGCTACAGCTGCATGAACAATATACGACAAATCATCTCAAACCACAACAAAACAATTGCAAATGAGCCGTCGGCCCTCAGACAGAGCGACTCCAAAACCAACAAAGGATGTAATTGTCGAAAGAAACCTGATTGCCCCCTCAACGGGGGGTGCTTACAAACATCAGTTGTCTACCAATCTAAGGTAATACGCAAGGACATTAACACATCCGTCACATATGTAGGATTAACCGAGGGAGAATTCAAAACCAGATGGAACAATCACAAGGCTTCTTTCAGGAACAAAAACCTGCGAAATACCACAGAACTCAGCAAACACATTTGGGACCTCAAAGACAATAATGTTGAATATTCAATAACATGGCAAATTCTTGCATCCAGCACACCTTACAATAGTGGTAATAAAAGATGCAACCTATGCTTGAAAGAGAAACTGTTTATTATTTACCGTCCAGACCTGTCATCCCTCAACAAGCGCAGCGAAATTGCCGCCATAGACGGAAACATGCCGCCATAGACGGAAACACCTCCTAGGCAACACATGAGCCAACCACCACGCCCCTAGGCCAGCCTGTACCCACCCACTCTGTGCCCTATATAAACCATGGTATGCGAATGCTCCCATTAAAATCTCCTGACGATTGAGGGTACCCCCCCTCATGAAACAGGCCTGTAGAGATGAAATAGTCTTGTGATTGCTTTCCCCACACATACATATATATATATATATATATATATATATATATATATATATATATATATATATATATATATATATATATATATATATATATATATGAAATACTTGACTTGGTGAATTCTAGCTGTCAATATACTCCTCCCCTCTTAACCACGCCCCCAACCACGCCCCGCCCCGCCCCCGACCACGCCCCCACCCCACACCTCCCGAAATCGGAGGTCTCAAGGTTGGCAAGTATGATGTATACACCCTGATGATGATCTTGTGTGATGACTGTATTATGATGATAGTATATATCTGATAGTATATATCTGTATCATGAATCAATTTAAGTGGACCCCGACTTAAACAAGTTGAAAAACTTATTGGGGTGTTACCATTTAGTGGTCAATTGTACGGAGTATGTACTTCACTGTGCAATCTACTAATAAAAGTCTCAATCAATCAATCAATCAAAGCATCAGACGTTCCTATCCATCCATCCATCCATTTCCTACCGCTTATTCCCTTCGGGGTCGCTGGAGCCTATCTCAGCTACAATCGGGCGGAAGGCGGGGTACACCCTGGACAAGTCGCCACCTCATCGCAGGGCCAACACAGATAGACAGACAACATTCACACGTTCCTATCCATTACATCATATTCACATACATCTGTTGTCTGCCCTAAATGTCTAAATATATATATTTTTGTTTATATCCCAACCATACCACCCCCCCCCACCCCCCCATAAAAAAAAAAGAAACAGCAGAAAAACAAAGTAGTATTTGCAAATACATCAATTAAATAAAGAAAACAAGAAATAATAATACATTATTAATAATAATAATGAGAAATAAAATAAAAGAATACAAACAGAAAAAAGATAAACACTTAATGAATATCCTACTGGCGGCCTGTAAAAAGACCATTACTAGGAAATGGATATCCCAGGAGAGCCCAACTTTCAAGCAATGGATGGAAATCACAATGGACATTTATAAAATGGAGAAGATAACTGCCTTTATTCATTATAAATTGGCGAAATGTACTTCAAACTGAGTCAATTACATACTTGCCAACCTTGAGACCTCCGATTTCGGGAGGTGGGGGTGGGGGCGTGGTCGGGGGTGGGGAGGGGCGTGGTTGGGGGCGTGGTTAAGAGGGGAGGAGTATATTGACAGCTAGAATTCACCAAGTCAAGTTTTTCATACATATTATATATATATGCATATATGTATATATATATATATATACATATATATCTACATCCTGAAAATATGCAAACAAAACTGTATTTAGATAATTGATACTTCAAACTTGCATAAATAAATCTTAAGGAATATAACATAACTTGGCTTCTGAGAGTTTCAAAATGTAATGAATAAAATGCTAAAGTTGTTGATAAACAAGCAATTATTTTAATAATTAAATATGGTCATTTTAAATGAATTATTATGATAATTTAAAATCAAATATTTCAAATATGTTTATTTTCCTGTATAATTCTATGGCTGGATGTAATAAGGAGTCACAAAAAAATACAAATAAAAATACAATTAATTTTGATGTTTTTAGCAAAATATGGTAAAAATGTATTTAGTTTTTTTTAATTTTAATTAATAAATATATTTATTTTTAGGTAAAATAAACATAATAATACAATATATCTCTAGTCTGGATGATTTAGTTCTTGTCACCCTGTTGTCCTCCCGTCATGAAAAAAGGCTGTCCTCACTCAGGTCCGCATGGAGCTGGAGGGGGCGTGGCTTCCAGCTACGGCTGAAAATCGGGAGATTTTCGGGAGAATATTTGTCCCGGGAGGTTTTCGGGAGAGGCGCTGAATTTCGGGAGTCTCCCGGAAAATTCGGGAGGGTTGGCAAGTACGCAATTATGTCACGCCCCATTAGCCTGACTTTAATTTCTCGAATTAGTGATTGTACTGCTTAAAAAAAAGATAATAATAATAATAATAATACAAAAAGGATTACTCCCTATGTGTGTGTATATATATATATTTGTTTATATTCGGTTGAGGTCATTTCAGCCATCTTTGTGAACATGTATGGCGGGAGTGTCCAAACTATTTCCAGCAAGGGCCACATAAATAAAAATTGAAGGATCCGGGGGCCACTTTGATACATTTTGTACATTAAAGATACTAAAACCAATACAAAATAAATCAATCTATGTCTATGCTAAACAATCTGAACTAAACATCCATATTTTGGTTTATTTTTTCAAATATAAATTTGAATAAATAATCATATAACCTGTCACTTAATGACTATAAAAGCGTCAACTTTACGTATACCAGTAATTGTCGAATTTAACTTAACTTATGAATTAAATATTCAAACATATATTTACTGTTCAAACTCTGTGTAATGTTACAGTGGCCAAAATGTTAAATATACTTGTTAAATAAAACCTCTGCCTTGTTTTTAATGAATACTTAGGCCTACTACAATGTTTTTAAGAACCTCTTCCCTATACTGTCAACTTTTTTTCTACTCCCATTTTTGTACTTATTTTTATTCATTTATTTATTCATAAATGACATCCACTGTAAACATTGTTGATTACTTAAAAAGGGAAATGTTTGACGACAACAGATTGTATGCAATGAGACGCAAAAATCCAACCTATACATACTCTAAGTTGTTGCTAATCGCTAGCTGGCACTTATAGTGCTAAGCGCTAGCTATATTAAAAGCTAACATGATTAGGTTAATATCATTATTCATGTTTTTAAGGTACATCTTTAAAGTACAATGAGTAGGTTGTCATTTATAACTACACTAATTAACAAAAAGCCAGGGGTGTCCAAAGTGCGGCCCGGCGGCCATTTGCGGCCAGAGCTCATTTTTTTAATGGCCCACGGCACAGTTGTTAGTAATCTAAAATGAGCGTGCTATTTTTCTTGATAATTTTATAGGTATACACCATACTTGCCAACCTTGAGACCTCCGATTTCGGGGGGTGGGGGGTGGGGGGTGTGGTCGGGGGTGGGGCGGGTGTATTAGAGATGCGCGGATAGGCAATTATTTCATCCGCAACCGCATCAGAAAGTCGTCAACCATCCGCAATCCACCCGATCTAACATTTGATCAGAACCGCATCCGCCCGCACCCGCCCGTTGTTATATATCTAATATAGACGATGCAAGGCATTAGTGAGGTTATAAAGCTTTTGCCTGTTAAAGAAAGGAGACTGATCCAATGCAGCACAGACATTCGCGTGCCACGCTGTCACGACCCAGACGCACACCAGTGCGCAATCATATGGGAGCCGCGCTGAGCGCACCTCCAAGCGCGTCTCGCTGCCGGCGACGGCCGGGTATGGGCCCGACGCTCCAGCGCCATCCATTTTCAGGGCTAGTTGATTCGGCAGGTGGGTTGTTACACACTCCTTAGCGGGTTCCAACTTCCATGGCCACCGTCCTAGCTGCTGTCTATATCAACCAGGGTGAGCCCCACCCCTTTCGTGAGCGCACTGCGCGCGGAGTGACCCCTGTTACGCGCCCCCGGCAACAGGGGTGGCGGGCAGGTAAGCTGCGCGGGCGGAGCGCGCGGAGTGACCCCTGTTACGAGCCCCCGGCCACGGGGGTGGCGGGCAGGTAAGCTGCTTACCTGCTGCGCGTGACGCCGGCCGCGGCGAAGGCGGACGAGGCGGGGTGTCGGTGCGGTGGGCGCGGTGGTGACCCTGGACGTGCGTCGGGCCCTTCTCGCGGATCGCCTCAGCTACGGCTCCCGGTGGGGCCCTCTCGGGGGAAGGGGCCTCGGTCCCGGACCCCGGCGAGGCGTCGGGGGCCTTCTCCGCTCCGTAAAAGTGTCCATCTCTTTTTTTTTTTTCTTCTGTTGTGGCATATGCTGCAGGTGCCTGCTCGTTTTTCGTATGTGGGTAACAACATTTAACTATGTATATATATTTACCAATTGGTTTAACTGCCACCCGCCTGAATCTATTTAAAATCTTTTTTATTTTTATTTCAACCGCCCGACCCGACCCGACCCGACCCGCGGATAAAATCTAATTTTTTTAAATTTCATCCGCCCGATCCGCGGATAATCCGCGGACTCCGCGGTTGTGCCCGCAAACCGCGCATCTCTAGTATGTATGTATGTATGTATGTACAGTTATATATGTATTTGTAAAGGTATATGTAATTGTATACATATATGTATGTATGTATATATGTATTTGTAAATGTATATGTAAATGTATACATATATATATATATATGTATGTATATATGTATTTTTAAAGGTATATGTAAATGTATGTATGTATGTATGTATGTATGTACAGGTATATATGTATTTGTAAAGGTATATGTAAATGTATATATGTATACAGTATATATGTATGTATATATGTATATATAATCTTTTGAATAGCCGGTCCAGATTGGACTACTTCAAAGATCCATGAATGGCATCTTGTGGACTGGGTCAGACGTAGAACAAGGCGAGACCAGATGAAGACACAAGATTTATGCGGTACAGGTGTTAAAGCGGTCACATGGTAACATCATGGTTCTGAAGGCGTCCACGGCGAGCGGCGGGGTCATGTGACGTTGCAGATACAAGGATCCTAAAGACCCGCGGATGCTGTGACATTTATTTTTCTTTCCATTGGTGTGTTTGTTCCAGTCCACAGTTCCAGCTCAGATGATTCCGTACTGGGCCAGCTCGTGCAGCTCCAGGTGGTTGAAGGCCTCCCAGGGACAGATGACGGTGATGTCTGCAACAAGCACAAGTCCATGAAGACCAAGGCTCACGTGCAGGACTGGGTGAAAAACTTACCGGTTCCCAAGCCCTCCATCCCCGGGATGTCATCGCCGAACCTGCGCACACAGCACAGTCACACACAGGGAGTTGGTGTGCTTTTATTTTGAAATGTGCCTACCCCTGCACGCCCTTCTTGGGGGGCTTGCTCTTGAACTGGCGCGTCTGCCTCTGCTTGAACTTGGGGGGTCCTTTGCGCGGGGTGGCGGGGCCCCCGCTCACCCGGGTGGCCGATTTGATCTCAGCTTTGGGCGCCTCCAGATTCATGTCGCCTGGCTTCTGTCGTCGTGGCGATGGCACCTGCGCGGTGAGCACTGGAGATGTGACCTTCACCAACCAACCCAGTCTTTTCTGCGGCTCTTTTGAAGCGAGCGATGTGAAGTGGGGAGCCGTTCCTTTGGGAGCCATTTTTCTATGCACATAGTTATCTTTTTAAACTATGGATTAACTTTTTTCAAATGAAAAATATTTATGTTTTTACAAATTAAAATATGGAATTAATTGTATTCAAATAAAATTGTAATATTTAAATATTAAATATTAAATATTAAATATGAAATATTAAATATTAAATATTAAATATTAAAATATTAAAATATTAAAATGTTAAAATATTAAAATACTAAAAAATTTAAATATTAAAAATTAAAAATTAAAAATTAAATGTTAAAATATTTTTAAATTATTTTAATTTTTTAATTGTATTTGATTTTATTTGGATTCACTTTTCAGGTTCATTATTTCCAAACTGCAGTGATTCCCAAATGTAGTGGTACGTGGGCTGCATCTATTGGTACACCAAGGAATCACTTAATTAAATGTACAAACAGTGTTACTGTTCAAACTGTGTGTCACCTGACAGTGGCCAAAAATATAAAATATAATTGTTAAATCAGACCTCTGAATTGTTTTTATTGAATATTTAGGCCTACTACGCTACTGTATTAATGTTGGTCATTGTGGTGGTACCAAGTGTTTACTGAGGTGGTACTTGGTGACAAAAGTTTGAGGACCACTGATTTAAAAGGTAGTAGTTCATGTGTGGTAGTACAACTTTGTGCTAATTATTACTGTAGTATTATTCAAACTTTTTAATCCAATTTTACATTTTATTCTTGTTACTTGTGCATTTTTTTCTATATTGTTGTTTTGGGTGAGGGAAAATTCAAACTTGTGATGTCAAAGCCAAAACATTGCAATATTGCACCGCCTTATGGAATATTTACAATGAAAACACAACAATAAATACAATTATAGCCAATATTTCAGAATAATTCCAACCACTAGAGTAATATTTGTGTAAATTAAATCTACATCTTATCGCATAATTGATACTAGTAATTGTTTATTTGATTAGAAAAACATTTAAAAATAAAGAAACCTAACTATTATAACTGAAAACTAACTATAATAAAAAGAACAAAACAACTAACTAAAAAAACAACAATAAAAAACTAACTATAATAACAACAAAAATAATTATAATAACAACAAAAAACTAACATAATAACAACAACAAAATAACTGTAATAACAACAAAAACCTAACTATAATAACAACAAAAAACTAACTATAATAACAAAAACCTAACTATTATAATAAAAAACTAAATATAATAAAAAACGAATATAACCTAACTATAATAAATAAATAAAAACTAACTATATATATATATATATATATATATATATATATATATATATATATATATATATATATATATATATACATTTATTTATTTATTTTTTAACTAACTATAATAACAAAAACGAAATAAAACGTAACTATAGTTGAATAAAAAAAACCTACAAAAATCTAACTATAATAACAAAAACGGAAAACATAATTATAATAGAAAACTAAAAAGTAACTATAATAACAAAAACCTAACTGTAATAACAAAAACGGAAAAAACCCAACTATAATTAAAAATAAAAAAATAAATTTAATAAAAAAATAAAAATAAAAAAACCTAACTCTGATAACAACACCCCCAAAAATATCATAACAAAAAGACCTATAAAAACAAACAAAAAACTTATTAAAATAACAAAAAATAACTATAATAACAAAAACAAAAAATGAACTATAATTAAAAAAACTCACTATAATAACAAAAATCTAACTATACGAAAAAAACTAACTATAATGAAAAGAAAAACTAACTTTAATTTTAAAAAATATTAAAAACTCCAACTATAATAACAACACCCCAAAATATAATAACAAAAAGACCTATAAAAACAAAAAACGTATAATAATAACAAAAACTAACTATAATAGCAAAAACAAAAAAACTAGCTATAATTTAAAAAACTAACTTTAATTTAAAAAAAAAAAAAGTAACTATAATAACAACCCCCACCCAAAAATATAATAACAAAAATACCTATGAAAACAAACTATAATAACAAAAACAAAAAAAATAACTGTAATTAAAAAAAAAAACTATAATAATAAAAAACTTAACGAAAGTAACAAAAACGAAAAAAACTAACTATAATGAAAAAAAACCTAACTTTAATTTTTTTTTTTAATTCAAAAATCTAACTATAATAACAACCCCCACCCAAAAAAATATAATAACAAAAAGACCTATAAAAACCAACTATAATAACAAAAACTAACTAGAATTTCAAAAACAAAACTATAATAACAAAAAACCTAACTAAAGTAACAAAAACAAAAAAAGCTAACAATAATTAGAAAAAACAACCAATCATAATTAAAAACAAAAACAACTAACTATAATAAAAACCACACCTCCAAAACAATATAATAACAAAAAGGCCTATAATAACAAACAAACAAAAAACGAATCATAATAACAAACATAACTATAATAATATATATATATATATATACATATATATGAGGCAGTCTTTTGAAG
Source organism: Nerophis lumbriciformis (assembly GCF_033978685.3). Taxonomy (NCBI): domain Eukaryota; kingdom Metazoa; phylum Chordata; class Actinopteri; order Syngnathiformes; family Syngnathidae; genus Nerophis; species Nerophis lumbriciformis. The sequence continues at coordinate 1,649,227 of NC_084579.2, read as the reverse complement.
GGCTGTTGTCTGACTCCCTCCAAAGAGCCATAAATGTGATGTCTAGTGTACACGTCACCTCTGTGCCAGATTACATGTGTCCATAAGGCGCCATTACATGTGTCCATAAAGCGATTACTCATCGACCCCCGCCAGCCTGGATTGCATATTCATATTCATGTTCATATTCATGTTCATATTCATGTTCATGTTCATATTTATGTTCATGTTCATATTCGTGTTCATATTTATGTTCATATTCATGTTCATGTTCCTTTGTGACTACAAGACTTCTGGGAGGACGGATCAAGTTGCTAATCTGACTCTAGTCTGGTCAGCAGGAACACAACACAAGTGCTGAGTACACACACATGCTCTTAAGCACTGACAAACACTTGAGACAGGTCTCACACACACACATACACACGCACACACACACACACACACACACACACACACACACACATGCTCTCAAGCAATGACAAACACCTGAGACAGGTCACACACACGCACACAAAGACGCACACACACACACACACACACACACACACACACACACACACACACACACACACACACACACACACACACACACACACACAATAAGCATCAAGTAGTCCACAGTATAACACAATAAAATGATCATCAAATCACAGAGGAACAGATTGGTGGTCTACAGGAGGAGAACAGATTGGTGGTCTAGGAGGAGAACAGATTGGTGGTCTAGGAGGAGAACCGATTGGTGGTCTAGGAGGAGAACAGATTGGTGGTCTACAGGAGGAGAACAGATTGGTGGTCTATAGGAAATATCCTCGTCCTCATCCAACAGTCCTAAAGACGAGCAGAGTCCGAGTAGTTCTACTCACCGTGAAGAACCGCCTGCGGACCAGAAGGGGAGTTCTCCGCTCTCGCTGTGAGGGACGCTCTTATTGGCTGTGAGGATTAGCGAGGCCCCACCTCCCGCTCAGACGTGTGCGTCTCCGCCGAAGGTGCTGTTGTTTTACCCAAAGGAAAACGTACCCACGCACCTTGGCCTCTTGTCATGCGGGGTGGGCGTGTCCCCAGGCTGGATGACTACGAATAGGAGTGTGCGTAACACTTAAGTCCCTCCCCCCTTCTTCAAAGACACCGCCTGCAGGCTTATGGACAAAACACGCACCCGTGTACTAACGCTACTACACAGATACGCACGCATACATTATGAAGTATAAAGGATAAAACATGGAATATTGAGAGTATGTGAAGCATTCCTACCTTGTTCACTTCCCTGACTACATCCTTAAAGTTTGTAACCCATCAGAAGTATCTTGCCATCCATTTTATATCGATGTCCCAACTGTCATCCCATCCTGCCTGAAGTCATCTACAATAATCCCGGTGCCGAAGAAGTCTCCCATCACCAGCCTGAATGATTACCGACCAGTGGCCCTCACTCCGGTAATCATGAAGTGCTTCGAGCGACTTGTTCTCCAGCACATCAAGGACCATATCCCTCCAGACTTCGACTTCCACCAGTTCGCATACCGGGCGAACAGGTCCACAGAGGACGCCATCGCTGTTGCTCTCCACTCTGCTCTGAACCACCTGGAGCAGCAGCAGAGCTACGTCCGGATGCTCTCTGTGGACTATAGCTCTGCCTTCAATACAATAATCCCGGACAGACTCTGCAATAAACTGGACACTCTTGGCCTCCCCCCTCTCACAAACGCCTGGATAAGGGACTTCCTAACGGACCGACCCCAGAATGTGAGACTTGGCCCGCACCTCTCATCCTCCCGCACGCTGAGCATCGGCTCCCCACAGGGCTGTGTGCTGAGCCCCCTCCTCTACTGCCTTTACACCCATGACTGCAGTCCGGCCCACAGTGACAACCTTACCGTCAAGTTCGCCGACGATACCACAGTGGTCGGGCTCATCTCCAGGGGTGACGAGGCTGCCTACAGAGAGGAGGTCCTGAAGCTGACGGCCTGGTCTTCGGAGAACAACCTCGCTCTCAACACCAGCAAGACCAGAGAGATCATCGTCGACTTCAGGAGGAGCAGCACCGACCCTGCCCCCCTCTACATCAACGGCGAGCGTGTAGAGAGGGTCCACACCTTCAGGTACCTTGGAGTCCACATCTCTAATGACTTCTCCTGGACAGTCAACACCACATCAATCATCAAGAAGGCTCAGCAGCGGCTACACTTCCTTAGAGTCCTCGGGAAGTACAACCTGAAGCCTGACCTGCTGCTGACCTTCTACCGCTCGTCCATCGAGAGCCTGCTGACCTACTGTATTACGGTATGGTACGGCAGCTGCACTGCAGCAGTCAGGGAGAGGCTGCAAAGAGTGGCCAAGACGGCTCAGAAGATCATCGGCCGCCCTCTCCCCTCTCTGACGGACATCTACACCTCCCGCTGCCTCAACAGAGCCAGTGCCATCATCAAGGACAGCACCCACCCTGGCTCTGACCTGTTCCACCTGCTGCCCTCTGGGAAGCGCTACAGGTGCATTAAAACCAAAACAAACAGGCTAAAGAACAGCTTCTTCCCCAGGGCCATAACCATCCTGAACGGACTGCCCCATTGTCCCTCATAACTGCCTTCTCTTCGGTGCAATAACCCATTCCACCAACCACCCTGTTTTTGTTTTTGTTTTTTCATGTATATATTCATTTCACACCATATTCATTGCACTTCTACATTTTTTAAATTTTTATATATTTGCACATAGTTTTTCTAGCATGCACACATCGCACTGTATGGAATGGCCTCAATCTCGTTACCTTGCGTAATGACAATAAAGCTGATTCTGATTCTAGGTCATAATACCACAAAATATAGGGGAAAAACAGTTAGCAGAAAATATGACTTCATTTGTATGTCTTGTGTCGTCAGAGATGCATTGCCACGAGGAACAGCACCCCGGGTGTCGGTCGTGTTCATCACATCCTCCACACAAGGCAGAGGTAAAGAATACTGCTTACACTTGCACGCTACAATATTTCATTCAAAGAAGTGTTATTTTATTTTTTAAAAGTCAGATTCCCGCCTGAATCCTGACCAGCGCTGACTCAGGAGGGGATGAGGATCACACACACCTTTTGATTTAAGTCATAACAGCTGTTGCCATGGTGACAGGCAGTTTGAAGTTCTTGAGCTGAGAACACAACTTTAAAAAGTCCTAAATGAGATGCAGACAATAAATACTTCAAGTGCAACAACCAAGAGTGGAAGTAATATTTCCAACATTTCACTTCCATCGATCTTCTTCTCCATCAGGAAGATCAAACATGGCCCGTGGGAGGACGTGTGACGTCACGTCCTCCTCAGGTGTCTGATCTCCATCTTCAAGTAGGCCTTCAGGTTGTCGTCCAGGACGTTCTCCTCGATGGCGGCCAGCGCCCGCTCCTCGCCGTCGTCGTCGTTGTAGTAGGCCAGAAGCTGCTGGGCGTGTTCGATCCATACGCAGTTGTGACAGCCGCTCATGCAGCAGTAGGCGGGCGGCGCGGGGGGGCCGCCGTCACGGCCGCTCTCCGGCGGGGTAGAGGCGGCAGGCGGGTCTGCACCCGCGGACGAGCGGCGGGCGACCCGGGCGAGTGGAGCCAACCTCCGCGTCGTCGCGCACAGCTGGGGGGGTCACAAGAACGGGATAAGTTAACATTTTTGTTTTTATAGAAAATGCAGTTTTGAACGATTCAATCTGATTCCTGAGGTGACGATTCGATTCAAACCGATTCTCCAAATGTACAGGTAAAAGCCAGTCAATTAGAATATTTTGAAAAACTTGATTTATTTCAGTAATTGCATTCAAAAGGTGTAACTTGTACATTATATTTATTCATTGCACACAGACTGATGCATTCAAATGTTTATTTCATTTAATTTTGATGATTTGAAGTGGCAACAAATGAAAATCCAAAATTCCGTGTGTCACAAAATTAGAATATTACTTAAGGCTAATACAAAAAAGGGATTTTTAGAAATGTTGGCCAACTGAAAAGTATGAAAATGAAAAATATGAGCATGTACAATACTCAATACTTGGTTGGAGCTCCTTTTGCCTCAATTACTGCGTTAATGCGGCGTGGCATGGAGTCGATGAGTTTCTGGCACTGCTCAGGTGTTATGAGAGCCCAGGTTGCTCTGATAGTGGCCTTCAACTCTTCTGCGTTTTTGGGTCTGGCATTCTGCATCTTCCTTTTCACAATACCCCACAGATTTTCTATGGGGCTAAGGTCAGGGGAGTTGGCGGGCCAATTTAGAACAGAAATACCATGGTCCGTAAACCAGGCACGGGTAGATTTTGCGCTATGTGCAGGCGCCAAGTCCTGTTGGAACTTGAAATCTCCATCTCCATAGAGCAGGTCAGCAGCAGGAAGCATGAAGTGCTCTAAAACTTGCTGGTAGATGGCTGCATTGACCCTGGATCTCAGGAAACAGAGTGGACCGACACCAGCAGATGACATGGCACCCCAAACCATCACTGATGGTGGAAACTTTACACTAGACTTCAGGCAACGTGGATCCTGTGCCTCTCCTGTCTTCCTCCAGACTCTGGGACCTCGATTTCCAAAGGAAATGCAAAATTTGCTTTCGTCAGAAAACATGACTTTGGACCACTCAGCAGCAGTCTAGCTGGTGTCGGTCCATTCTGTTTCCTGAGGTCCAGGGTCAACGCAGCCGTCTACCAGCAAGTTTTAGAGCACTTCATGCTTCCTGCTGCTGACCTGCTCTATGAAGATGGAGATTTCAAGTTCCAACAGGACTTGGCGCCTGCACACAGCGCAAAATCTACCCGTGCCTGGTTTACGGACCATGGTATTTCTGTTCTAAATTGGCCCGCCAACTCCCCTGACCTTAGCCCCATAGAAAATCTGTGGGGTATTGTGAAAAGGAAGATGCAGAATGCCAGACCCAAAAACGCAGAAGAGTTGAAGGCCACTATCAGAGCAACCTGGGCTCTCATAACACCTGAGCAGTGCCAGAAACTCATCGACTCCATGCCACGCCGCATTAACGCAGTAATTGAGGCAAAAGGAGCTCCAACCAAGTATTGAGTATTGTACATGCTCATATTTTTCATTTTCATACTTTTCAGTTGGCCAACATTTCTAAAAATCCCTTTTTTGTATTAGCCTTAAGTAATATTCTAATTTTGTGACACACGGAATTTTGGATTTTCATTTGTTGCCACTTCAAATCATCAAAATTAAATGAAATAAACATTTGAATGCATCAGTCTGTGTGCAATGAATAAATATAATGTACAAGTTACACCTTTTGAATGCAATTACTGAAATAAATCAAGTTTTTCAAAATATTCTAATTTACTGGCTTTTACCTGTACTGTGTTATTTGGTATGACACTTACAATGAAACTTGTTCAAAATGGCTTCTGCTGGAATGGAAATGGCACAAACATGTCTTTTTTTAATTTGTTTATAAATAAATAACATTTAAAAATATATCATTTAGAAAATTATGAATGAATTTGATGAAGAAGAATCTCGATTCAGATGTGAATCAAAATGGTCTCAACACGTCTTTTTAAAAATGTATTGTAAAAAAAGTTTTTGAAAATCTACTTTGGAAAATTATGAGTAAAAATCGCAATTCAGATGTCAATGGAATTTGTTGTGCATCCCTAATAGAGATGGCCTAAACACGACTTTTTGCAATTGTATTGTATTAAAATAAATACAAGTTTTAATCGAATTTTGAACATTATAATTCCTTTTAGGACTCGGGATGAATAAAAATCGCATGATGCGGATCGAATGTTTCGTGCATCCGTGGCCTAAACACGTCTTTTTAAAACAATTATTTTTGTATGAAAATATTTGGTTAGATTTTTTTTTAAGTCGAATTTTGAAAATTATAAATAGTTTTAGAATCGTGATGAATAGAAACCACGACTCGTTATTGTGCAAGTGTGAATTTGAGGCAAATAAATAATTTTTGTCACTTTTAAAAATAGTTGGTTTGAAGGTTCAGGGCGAGTGGAATGTTTGAATCAGTTGGGAAATGTGGAAGTTTGAAAAATTGGAAATATGGCAGTCCTGGGAATGTGGGAGTTTTAGTAAAAAAAACAAAAAACAGTAGCAAGCGTGTCATGAATGAGCCCAACATTTAGAAAATACAAGGTTTTAAATCAAATGAAAAATGTAGGAGAAGTTAGATGACAAATATTACAATGTTATATGCAGAGGTGGGACCAAGTCATTGTTTTGCAAGTCACAAGTAAGTCTCAAGTCTTTGCCCTCAAGTCCGAGTCAAGTCCTGAGTCAAGACAGGCAAGCCCCGAGTCAAGTCCAAAGTCAAGACTGGAAAGTCTCAAGTCAAGTCCTAAGTCCTGCATTTTGAGTTTCGAGTCCTTTCAAGTCCTTTTAACCACAGACTAATATATTAACACAGATTGTGTATGCTTTTCAAACGCTGTATTTATTTATTAAAACAAGTGCATTTTAAATTGCAGGAAAGAAAATTGTGCTGACATTGCACTTTATAATAGCACTATTAACCAGTCATTTTAAACATTAACTCATTCCTTTACAGAACAAACACATTGAAAAATAAAGTGCAAATGTACTTATTTGTACAAAAGTGTTAACATTGAAAAAACATGACATATACGTGAACATAACAAAAAAGTTGTACTTTTTATATGTCAGGGCCCTATGCTGCATTGCATTTGCAAAAGACCAAATTAGCCAAGAGTCTGTCAGTCATTTGTGCACGATGGGGGCGTAGTATGATGCCACCATGGCTGAAAACTCGCTCCACTGGAGCACTGGAGGCAGGCACTGCCAAGACTCTCATGGCCACTCGGAACAGTGAAGGAAGAGTCTTCATGTTCAATGCCCAGAACAAAAGGGGGGAGAGAGTTGTTTTGGGTTGGTGCACTACTTGTAAGTGTATCTTGTGTTTTTTATGTTGATTTAATTAAAAAAAGAAAAAAAGAAAAAATTATTTCTTGTGCGGCCCGATACCAATCGATCCACGGACCAGTACCGGGCCGCGGCCCGGTGGTTGGGGACCACTGAGGTAAACAACCAACAGTATGTCAGAAAGCTAGCTAAAACGGTACACATATTCATAATATAGTATACATTTTAACTGACCTTTATTTGACTATTTTTGTCTTTTTTTAGGTGTCTAAAATACGCGGTGCTGCTGACCGCCGTCTAACGTTACGTGTGATATATTGACTAACGTAACCCTGCTTAAAAAAAATCACTGAACAAAAAGTATGAATAAGGTAGTGAACTGCAACAGATTCCCGTGTTTGCAATAACGTTATAACGTTAGCAGTGAGTTTACAGCCTCACTGATTTAACTACACAGCAAATAAAAGTCACGTTACTTAGCCAATAAACGTTATCTTACATTCAAAACTTAATTACCGTTCTTTGTGCAACTTCAAATGCCGGACGAAGTTGAAAGTTGTTGCCTCTCCATCAGTCATTTTGGAACCGCATGTGTTGCATACTGCAAACCGTTTTGTGTTGACCACCTCGTAATTTTTATACCCAAACAAAATTATTTTAGGTATCATTTTTTGTTCACTGGCGTGTGGTTTGGACATGTCTTCTTCGTTGGTTGTCCTGCAATTTGATTGGATGAATGCTGTGTGATGAAAACAAAGTAAATCTGATTTGATTGGCTGTTGTACTGAGAGCACACCAGCTGACACACGCAACGCTGATAGACAAGTACACAATGAAAAATACGGAGCGCTCCCGAATAACTTTTTCATCTTTGGGTTTTGGGGAAAGTAGCAAGTCATGTCAAGTCATGTCAATTCAAAAGGCTCAAGTCCAAGTGAAGTCACAAGTCATTGATGTTAAAGTCTAAGTCGAGTTGCAAGTCTTTTTACATTTTGTCAAGTCGAGTCTAAAGTCATCAAATTCATGACTCGAGTCTGACTCGAGTCCAAGTCATGTGACTCGAGTCCACACCTCTGGTTATATGTAACCTTGACACAATACAATAATAACGTCGAGTCCAACTGGACATTACATAGTGTTCGTCTTCTTTGACTGACTCCAGGTTTTATTCGTGTCACTCTGAATTGAATCAGTCACACAACGAATTCAACACCACTTACTGTCAACATTTAGAAAGAAAGGAAACATTTGGTGAAGTTAATGTGATTCCAGCAGGAGTTAGTAAGAGAAAAGGTCAACGCAGACGAGCACTAAAAAAAAAACAACTCGTTCATGATTCGCACATCTCATCTGGTCAAATAGCGAACGCTCTTTGTCTTTCTTGTCTTAGTCAGGACGATTATTACGGATATGAATACTTTGAGACGTCAATAACGAACGTTTAAAGCGTTGACGTGTGCATAATGTTACTTTGTAACGTGTCAAACTGCTGGATTCGTGCTAGCAGTCAGTTAGCCTTGGCGGCTAACGGTAACCTTAAGTACCAACCTTTCGTAAAGACACCGAGGACCTCACTGCACTGACAGCCAAATAAACCATGGTGTGTACAACAATGTCTGCCTGCGGTTATTATTAGTAGTATTAAGAATCCGCTCTTGGCTAAAAGTAGGTTTCTTGGACGCGTCCCTTCATTGTGCCGGAAATAAAAGTCTGTAAACAAAGGCAGTGATTGGTCCTGAGCAAAGTCATCTAACCAATCACGCACGCGAGAATTCGTGACGTAACAGCGTGGGCGGTGACGACCGCATTGGTTGCATTTACTAATAATGTCCAGCAGATGTCACTATGGTCAATGTGTTTAGTACAGTCTTTTCTCCTTCACATGTAAAAACACTAGTTAGTATTATAGATTAAAATATGTCCTAATTATGCGTGGCTGTTCTAAAAAGGCTAAACGGGGTTTATTATAAAAGCTTGTTTCATGGTGAAAGTCAATCTTGTTCAGGTGTTTGTTAGTCAGCAACACCTACCACGCCCACACACCTCCACCCCCCCAGGTGATGTGTGTTTGTTTTCACACTCTTTGCTCCCTGCAGACCTCAATGTTTGCAAGCCGCCTTCGTGGCAACACAGCCCAGATACCGAGTGTGCTGTGGGCCTGATCGGAAGCTCCATCACACCGAAAGGTGGTTGACGTTGGACTGATCTCAGGTCAGCTTTGAGAGTCTCAAGGGATGTTTGGACATGATTCACTGATCTCAGGTCAGCCTGGAGAGTCTCAAGGGATGTTTGGACATGATTCACCGATCTCAGGTCAGCCTTGAGAGTCTCAAGGGATGTTTGGACATGATTCACTGATCTCAGGTCAGCCTTGAGAGTCTCAAGGGATGTTTGGACATGATTCACTGATCTCAGGTCAGCCTTGAGAGTCTCAAGGGATGTTTGGACATGATTCACTGATCTCAGGTCAGCCTTGAGAGTCTCAAGGGATGTTTGGACATGATTCACTGATCTCAGGTCAGCCTTGAGAGTCTCAAGGGATGTTGGGACATGATTCACTGATCTCAGGTCAGCCTTGAGAGTCCCAGCGATGTGTTGTGCTGCTGAACAGGAAGTCAAACACAGACCTGCTTCCTCCCTCCACGTTCCCTGACCGTGCAGCAGCAGTCGGATCCAAATGTTGTCTTCCAACTAAACTCTTCCAGAGGAATGTCAGGAATGTGTCAGTGTGAAAAGATGTCATATCCACGTTGGGATAATGTTGAGGTGACACCACACAACTGTGTCAACAATGTGCATCTTTCTAAACACCTGCCACACAATATGTCCTCTTTTGCTCCCGTCCTGTTGTGTGCCACTCCGTGTGTGTTGTGTGCCACATTGTGTGTATTAGAGATGCGCGGATAGGCAATTTATTTCATCAGCAACCGCGTCAGAAAGTCGTCAACCATCCGCCATCCACCCGATGTAACGTTTGATCAGAACTGCACCCGCCCGCCATCCGCCCGCACCCGCCCGTAGTTTTATTTATGGAGGCAATAATTGAGCATGGATTTCCAATCGCACTGGCTGATCACATGGGACAGTTAAATGTTTGTAATGCAACCTTTAAAAATCATTACGCGGTGATCGCGGTCCCAAAAATAAACCTTTCTTGCATGATAATGTCCAGAAAAATTCGCTTTATATTACTATAGAGTCCTTTTAACGAATGAGTTTGATGGTTTATCACAAACCTTAAATGAAAGAAGTCCTTTGTTCTCCTGCACCATGCATGCGCTTTGGCCTTGCTTCGTGTTTGGTGCGCAATCCTGTCGGCTGTATTTCACAGCACGACATACTGTTAAAAGTGTTTATACTATTTATGCTTTCAAGTCCAAGTTGAAGAAATCTTGTTAAATGTTGACAGCATAACTACCAAAATACAGAAGTATGTCCTTAATATTTGTGCAGTGCTATTTCTGTTGAAAAGTTCAAATGATTACATTAGAGATGTGATGTGCCACTTTTCAAGTGTCTGATGGCTTAAATTAATTTTCATTCATTTTTCATATTTTGAATTCTTTTGAAAGGCTTACAAAAAAACTACATTTGAATTGTAATTCCATGCTATTGACAGGACTATTAATTTTAATGAAGTTAGCTTACCATGTTTACAGTATGATAATTGTGATAGAAATGTGAATTTTAGGCACAGAATATTTTTTTACAATTGAACAAGGCAGTAGATTATACAAGCTTGGACAGAAAGTTAATAATGACACCAATTTTTTTTTTTAATGGAATTGTTTAGTACTGTTTTACCATTTGTTTACTGTAAAAAGTGTTTATACTTTCAATTAACAAATTGAAGTCTTGTGAAAGGTTGACAGGATAACTGGCATTAACTGTCAAAATAATTTCAAACTATTGAAGTTAGCTTACAGAATAAACATGTCAATCAACCCATATGATTTTTGCTGTAATATTTTTGTTTTGAAAAGTCACTGTGACTGATAGAAAAGTGATGGTTTTAGCAACATTTTAACCTGTCTGAATGCTAATAATCATTTTGCGTCGGGGGGCGAAGCCCTGAACCCTCCACCAGGACTTTGTCCTGGACCTACCGGGGCCTGCGGCCCTTGGACCCTGGCTACTAGGTTTTTCTGATTTCAAAAGTTGGCAGGTATGGTGAGGTTATAAAGCTTTTGCCTGTTAAAGAAAGGAGACTGATCCAATGCAGCACAGACTTTCGCGTGCCACGCTGTCACGACCCAGACGCACACCAGTGCGCAATCATATGGGAGCCGCGCTGAGCGCACCTCCAAGCGCGTCTCGCTGCCGGCGACGGCCGGGTATGGGTCCGACGCTCCAGCGCCATCCATTTTCAGGGCTAGTTGATTCGGCAGGTGGGTTGTTACACACTCCTTAGCGGGTTCCGACTTCCATGGCCACCGTCCTGCTCTCTATATAAACCAGGGTGAGCCCCACCCCTTTCGTGAGCGCACTGCGCGCGGAGTGACCCCTGTTACGCGCCCCCGGCAACAGGGGTGGCGGGCAGGTAAGCTGCGCGGGCGGAGCGCGCGGAGTGACCCATGTTACGAGCCCCCGGCCACGGGGGTGGCGGGCAGGTAAGCTGCTTACCTGCTGCGCGTGACGCCGGCCGCGGCGAAGGCGGACGAGGCGGGGTGTCGGTGCGGTGGGCGCGGTGGTGACCCTGGACGTGCGTCGGGCCCTTCTCGCGGATCGCCTCAGCTACGGCTCCCGGTGGGGCCCTCTCGGGGGTAGGGGCCTCGGTCCCGGACCCCGGCGAGGCGTCCCTTCTCCGCTCCGTAAAAGTGTCCATCTCTTTTCTTTTCTTTTTCTTCTGTTGTGGCATATGCTGCAGGTGCCTGCTCGTTTTTCGTATGTGGGTAACAACATTTAACTATGTATATATATTTACCAATTGGTTTAATTGCCACCCGCAAAAAAATAAAAATAAAATAAAAATCTAATTAATCCGCCCGACCCGACCCGCGCGCGGATAAAATCTTATTTTTTTAAATTTCATCCGCCCGATCCGCGGATAATCCGCGGACTCCGCGGTTGTGCCCGCAAACCGCGCATCTCTAGTGTGTCTGTTGTGTGCCATGCAGTGCGTCACGTAGCAGCAAAGTGTGTGCGATGCGTTCAGGTGTCCTCACAGAGGCGTCTTTGTGGCGAGCGCACAAAGAGCACATTGACCTTCCTCCTGCTGCAACATGGTCAGTCAGACAAGAATGTTCAGGTGCCATCTCACTTCCTGTCTCCGCCCCGTGGTAGGAATAGTAATCACACAACATCTTGTTGCCACAGTAACTGTGACTGTACGTTGTTCAAACCTCACTTGGTAACGCCTTAAGAGCTGTGCTGGACAATGAGTTGGCATTGTGTAGTTTTGGGCTCGCAGGCTAGCGCAGCTCACCAGTGAAGATTGGCGACAGGTTTCCTTTCCAGCGCTCTTATTTTCAGTTCTACTTCCTGTTTACCTCCAGCCCTCCTATGGTTGGAGCGCTGGCTCCCTCGCCTGTCTCCGACTGGCAATTTGCTACACCTGTCCCTGGTTGCCAATCAGGAAGCCAGCCTCGTCAGTAGGATAATTCCTTGGCCTTTATCGTGTTTACCTGCACTTTACCTGCCGTCTCTGCATCCTCGTCGAAGCTGAAACACATTTCAGGAAGTTGTCAGGGGAAAGCAGAGCGTGTCCACCCAGTTTGCGTGTCTGTGGTGTCCCAGTGCGGCGGGACCGGAATACGTTTTTTGTCCCCTGCAGCCCGACGCAGCGGGAAGCCCACAATCAATGTTGGCCCCCCCCTCTTCTGACCTCCACATGGCGTCCCATCAGGCCCACATCAAAGATGACAAGACATGTCTGGAAGCGCTTTTATTTTGCTACAGCACAAAGTATTCCTAGTCTATCATCTTGCTGGGAATGAGAACAGGGGTGTCCAAACGTGTCCCCCTGACATGTGGGGGACATTTTCATAGTTTTTATGTTCTAAACCAATCTCCTCAAAAAAGGGTGTCAGTCGTTAAAGTGTTAAAAAATATTTTCTCCAATCAAGGCTAAAACACCAATAGATAAACATCAGATGACATACGTTTTATCTTCTTGGCAAAGAAAACCTCCATTTATTTATTTGTCAAAGACACAAAATGTAATTGTTGGAATAATTGTTTGTAAGTTATCACAAAAGAAACGTTGTATTACATTATGTTCCTGATAAGAAGATGAAGGCTGTCTTTCGAGGCCTAACAAGAGGAAGAAGGCTCGTGAAACTCCACTGTGATTTCAACACGGACATATGGCAGGATCTGCTCAACTTCCAGAGGAACTCTCTTCCAACTATTTGGTAATCGAGGTCAACGCTATTTACGACCCGCTGCCCTCTTGAAGCAGCTGTGGTCAAGGAGACGGGAGGGGTTATCCATTTTTCATCATTGTTCTTTTATTCCACTTATTTTTTTATTTTTTGGTACTGTTATTTTTTTAAAGTGTTAAAAAATGGCCTGCGCGCTGCCCTTTGGACACCCCTGCTGCAGAAGAATAAAAACATTTACACATCTGTCAGAAGCCAAAGTAGGAGGAGCTAAAGATGACAAGGAAGATGAAGCAGGAAGTGGACTTGTTCACCACTGAGACGTCCTGTGGAGGACACGCCCCTGTAGGAGACACGTCATCACAGACATATCACTGGGTTGCCATGGTAACATGCAGGGAGACACGCCAGCACAGACATATCACTGGGTTGCCATGGTAACATGCAGGGAGACATCATCACAGACAAGTCACTGGGTTGCCATGGTAACATTCAGGAGACACCACCACAGACAAGTCACTGGGTTGCCATGGTAACATGCCGGAGACATGTCATCACAGACGAGTCACTGGGTTGCCATGGTAACATGCAGGGAGACACCATCACAGACAAGTCACTGGGTTGCCATGGTAACATGCCGGAGACACGCCAGCACAGACATATCACTGGGTTGCCATGTTAACATGCAGGGCGACATCACAGACAAGTCACTGGGTTGCCATGGTAACATGCCGGAGACACGTCATCACAGACGAGTCACTGGGTTGCCATGGTAACATGCAGGGAGACACCATCACAGACAAGTCACTGGGTTGCCATGGTAACATGCAGGGAGACACCATCCCAGACAAGTCACTGGGTTGCCATGGTAACATGCAGGGAGACACCATCCCAGACAAGTCACTGGGTTGCCATGGTAACATGCCGGAGACACGCCAGCACAGACATATCACTGGGTTGCCATGGTAACATGCAGGGCGACATCACAGACAAGTCACTGGGTTGCCATGGTAACATGCTGGAGACACGTCATCACAGACGAGTCACTGGGTTGCCATGGTAACATGCAGGGAGACACCATCACAGACAAGTCACTGGGTTGCCATGGTAACATGCTGGAGACACGTCATCACAGACAAGTCACTGGGTTGCCATGGTAACAAGCAGGGTGACATCACAGACAAGTCAATGCGTTGCCATGGTAACAAGCAGGGAGACATCGCAGACAAGTCACTGGGTTGCCATGGTAACAAGCAGGGAGTCATCACAGACAACTCACTGGGTTGCCATGGTAACAAGCAGGGAGACATCACAGACAAGTCACTGGGTTGCCATGGTAACAAGCAGGGAGACATCACAGACAAGTCACTGGGTTGCCATGGTAACAAGCAGGGAGACATCACAGACAAGTCACCGGGTTGCCATGGTAACATGCAGGGAGACATCACAGACAAGTCACTGGGTTGCCATGGTAACATACAGGGAGACACCTACCCTGCTTCCGTTTCCATGAACAACGCTCGGCGTGTCATCGTGCTGCGAGGGGGTGGAGCCAGTGCTGATGTCCGCAGTGTGGGCGGAGACTCTGGGAATGGTGGAGTGGAAGGTGGTGTCAGGCCGCTTCTGTGTGGGCAGAAAGATGGCTGAGGTGTGGTGAAGTGAACAGGTGGAAGTGGACAACTCACAGTGATGAGGGCCAGTTCAGTGGGCTGGTACACTCCACTCCTCACATGACCACTGTAGTTGCTGTAGGGAGACACCGGCTTGGACCCTGGAACACAACACTTTTACACAGCAGGTCGCCATGGAGACAGCTAACAGATGGTAGTGGCCAGTTAGACATTAACTGGACGGGAAGGTTGAGGACAAACTGTTGACTTCCTGCTCCTCGTCACTCGTTAACTCAAGTCTGTGTCTGACATTCTGTGTCACCTGCATGTCTATTGTTGTTAGCATTCTGTGTCACCTGCACTTCTATTGTTGTTAGCATTCTGTGTCACCTGCACTTCTATTGTTGTTAGCATTCTGTGTCACCTGCATGTCTATTGTTGTTAGCATTCTGTGTCACCTGCACTTCTATTGTTGTTAGCATTCTGTGTCACCTGCATGTCTATTGTTGTTAGCATTCTGTGTCACCTGCACTTCTATTGTTGTTAGCATTCTGTGTCACCTGCATGTCTATTGTTGTTAGCATTCTGTGTCACCTGCACTTCTATTGTTGTTAGCATTCTGTGTCACCTGCACTTCTACCTGTCTATTGTTGTTAGCATTCTGTGTCACCTGCACTTCAACATGTCTATTGTTGTTAGCATTCTGTGTCACCTGCTCTTCTACCTGTCTATTGTTGTTAGCATTCTGTGTCACCTGCTCTTCTACCTGTCTATTGTTGTTAGCATTCTGTGTCACCTGCTCTTCTACCTGTCTATTGTTGTTAGCATTCTGTGTCACCTGCACTTCTACCTGTCTATTGTTGTTAGCATTCTGTGTCACCTGCACTTCTACCTGTCTATTGTTGTTAGCATTCTGTGTCACCTGCACTTCTACCTGTCTATTGTTGTTAGCATTCTGTGTCACCTGCACTTCTACATGTCTATTGTTGTTAGCATTCTGTGTCACCTGCACTTCTACCTGTCTATTGTTGTT
Organism: Nerophis lumbriciformis; assembly: GCF_033978685.3. Lineage (NCBI taxonomy): Eukaryota > Metazoa > Chordata > Actinopteri > Syngnathiformes > Syngnathidae > Nerophis > Nerophis lumbriciformis. The sequence continues at coordinate 1,633,414 of NC_084579.2, read as the reverse complement.
AGCATTCTGTGTCACCTGCACTTCTACATGTCTATTGTTGTTAGCATTCTGTGTCACCTGCACTTCTACATGTCTATTGTTGTTAGCATTCTGTGTCACCTGCACTTCTACCTGTCTATTGTTGTTAGCATTCTGTGTCACCTGCACTTCTACATGTCTATTGTTGTTAGTATTCTGTGTCACCTGCACTTCTACATGTCTATTGTTGTTAGCATTCTGTGTCACCTGCACTTCTACATGTCTATTGTTGTTAGCATTCTGTGTCACCTGCACTTCTACCTGTCTATTGTTGTTAGCATTCTGTGTCACCTGCACTTCTACATGTCTATTGTTGTTAGTATTCTGTGTCACCTGCACTTCTACCTGTCTATTGTTGTTAGCATTCTGTGTCACCTGCACTTCTACATGTCTATTGTTGTTAGCATTCTGTGTCACCTGCACTTCTACATGTCTATTGTTGTTAGCATTCTGTGTCACCTGCACTTCTACATGTCTATTGTTGTTAGCATTCTGTGTCACCTGCACTTCTACCTGTCTATTGTTGTTAGCATTCTGTGTCACCTGCACTTCTACATGTCTATTGTTGTTAGCATTCTGTGTCACCTGCACTTCTACATGTCTATTGTTGTTAGCATTCTGTGTCACCTGCACTTCTACATGTCTATTGTTGTTAGCATTCTGTGTCACCTGCACTTCTACCTGTCTATTGTTGTTAGCATTCTGTGTCACCTGCACTTCTACATGTCTATTGTTGTTAGCATTCTGTGTCACCTGCACTTCTACATGTCTATTGTTGTTAGCATTCTGTGTCACCTGCACTTCTACCTGTCTATTGTTGTTAGCATTCTGTGTCACCTGCACTTCTACATGTCTATTGTTGTTAGCATTCTGTGTCACCTGCACTTCTACATGTCTATTGTTGTCACAATGTGCTTGTTAGAGTTAAGGTGATTTCTGATCGTGTGTGAGGCCACCAAAGGGACTTCTGTCTTGGCAGGGCAGTGCACACACAACAGTTAATAAAGACATACCGCACTTTCCGGACTATAAGCCGCTACTTTTTCCCTACCCTTTGAACCCTGATTCATTTATGGATTTTACTTCACTGGCGGCCAGAAAGAAAATACTTTGTTTTTTTTAAAATAACAAGCAAATACACGTAATCGTTGGGTTATTGTTTGTGTTATGATGCCATCTTTTGGACAAGTTCGCTCACTTGGAGCTTTCAACCGGAAGTAGAAGTGCCACTCAGTCTTCTAGCCATCCGTAGCGTTTTACAATATAACTAAAACAATTCTTACTTACAATTTTACGTGCTATCGTAATGTAACAAAGCTAGCGTCGTTAGCATTAGCTAAAATGCTAACACTTTCTGTTCAGACTGAGCTTTCAACCGGACATAGAAGTGCCGTTCAGTCTTCCAGCCGTCCGTAGCGTTTCTACTTGTATGGATTCTTTATTCATCAATGAAAGCGACATTGGTAAGTTTTACAATATAACTAAATCAATTCATACTTACTAAACCGTCTGTAGGAGTGTTTTCATGCATATTTGTACGTGCTATCATAATGTGATCAAGCTAGCGTCGTTAGCATTAGCCAATATGCTAACACTTTCTGTTTAGACTGAGCTTTCGACCGGACATAGAAGTGTCCTTCTGTCTTCTAGCCATCCATAGCGTTTCTACACGAAATGATTCTTCATTCATCACTCCAGGCGTTGGTTATAAGGTTTACAATATAACTAAAACAATTCTTACTTACTAAAGC